>NC_080089.1:50280412-50591484 GCF_950005125.1 Chionomys nivalis | reverse complement strand
GAGCCGGATCTCAGATGCCGAGGTTTGGGGCTGTGGGCTCAGTGCCCAGCCACACTAGCAGGAGTCGTGGTTAAAAGGGGCCTCGAGATATGAGCAGGGCCCAAAAAACATTCCAGTCGGAAAGACCCGAGTGACCACCGGGAGTTTGCAACTGAGTTTACAACTGAAGCAGAAGCGGGAGGCAGAATCGTCTGGAATCTCACAAGCGTTTCTAGGCCATTGGTCATCCCCCTGTTCCGGGGTTACTGGAGCTGAAGCATCAGCCATTTCCTCCTGTCTCACTGGACACAGCAGCAGAGCAGGCCACCATTTCCAACGTGGCCTATTTGCTGTTACTGTCCATCACACAAAGCTGATCAAACGCCAAGAGGGTCAGAGCAGACCCTGGCTTACCAGGCCCATAGAGATGAGGAGGGTGGGAGTGTGCAAGCTCAGGCTCATGTTCGCGGTCAGTCCGGTTTCCATGGTCACAGAATGGCATTTATTTTTCCTTTCATTTCTTTTTTTCCTTTTGTGCATTTTCTAAGACAGATTTTGATTTATCTTTTTTTTTCATTTATTTTACATACCAATCACAGTTTCCCCTCCCTCTCCTCCAGTTCTCTCTCTCCCATCTCCCTTTTAGCCCCCCACCCCCCCATCTACTCCTCCTCTGTTTCAATTCAGAAAGAGGCAGGCCTCCCATGGGGGTTAACAAAGCAAGCTATCAAGTTGAGGCAGGATCAAGCTCCCCCCTCCCTGCATCAAGGTTGAGCAAGGCAACCCAGCTTGGCGACTGGGTTCCCAGACCGCAGCTCTAGTGCCAGGGATGGGTACTCATCCCACTGCTAAGAGCCCCACAAACACCAAGCTACACAACTGTCACACACACACAGAAAGCCTTGGTCAGCCCATGGATAAAGAAAATGTGACATTTACAAAGTGGATTATTACTCAGTAGTAAAAAAAAAATGACATCATGATTTATCTCTTTTTAGATTAACAGTTGTTACTTAAGTGCTATTCTGTACACTATCATCATAATTTGATAGACTTACAATCTCCAACACAGCATTTTTAGAACATTGATGGTTTTGATAAAACTTCTGTGGTTACATTTATTTACGGTTTATTGATTACTAACTGAATAGTATAAGTATTTCATCTTGACCCAAGAAGGAAGTCTACTCTTAAACACGCAGTGAAATCTGATATGAACAGGTGGTGGACACTTCCCTAATTTATGAGCTATCATTATTCCTCAGTATATTTACTTTTGAGTTAACAAGTAAAAATTATATATTAATGGTGCTCCACATGGTACTCTGATATATGTATGTGTTTGTGGAGCTTTTCCTTTTATAGTATAAACACCTGGAATATGTTCTTAACCTCTTCAAATATATAATATATTAACTATGGCCTCCATGTTGTACAATAAATCTTTTGAACTTGTTTTTCCAAATATAATATTCTGTGTTCTTTAACATCTCCCCATTCACCCGTGCTAGCCTCTGATTACAATTACACTCTAAAAGGCTTACACTCCACATATAAGTAACAAAGAGCTATTTGTCTCTCTTTCCCTGCTTATTTCATTTTATATAGCATCCCAGGGATTGATCCATTTTTCTTGCAGATGACACAGTTCCCTCCTTTTCTTTTTTTAATTTTGTGAAATGAAGAGTCAGTTAATGAACTTCATTTTTATTTTAAGAAATGGTCACAGTTACCCCATCTTTCAGCAGGCACCACCACACCAGCAGCCAGCCACCATCTACACTACACCATTTGCCCCCGACACACGCTAGCAAAATCCCTCCTTTAAGAGCTGAATTGCAAGCCATGATTTCAAGTTCCATTCATCCACTGATGGACATTTAGGCTGCTTCCTCATCTCAGCTCTTGTGAAGGTTGGTAAAACGAACATGGAACTGGAGATAAACTTTTGATATGCTGATTTCAATTTCTTTAAGAAATAGACTTGTTGAATCACATTATCATTGTATTTTAAATTTCTTGGAAGATGTTTTACACCACTTCTGGTGTGAACAGGTGGGGAACACTTCCCCATGTTATGAGCGTACTACACATGTATGTATGGATTCTTGCTCCCAACAAGAATTTGAAAAATATTTATTTAGGACCTATGGTGGTTTGAATAGGTGTGGCCCTCATAGACTCCTGTGTTTGAGTGCTTGTCCCATAGGGAGTGGCACTATTAGGAGGTGGGGCCTTGTTGGAGTGGGTGTGGCCTTGTCAGAGAAGTATGGAGGCAACTTTGAGGTCTCATAGATGCTCAGGCCATGTCCAGTGTAGCACACGGTTGCTTCTGCTGTCTGCAGATCAAGATACAGAACTCTCAGCTCCTTCTCCAGCTTTATGTCTGCCTGCATGGAGCCATGAAGATATTGAACTAAACCTCTGAAACTGTAAGCTATCCCCAATTAAATGTTTTCCTTTATAAGAATTGCTGTGATCATAGTGCCTCTTCAGAGAAATAAAAGCCCAAACAAAGTCAGAGCTTTCTATAAGTATTATATTTAAAGTAGGAGGTTTAATTTACTATATTTGAATTATTGCAGCTTCTTATATAAGTCAGATATTAGTCGTTAATCAGAGGTACAGCTAGAAAATATTTTCTTCTATTTCATAGGGTATCTCTTTGCTTATTACTTCCTTTTTGAACTAAAAGTTATAATTTGGTATAATCCCATTTTTTATTTTTATTTTTGTTTTTATTGGAGTCACAGACAGAAAAACCATTGACCAGAAACAAGTTACAGAATGTTGCCATGTGCCTTATATTGCTCTTACAGTTTCAAGTTTTATAGGTAAGTCTTTGATTTAATTTTGGCTTGATTATCAAATACGGTGCGAGTTGAGGGTCTGGTTGCATTGCTTGTCTGCATGTGGACAACAAGTTCTTGTAGCACCATTTACTGAAGACACAGTTTTTTCCCAACTCTATGTCTTATAGCATTGTTGAAAATGATGACAATACATGCATGAATTTTTTACTAACTCTCTGTCCTATTCATTTCTTCTGTGTCTGTTTCTGTGTACTTACCATGCAACACGCTATAGATTTGTAGCCAATGTTCAAACCAAATAGATGGTGCTTGTCATTTTCAAACTCTGTGTTTGTGTGTGTGTGTGTGGGTGGGTGGGTGGGTGAAGTGCCATGGCATGTATGTGGAGATTGTAGGACAGCTTTGTGGAGCTGATTCTCTCTGCATCCACTTTTATCTGGATTCTAGAGCCACCAGACTTACAGAACAAGCTCTATTACCTGTGAGACATCTTGCTAGTCTTTTGTCATTTTTGTCAAAGATTATTTTGGCCAGTTTGCATATTTAATATTTTCTTATGAGTGTTAGGACATTTCTACTCTATGATAATGATAAGATTTTGATACAGATTACATTAGTCTGTAGATAACTTTGAATATTCAGGCATTTAACAATATTATTTCTTCCCACACATAACATGTGATGTATTTTAATCCACTTGTTTTTTACTCAGTTTTCAGTTTATTTAAAAAACAATCTACTTTTTATTTTCATGATATGAGTTTGATGCTATTATCATTCGTGAGATGACTGACAACAATGGTGCCATCCAAGTTTTAAAAAAAAATAGGCACACCACCCCAAAATCATAAATCTGTGAATATAGCAATTTTATTGATTTGTATCTGTTGAACCAGAAATAAATCTCATTTGATTATAGCAAATATTTTTACATGTTATTCAATTTACTAGAAATTATTAAAGATTTTTGTATCTATATTCATCATGGGTAATGGCTTATATTTTTTATAACAGTCTGTGTAGCTTTCATATAAGGGAAATGTTGAGCATAGAAAATGATTTTGGAGGTGTTTCCATGTCCTGAATTTTTTGGAAACAGATGAGAAGAAATGGTACTAAATTTTTAAAAATATTTGGTAGAATTTGGTAGCAAAGTCATCATTTACTGAACTCATCTCCGTCTTTGATGAGAGATCATTCTTTTTTTTTTTTTTAATTCCTTTGGACAGGGCTTCATATAGCTCTGGCTGACTTCAAACACCTGAAAATGACCTGAACTCCTGATCCCCCGCTTCTGCCTATGGCGTGCTGAGATCCCAGCCACAAGCATTCATACCTCGCTGGAGAGTTTTTATTACTGATTTAATCTCCTTGTGCATCACTGATATGTTCCTATTTACTGTTTTCTTGTGATTCGGTCTTGGTAGGCTGTACACTGCAGGAAATTTATCCATTGCCAATCAGGTTATTCAATTTTGTATATATTTTTTCACAGCTGTCTCTTGGGGTCTCTTTTGCATCCCTGTGGTGCCTGTTGTAATTCCTCTTCCTCTGTTTAGGATTTTATGTGATATCCTTAACCTAGTGAATGGTACCCAGATGCACTGATCCTTTCAAAGCCAACCCTTCTAGGAAGGCTTCTATTACTCTTCTGATCTCTGCATCATTTCTTTCTACTCTGGTACCTATTGTTTTCTGCCCCCTACTAATATTATGCATTTTCTTTTCCTAGTTCTTTGAGATTCAACACTGAGCTGTGCATCTGGAACCTCCAGCTTGATACAGACACGTATCACTATAAACTTCTCACCTATAATTATTCTTGATGCTGCCATACATTTTTGTATTTTTTTAAAATGCAAAATGCTTTCTGTCTCATTTTTTTCTTAATTTCCCATTTCTGCCCTGACATATCAGTTGTTCTGGATCGTGTTTAGTTTTTCACGTATTTATGAATTCTCTGAAATTACTCCTCCTACCGATAGCTACCTTTTAAGGAACTATGTTTTCCAGAGTCTTACATTTGTTAAGACTTATTTTGTCTTACCACCCTAGAGAATGGTCCTCATGTGTTTTGAGAAGAATGTGCTTTCCGCCACTGCTGGATCTGTATAAAGCCCATTTTGTATAAACCATAGAGGATGAGAATGAGGGAGGGTAAGGCGAAGTTAGCACAGCACAAGGAAATTCTAGGCCATGCTAATTGAGTTTGATTCTCTACGTGATTGAGCTCTATTTAAGGGACTGAAGAAAACACACATTTCAGAAAACTTCTTTGCCTTGATTGGAGAGACTAGCCAGGGGGAGGTAGGGCAGAGAACACTCAGGAAGGTGTCACAATAACCCAGATAAGAGAGAATTGTCATTAAGTAGGGCACACATTCAGAGATGGTACAGAGAAAAGCAGGGTCCCTGAAATACTTAATGAGTCTATAATAATAGGCACATTCTAGAAACATGTCATTGGTAAAACAAAATGGTTCCTGGTTTTCCATCTGAGGAAGTGAATGCCTGGGATCACTGAGAATAGCTACTTGTGAGGATGAAGGGCAAATGTTGAGAAGGGAGTAGACACAGTATGCTCTGAAGATCATTACCATAATAAGGTTACTTTGAATTTCATATACCTTGCTACTCTTAGCCTATGCTTAGGTGGCTATGTATCTCATCCTGAATTCTGTTCCATATTTAGTGTTAGATCACCTGCTTGTAACCCAGATCTGGACTCTCAGCTCTAGATCTCAGTGACCTGATGATGGGAAACTAATTAGGGGGCTCTAGTTTCTGATATGTTTTTGCCCTGAGTCAGGGATTTTTTTGCAAATGATGTTTTTCTGTGTTGTAGTTCTCTGTAAGTTCTATGGAAAAACATTGCCTGTGCAGGCCTAGGTATCGACTCCACGCTCAAGGAAGGTGTGCAGGCAATTTTGAGTTGTGCTATTAAAAAGGAGTTTGGGAAGGAAGAATATATTACCTGTGTTTCCTATTATAGTGAAAATTTCAGCATGCCCCCTGCTTAACCAAGTGCTGTTAACAATGTGAGGAACTGAAGCTTTAGCCTCAGGCAAGAGAAAAATGAACATTTGTCTTCGATCACCTCACAGGTCAGCAGAAAGAAGACACGCAGATATAATCCTGTGTCTTTCCTCTTTCCTTTCAGATTTTGTTCTTAGTAAGGGACAATAAATCTTATGATGAAAACCATCTTTGTTGACAGATTCAATAGGAAGAGTACTCTCCCTAAGAATTCATTCTGACTCAAGATTGAAAACACCCTGTAGTTTCAGATTTCCCATTTCCCCTCTATGATTCTGTATCTAAAGATTATCAACTAGGGAAGGCAGTACCATTGATACACTGGGCTTCACATTGACGGTAGGTACTGAAGATGAAGAGGGGACATGCAGCGCGATTCCCTAGAACACTTTTCAGAGAGTAGCAAAGAGGGTGGGGATGTCCCAGATCATTTTGTGTTTACAATTGCAGATTATTATCCTCTCCAAATGTCTGTGTGTGAAAGTGCACCAGTTCTTTTGTTGGTATCAGTATCTACTCACTTACTCTGAAGATACCTAAGGAAGTTCAGAATGGTGCAGGGAGGAAAGAATATTTCTCCCTTTAAGGGATTGGAGAGGATATGTGAAGGGCAATTCTAATGAAGCATGTGGTCCCCAACTCTACCTCTACATCTGTAATTTCCATGGCACTAACAGATGCACTACGTAGTCCACAACATGTATTGCTGACGGTGTTAACCATGGACTGCCCTATGAGTAGGAAAGGGAGGATTTTCTTGCCAGGTGTGCCAATTAAGTAACTTCACAGAATAGAGAGTATTATGTGAGCCTTCTGAAAAGCCATTACCATCCTGAGAGTGAGATGTATGACAACCAAAGAACCACCCTCTTCTTTCTCTTCTGAAACCCTGGTCCAATCCTTTCTTCCCCCAGGAAGAATTTTTCTGGTGACAATGTTCTCCTGTATGGTAGTCACATAAAAATAACCACCAATAAAGATTTTACTTTAGAAGAAAGTTGAATGGAAGAGAAAAGAAGAAAGTGATGACAATCAAATACAGACACGAGAGCGCCACCAGTACAGGCACACTTGGGTGATGGAAACATTGCTCATGTAGGATAGTTATTTATGGGAATGTTTATCTGGAAGTTGCCACCTCCTCTCAAAACTGGGTCAGGGTACCATTTCCTCCAGAGCTTTTAATGATCTATGAGATTGAGCATCTCATATAGTTGTAGATCTTAGGCAAACTACTTAATCTTACCATGTAACAGTTATTCTATTGTAAATGGGGATAATAAAAGTACCTACCTATGAGACTCCTCTTCAAAATTATTTAATAGAAGATAGGTATGGTGGTTGCATGCCTGTAATCACTACACGTTGATTCCAATCTAGAAGAATCGTAAGTTTGAGGTGAGCCTGGACTGCACAATCGCCAGGCTGAGTTCCATAGCCTGCCTCAAAGCAAAGTGAAACTACTAGTTTAACAGAAGGATTAAGTGTCTCAAAGTAATTAGAACCAGCAAAGCTTCACACACAGAGAATATTGCAAGAGTATTTGTTCAATAATGGACAATGAGGACTACTGAGAACTGAAGAACAATGGCAATGGGTTCTTGATCCTATTGCATGTAATGGCTTTATGGGAGCCCAGGTAGTTTGGATGCTCACCTTAATAGACCTGGATGGAGGTGGGTGGTCCTTGGACCTCCCATAGGGCAGAGAAACCTGCTTGCTCTTTGGGCTGAGGAGGGAGGAAGACTTGATTGGGGGAGGGGGAGGGAATGGGAGGTGGTGGCGGGGAAGAGGCAGAAATCTTTAATAATTAAATAAATTAATTAATAATAAAAAAAGAGTATTTGTTCAAAGGAGGTCCATAAAACTCACATGTTACATTCGATGTTGCAATGGAGGAGAGCTGAACTGGATGCTCAGGGTCCACAGACTTGACTGTGGACAGTGCTATCTGCAGCAATAGACCACAGGCAAAGAGCAGGAGGATAGTGACTGACCGAATAAGAAGTCACAAGCTAAGCCTAATTCCACTGAACCCTTTGCATTCTTTTGCTACCAAACATGAAGGGCTAGAAGCCATGCTTCTTACTACTCTGCAAGAATAAGACCTTGAGTCATTCTCAGCCTCAGGCAGGTGGACCCCTGAATTCCTCAGATCATGCTTAGGTCCCTGAGCTAATCCAAGAGCAAGATTTAGCCACTACTTCCCTGCTTCATGACAGTGCCTCTAATCTGCCTGAGCTCTTTAAATATGCTTATAGTTTCATAGTCACTTTCCTTGTCCACTGCATAGGAGCTCATTAAAAATTGGCTGAATTCTGCTGCAAGAATACCTGTCCCCTGTCATCTGCTCTCTTTGGTGTTTGTGCTGTTATTCAGATGTCATGATTTGGGGTTCACATTGTAGTTCCTTTCTTACCTGTTTTACAGGGCTTCATCTTTCATCTAAAGCACTTTTTCCTTCCTGCCCTCTCCCTTTTCCTCCCTCTCTTTATCCTTCCCTACCCCCATATTCTTTCTATTCTGTATGCCTTGTAGCAAGAATATCCAGCACTAACTCCTGCAGTTCTTTCCTCTCATCTCCCAACACCACTCTCTTCAGTTACCCTATTAAGCTCAAGCCATTTGCTTATTCACAACACTGCTTCCCTAGTGCATATTTCTCTAATTCTCAACCCAATTAACACATCCTATATCTATGCCCATTTAAAATTGAACAGTGATCATCAGTGATGTCTTTTAAAACTTTAAGGAAATAATCAACTGTCACATTTTAACTAAAAAGCTCCCTTTTCCAATCTGAATTTATAACACTGAGGATGTGATATAAGCTCACATCAAATAAACGATGGGCTATGTCAATTATTCATTTTCAAACACTTATTGGGAGGTGGGGTTATTCTGGTAGTCAGGCTCCTTCTGCTCTGGAATTTAAAACTAAAAAGAGAATTCAATTAAAAGTATACACCCAGTCTACCCAGAGCTGGGCCAGATCTTCTGAGAATAGCCTACATCCCAACCTATCAGAAACCTCAGCGTGTATATGCTAATTTAGGAAGTTAAATTACTTTAATTAAACAGGAGATGCATTGGTATGTATGCAAGACAGCAAGGATAGTTTTTAAAGCAGCATGTCTTGCCTCTAAACGTCTTGCTCTTATTTCCCTGCAGAGGGAAGAATTCAACAGGATGTAAAGAACTTGGCAGTGTAACGTCTTCTACTCCTTTTGTTCTCTGAGGACAAGGTCAGGCTGCGGGGGCAGAGCAGTTACTCAGCTTTCTTTATGTAGTAGTCATCCTAAAGCCCAGTACGCCTGGACTTGCCTAGAGCTCATTGCAAACTTAGCTTCTTGGTTTACCTAGAAAGACACTTTATAGGTTTACCTATAAAGTTAAAGGTGTTATTCAAAGTTTCTAAGCCCCCTGAAAAAACATTTTCCTTAAAGACAGACTGCTTTCAAAACCTGGGCATAGTTCATTGGGTAGCATGCTTATATAGAATGAACAAAGCCCTGAATTTGGTCCTCAGTACATCATAAACTAAGGATGGTGGCACATAGATGGAGAAATGGAGGCAGATAGATGAGCAGTTCAAGGCCAGCCTGGGTTACATAAGACCATATATAAAATAAAATAACCTAAAAACAAATTAATAGATACCATTCCTATTTCTCCATCTATGAAATTGTTTGTTTGTTTTTGAGATTTTGAGATAAGGTTTCATATAACCTTGGCTGACCTTGAACTTGCCATGTTACCAAGGATGACTTTGAGTCTCATCATCCCTGGATGATGGGATTACAAGTTTGCATTACCTTGCCAAATTTGTGTGGTGCTTGGGATGAAACCCAGGACTTTGGGCATGCTAGGCAAGCACTCCACCATACCAACTATAGCCCTAGTTCACTGACAGTTTTATAAAACATGTATTTAGTTCTGTCCAGTGTCTATGACTAAAGGAATTCACTGGGTGAGATAATGCATTAATCCCAATACTTCATCATTTTGTATCCTTAACATTTGAAATCTGAGAAATGATTATATAAATGACAGCTCCTAGTAAATATGTCAATGCGCTTGGCAATGCCATCTGCACGGTTCTGGCTTTACAGCAGTGAAGGATATATAAGGAAAGAGGTTGTGGAATCTTCCTTCAGGGTTCCAGAGAACCAGTGAGGCCACTTGTGTAGCAGGAGGGTCCCTACATGGAGGAGGCAGTATTCCTTCTTGATGGACTTGTAGCTGTAAGCTGATATAAAAACCTTTCCTTCGAAGTTGGTTTTGGTCATAGACTTTAGCATAATGATAGAAACCTAACTAAGGCACCAGGGAAGAGGTATCCTGCTGCTCCTCAGGTTTCCAAGCATGGAATTTGCTGTACTGCTGTGCTAGACACAGTCACATAAACCCTGTCCCTATTCTATCAATATTTACTTCTGGCTGCTCTTCCCCACCCCCACGCAGTGTCCTGGATCAGGGAACAACAGCGACTCACTGTGTCCTCTGCCCTATATGAGCTCAAGGCAGCTATGTGTGGCCAAGCATGAATATTTCACCAACACCAGCTTGGGTGTGTGGAGCACTAACCATCTTCAGAAAGATGTTCTAGAAATTGTTCACGTTCTTGATTCAATGGTCTCACCAGTATATAGTAGAAAGAGTGTTTTGTTTTCATTCTCTAATAAAATACTACTGATTTACCAAATAGGATGTCACAATTTAAATTATCCATACATGAATCGATCCTAATTAACTGTAAAGATTTCAAAGTCAGACAGTGTAGCTTTTTCTTCTTTGAAATCACCATGTCTGTAGTATAGTTTCTGAAATCCAACAATGAAACAGTCAGTCAGTCAGTCAATCAATAAACCATCAGCTTTGCTGAGGCCTAGTGGTATACTGATTAATCAACAGGACCACAAAATGATAGTGTCCTATTCCAATTTCACACAACACACATCTGCACAGTGTACCACCTTGAAATATCAAAGTTTCTGATTAGCCCACAAGATCTTTCCTTCCGGGTCACTTTGATGTGTAGTCTCCATTAACATGCAAGAAAGCCAAACACAGAATTTGCTTTTCTTCAGTATTTCCACAAAATAAAGGTCTGGCATAAGGGGGCCATGTATGGCAACACGTGCAGAGCTTCCTGCATATGTCAGGGGAAAGCCACTGCTGTTACAAGGGGGAAAGCAAGCCACTGCTGTTACAAGGAGCTTTACCCAGATATTATCTTCTCCATTCAGCCAGTATTTATCACCCTACTTAAAGCAACTTTTGATGAAGATCCTGGCAACCCAAATTCTGCTTTATTTTTAAAGCAGTTATTTGCCTTCAAATATAAACTAACAATGCCCGACAGATGGCAAGCGCTCAATGAATGCTTATTAACTGGAAAATGATAGCCATAGCTACTGTGGTAGACAGGTCCTCGTGTGACCTTTCAAGAGTCTCTCTTTATGACATACATACAAACACAGTCCTATAAATCACTTCCACTGCAGGGAAAGCAAGATCTGTGAGATGAAGGGTTGTCTGGGATGACAATACCCAGGGTTAGTTCTAGTATATGACAAAAGTAAAGAATTTCTTTTTGAGACAGGGTCTTGCTATGTAGCCTAGGCTGGTCTCAAGCCTATGTTCCTCCTGCCTCTAGTTCCACAGTGATGGGATCAGCTGATGATAAGGTGAAGACATAATACAGGTGGGAATAAAGTTCCTGTATTAATCACAAAATTTTATCCTGGATGAACCTTACCTAATTAACAATGGTATTAGCTACTTTTCCCGTTGCTGGGATAAAACACCACGACCAATGGAAGTGAAGAGATGATTTGGGCTATGGTTGCAGATGGATGAGATTTGCCTTGGCAGGGAGGTATGGCAGCATTTGGCAGGCATGGCAGCAGAAGCAGGATGTTGAGAGATCACATCTCACCCCCAAGCACACAGCAGCGAGAGCAAATGGGAAGTAAGGTGAGGCTACTCTACACTACAGAAACTCTGATGCATGAGTGTGAGCCTCAGAGAGTCGGACTTCAAAAGTCTAATGAGGCTGACCATAAACATCCTCAAGGATCCCTTGAATAGTCTGAAGGGCCCCCAGCTAAAGATGACAGTTTTGGCAGTGAACATTTGCTCTTTTTTTTTGGCTTTTATGACAAATCATACCTTCCAGACATGCTATAATTTTAGTACATTTGCCACACAAAAGAGGGTTGTTTTCTGACAGTGGCTCTCCAACATTTCATGAGCTTTGACTTACCTATTTTTCTTACAGAGATGATTCCTTCTGCTCAAATGTTTCCCAGAGGCCATGCTTATGCTATGGAACTCTTGATGTATTCTGTTCTTTAAGAACTGAAATGTGGCCATCCCCTCCCATCCCATCTTCAGGTTGTTATATTATAGGGAGAAACTATATCTAGTTTCCAGAGATACTTTGGGCTTGACTCTGTCTCTATTCACAACTTCCAAGCTTTCAAACCTCCCCCTGCTTTACTCCTTATACTTGACCAACCGTTTATTCTAATTGAAATTGCTTCTTGTTATTCAATCTGTCAGTTTTCACAAGGGTTTTCTTGACACCAACCAAAAAGGAAACTATTTCTCCAACAATACTCTTCCAGAGAGTTCCATCACTGTCTTATCTTCCAATGGCATCATCCTTAGGAACACAAAGGTTTAGAAACAAAATTTTAAGAGCAAAGATTAATAAAAATTCAAATCTAGGTTGCCATCTTCTACAGCTATTTGATATTATGATATTTATAGCTAATAGTAAACTCTGGCTCAATGATGAACTTTACATTCTGTTATTCATTGTTCATAATAAGAGACAGTTCAAAGATAGAAGTGGTACTTTCCTGTGACTAAATAATATATTGAAATACAGTGAGGAGCACAGAATCTGTGCTACAAGGTCCTGGAAGTCAAGAAGTTTACATAGTTTGCTCTAAACTACATTCCCAGAACCTAATGCAATAGCAGGAATATAATTAGTGCCTGATGATAGATATGCATTCAAGTAGCAAATGATGGAAGAACATGATGTGAGAGGGTAATGCCTGAAGTGGACCCAACTGCTACCTGGTTTCACTCATGGAATAGAACTGAGCAGGCAAAAGCCTCCTCTCCATGCTAGGTCAGGAATGAAGATGACTGCAGGTTCTTTCATTTTGATCTTGTAGTTCAGAGGAATCTTTTATGTGGACTAGCAAGAGGAAGGGACAGAAGTCATAAGCTAGAACTCAACCACAAGACTATAACTTCCTGGAAAAAACAGCTAGGACATGTATTTTAGCTACACCCTGAAAAACTTGAAGATGTTGGATTATTATAAGTAGCTAAGTAGCTTCTACATGTGGGATGCCCTGTATCTTTGAGAAGGTGGAAACCAGATGCCATTTTACCTCCTCAAAGAAAATTGCTTCCTCTCTCCTTATTATATTAATATAAACATGTGTAGGAACCCAGCTTATTGTGACTACAATCATCTTGGTCATAATTTTGTTTTATCACCAGGTCACACTGGCCCAATAGAACAAAGTCATTAAGATAGTTGTGTGATGTGAGGCACTAAGCACTGTTGACAAACTGCTTCTTAGTTGATGCTAGCATGTTAATTGAAAGGCCAAATAATTCTAGCTGGTCACAGCCAACTTTCTCAGCTTCGTACACAAGCCCTTTTCCCACAGCTGAATGTAACCAGAGATTGCTCATTCATTTTCTGGCTGCCCAGACCCAAATAATCACACAGAAACTATGTTAATTACAATACTGTGTAGGCAATGCCCCAGGCATATTTCTAGTTATCTCTTAGATCTTATATTAACCCATTTCTATTAATTTATATTTTTACCAGGAGGCTCATGGTTTGTTACCTCTTACTTCTTGGGTAGTTACATGGTGTCTCCCTCTTTCGGCAGCTACATGGTATCTCTTGGATTCCACCTACTCTTTCTCTACTTCTCTAGGATTTCCTTCCTGACCTTATTCTGCCCTGCCATAGGCTGAAGTAGCTTCTTTATTAACCATTTGTAAAAAACATATTTACAGCATACAGAGGGGAATTCCACATCAGCTTTGGACTTCATAAATCTACTCTTGCTGTCTCCCAAGATACACTGTTACTCATCCAAAGTAAGCTGTACTCTGTCTGGTATCAGATCTGTCTGCCTCTTTCTTTGGTCTCACAGTACCTTGTGACTAGCTTGGACACAGTGAGATGGGGCTTTTCTAAAGCAGCATGTAAAATGAACACTTGTATGGCATGGAATACTGTTTGTTCATATCACCTCATTGTACCATCATCCACTATGCCATCAGAATTAGGAACAGGATATCAGCAGCTCTCCCCAACCCTCCAAGCCAAATCCTTACCCCTGACCTGTCATTCATGCGCACTATCCTGTCTCAGCACAGACTTTAAACCTGGCCTCTTCTCTCATGTGTCTCCCTAATTCTTAGTCCAGGTCATTGAATATACCAAGCACATTCCGAAATGACCTTCAGTCCACTAGGCTTCTAGTATAATTGACTAACTTTCCTTCTTCCACCGAAGTTGTACTTCTAAAGACAAACTAGCTAGAATCCTCCTCAGCTCCACAAGTAAAAATGAAGCTAGACAGCAAAGCCTCTTCCTTACTTTCTGTGAATTCTCAATTAAGACCCAAATCTACCAAGGGAGGAATTTCAATTAACCAACTATCAGCCTATTCCAAATCCTAACTTGCTGTCATAGTGTTCTTATGGTTACTTTCCTGCTCTGATACTCTGTCATACTGACTTCTGGTTCAATGTTCTCTGTGCAAGATTTACATCTAACTCTTCCCTTTTCATTTTAATTTATCCCATTATCCTCCATGTTGGTCTATGTACAGCTTTTCACTTCTACAAACTCTACTCCATTCAGTATTGGCTGGTTGCTTGATGTCATGAATACTTGTGATAGCATATACTGTAAACCAGGTACCTCTTCAACTATCTCAAAAGAATGTGAGCTCAAATTCAAACAACAGGCCTGTGAGAATTTTCTCTTGAAGATAAAGGACTGTACCAAAATTGGAAGCAGAGGTAAGAATGTAACTTTTTAGAACCCAAACACATTCTTTCTCCCTCTCTAGAAACTGTCACCACCGCCACCACCACCACCATCATCGTGGTCATCATCCAGCTAGTTCTAAACCATCTTTAATTTCCCACACACATATCTCAATGCTTTCTTTGTTTGCTTTGCCTCAGGAATGTAGCCATCAGACAGCCCAATTTCGTGAGATTATCTTGTTTCCCAAAAAGGTCATCAAGTGTTCTAAAACTTTTTGCTGGAACCCTGTGCTTCATCTTCAAGCCTTTTAGCCAACTTGCTTGCTAGCTTCCAGTCACAAATGAATCTTTCTGAGACAAGGTCATGATGCCACAGAGTTCAAGGGTGATTTTGCATCATGAGAGCCTTCCATGGCTCTGTTGAGCAATTACACTTCAAAATGCTGATGTTTAGCTCTGACTCAGAAATTGGGGCTCTAGTCTGGCAATCCCATGGGAATGAGACATGAAAATTACTTTTCACCAACATCCCCTGCCCCTTGTAAATTTGATAAATGGTTCAGTATCTGTTTTAAATTCAGGCTGTCTAGATGTCTGATTTCTGCTTTTCCTTCCCACTTGACTTCTGGTTATGTGGCCAATAGCTTACCTGAGATCCACAATGGTTTCATCCCATAAAACATGACTTTAAGATGCTTTTGAGAAACACAGCTTATTTTTTGTTTTAGACAGTTCTTTTGAGACATAAGACCTTAGTTTAATTTCCTCCTCTTTATTTAATAAGGCAGATATTGGCTCTTGCAACATTAGATTGTTAAAAGAATTTAAAGTATTTTTATTAATTCTTTGGTAATTAAATACATTGTATTTTTGTAATATTCACTCCCTTCCCAATTCCCCGAAGATTCACCACCTCCATACTAACCAAACTTTGTATCCTCATTTTTTTTTTTGGTAAGTTCATTGCATCCAATTTGTCCTGCACATAGCCTCCTGGGAGTGTAACCATCCACTGGAGAATGGTTCATCTCCCAGTGGCCACACCCTTAGAGAAAGCTAGCTCATCCCCTCCCCACAGCTATCAGTTCCCAGCAGCTCCTTAGCCAAGGGTGGGACTTTGTACCCACTCCCACCCGCCTGCAAACTGGAATTTTATCTGGCTTGAATTACATTTTATTATTAAAAAACAATGACAGTTTCAGTTCATACTAATAATTTATCTGTTTGGATAAAGAAATGAAAACTGAAAAAGTTCATCCCCAAAGTCACACAGGACAGTCACAGAGATCAATCACGTACCTGAGCCTGGAATACAAACTCAATTCTAGTGATAAAAGAAAAGCCTTGGCATTTCCCAAAGTGTTCATTTTCTTTTGACGTGGCCATGTTGATGCCAGAGATGTCTTGATGGGATTCACAGGCAGAGAGGTGGAGCCAAGCTTATACATAGCAAGGGACCATGCTAGATACTTCTTCTCTAAACATTACTATAAATATACCATACAGTGTTTTAAATATAATATAAATAATTTATTTATAAATATATTAATTTGTAAATGTACTTATAAATACATAAATAAATCTACTTATACATATAAAATATATAAATTATATATAATAGTGTAGCAATTGTATATTCTATATATATTGTATATTCTATATAATAAATATAGAATGGTGTAATAAAATATCAAAACATTGTTTTTATATTGATTTATATTTATAAACATTATACTTATAAATTTTTAATAATTTATAAATATATAAACATTTATAAGCATAAATCACTATAAAATACTGTGTTTGATACTTTGCTCAACTATTTTAGCAAGGCTTTATCAAAACATACCACTCTCTTCGGCACTCCTTCTACCATGAACTCCTGGTTTCATACAAGACTTAGAAAGATCTCTTTGGGGTGACGCTTTCAGCCATTTCCTGTCACCACCAAGAAGAGCAGAAGAATGAACTACAAAGAATTATAAAAGCAGATGGTGTAGGAACCCAGTCCTACAAGCCTGGATCCCGACCCACTCCCTCTTGAAGTCACACAGCTCTTCCCACCATCCACTTTGCTTAGCTCTGTCCAAGCTGCCTCTGCCTCAGCTATGTTATTGTTAACCAAAGCACACATCAGGACTCACACCCACACAATGCACACATCAGGATTCACACTTACAATGCTCTTCTTCCATGTCATGCTAGAGTTCATATTAAACATCTTATAAAGGTGTAACATTTAAATGTGTGTACTTAATCTGCTTTATTAAGAGAATAAAATTAAATGAAGCTTTACTGAATAAAAGTGGAATACATTTAGAAAAATGGAGTAGAAAGTAAAATACCTTTAAAGTTCAATTATTAATATTTAAATAAATAAGATTATTAAGGATAATGACTGCTAAAATATTCGTAAAAGATTAGCATCTATAGTCAAGTTCTGAAGGACATAAGACAGGCAATTAAGACTAGAAACTAAATGGGGTTTTAACACAAAAAATAAGTAGTACGATAAATTTCTACGTATGAATCCTTATTGTAAGAATGACATTTATCCAAAAAGCTCTAGGCAGCAAGTTAGTAAAAAGGGCTCCCTTTTTACTGTGTACTGGGAGTTCTGGAAGCTTCTAAAAGTTCAGGGAAGATAGTAAGTGTTCCTGTCTTCTTCTTTATATTACTGCTAATATCTCTGCTTCACACTGTATCTCAATTGCCCCAAGAATACCTGGTCCATCCTCCTAATGGAGCAATGACCGTAGGCTATTGGTCTGAATTACAAAGAATTCAAAATGTCACCCAGCAGCTCCTTTCAGATCCACACCTTATTGGCTTTCCCCTTGTGTGCCTTGGTTTCATTCTACACAAAGTGAGGAAAAGTGAGGGCAGATGTGTGGACCAACTGAGAGCATTTCAGTGAATCACTCAGTAGTGTATGTAATACAGAGTCCGTACTTGGTAAGTTTTAACTGTTTGATTGTTTTGGTAAATGAGACTGAAATCATACAGGACATCCTTCTTGTTCATCCCTGTGAACAGTGGACAGGTAGCCACAGTGGGAGTTCAAATATTAATCAAGTGAATTAGCATAATTATCTTTGTACCATTCCTCATTTCCTCTTTCCCTTTTCATCCTGTTAAAACACCACACACATGGGGATGGGAGTGGGGGTAGCAACCACCAAGATTCAAATAGTTGTATCAAAGATACATGACTTTCTCAGACATATTTTAGATCACACGGATAGCAATGTGGAGACACAGAAGAGGGTAAATTTGGGTCCACTTGAATTCAATCTTGAGAAAAATATATGTCATAGAAACTAAAAGGGAAGTGTATTGAAAATGGGCTTCTGAGGCTGCATGATAAAATGAGAGTTCCAGTGATGGATTAAATACAGGGAATCAGAAAGTAGGGACTCTCGCTCAGGTACCACACATCTGTTGGAGGACATGTCTGCTATTTCCTCTTCCTGGTTATTGGGAACATGGTGCAACAGGCGCTGCTGAGCAAATGTTGGCAGAGCAGGATGGAGAGCAGAGTGCTCTAGTTCAGTCATGTGGTAAGGATTCCCCATCCTGATCTCCAGAGTGACTGCATCTCTTTGCATTCCCAGTGACAATGACTGAGGGTGGCTCTTCCCCCACAACCTTGCCAGCATTTGGTGTCAGTTGTTTTGTTGATCTAAGTCATTCTGACTGGGATGAGATGAAATCTCAGTCGTTTTAACTTGCAGTTCCATAATTGCTAAAGATAATGAGCACTTTTTGAGGCATTTCTTTGTCATTTTTATTTCTTCTACTTATAGCATCAGGGACATTTGCTTCAGGAACAGAATCCATTCTCTTCAGTTGCTACCAGTGAGCCAAATAATTTATATTTCTTTTACTTTCCTTATGCTAATTTCCAGATACCATGTGACAGGCCTTCTGACCTGCTTATTTCTTGGTTGAGAGAGGATTAGTCTTTTTCACAATGCAAAGGAGAAAAAAAAAAAAAACCACATGAAATACAGCAGTGGGCATTCCTAAAATAAAAGAGAGGTACTGTTACCAGGAGAAGAGTCGGGATAAAGGATCCTCAACAGATGTCAATAACAAAAGAGCAGCCTGGAAGATGTCTGCTGAAGGCTGGACTTTTATGTCTAGGCCAAAATGTCCTGGGGACAGAACAAATGAAAGCAGAATCGTTTAGGAATATTGGTGCAAATGATCTTTTGAGTCATTATGAGGCATAGTACAGGTGAATTGTAAATGAGTTTAGAACCAAATTGAGAGAAAGTTGGAATAATGGAAACACTGGTATTTTCATGGAGAAGGGACAGGAAAAGCCAGAAGAGAATATCATTTCATCTGGGATCTTTATTATTAAGTGGGGAAAAAGAACTCAAACAAGAGGAACATTGGTCAAAGTATAAAGACAGAAAATAAGCAAAGGTTTATGAAGACTGAAACTACAGCTTCTTTTAAGAGTAGGTAGTTTGAATGTGTAGATAACAATGTAATGTTAGGTTGGGTAGGTAAAGAGGAACAAGTAAAAGAACGAGCTTCCTCAGTCCAGCAAAGAGTCAGGAGGTCTTGGGCTCAGCTGGCAGCACTGTACCACAGAGGGACTGGCTAGTTCAGGAAGGATGCTGCAGAGATGAGAAAAGAATTCGTTTGCAGCAATGGACTACAATATAATGAGTAGCAGTAAATAGTCAAGACTGACAAAGATTTCAAGGCAGGGAAAACCCAGGAAAGGTGGGCAGAAATGTGTCTAGCCTGCCATAGTAGGGAACAGGAGGTAGACAGGTCAACTCTGAGGCTGTCTGCCTAGACCTGTGACTGACTGCTGATCTTAATGGTGTGGATGAAATGAGAGAAGGGAGGTGCAGGAGAAGACCAAAGAGATGATTTAGTTGGTAATCTGCATTCATAGAAATTGATGGCAAAGTGCCACTCTCTTGGTCCTTTTCATGGTGGTGTAACATAATGCCGGAGACTGGATGATTTATAAAGAATAGAGATCCACTTCTCACAATTCTGTAGACTAAGAATCTATTGTCAAGGAATCAGAAGGCATGATTTCTGGTAAGGATCCTGTCCCTGTTCCTAAGATAACACCATGGAAGTTATTTCCTCCAACAGGGAGGAATACAGATCTCTTTCATGAAAGAAAGGTAGAAAAGGCAAAAGAAAAAACCCAGAGACTCCACCCTAACTTTTCAGTTGATAAGCCCATAATAAGAGTGGAATCTTCATGGTCCAATCACTTCTCATAGGCCTGAGTGTAATGATTAACATAGACAACATTATATCATCAATTAAATTTCAGTATGCATTTTTAAGGGACAAACATTCAAACAAGGAAAATTAATGAAAGAATCAGAACAAACAGAGAAGAAACTGTACCAGTACTGAGTACTAGGCAGCATCGTGGAAGATAGAGTGAGTTTATTGTTTTGAGAAGAAAACAAAGTTGAGGGAACTTTTAGAATAAAGTCCAGCTGGCTTACAGAGATTTAGAATAAAGACATGAAGAGATAGACTTAAAGATGAGAGATCATGGGAATGGGATTGTTAGAGAAGAGACCAAGGCTGCTGGTTGAAGGGAAGCAAGGCCAGGAAGGGGTCCTGGAATGCAGGAAGAGGAACAGGGATACAGAATGACTGGAGATGAGCAAGCTCCTGTTTTCCAGCTTTGATCTCAGTAGGTTGAGGGTGAATTCATATGTTGAAAGCAAGACTGGAGGATTTGAGGCTTAAAAAAAATAGAAAGATTTGAAGCAACTGCTGTGACTTATCTATTACGATAACATCTCCCTGGATGGCAGAAAACCCACTGACTTCTCTTCACTCCCAGAAACTCCTGGCTTTGTGATCCAAACCATTGATTTGCACATCACCTTGACTGTTTGACAGCCACAGTGACCAGGGATCTTCTGACTTCTTGTCCTCTGTTGACTGGGGCAATACTCTCAGTCTAATGCAGTCATGTCATGGAATAGCTGACTTGTTCTTTTGTCCATCCTGTTGCCATTAATTGCACAGTCACTTTCCCATTTGGAGCTCCAAACACTGAACTGATATGACTGTGGTCCCTGAGCATGACTCTGTCACTCAGATATATTTTATCATACAGAAAACTCCTGTAATTCCATAATACTGTTGAGTCATATATCATTTTATTGTTTTTTTTTGTCAAACATTACTTCATTTCTATGGAACTCAGAAATATAGAAAGTAGATAGCAAATCCAAAATGCTAATTCTGTCATTTTGCTTCAGGATGTCCCAATAAGATCCATGGCATTTTGATTTATGCTATAATACATCAGGATGTCTCTAGTATGCTGCTAACATGCAAATGTAAGATACACTGGTTTTTATGTACATATTTTCTATCCATTGACAGCTTTAGTGTGCAACCTGTGCAGTGTTTTCAAATCAAAACCAGAATCTACACCATTCTTCTGCATTTACAAATTTTAATTTTTATATTTACATGAAAAGATGCCAGTCGGTTTTAAGTTTAAAAGGGCAATTTCAAACATTAAGAGTTAGACAATTCTAGAATTTGCACATGTACTTCAATCAACTTTTAAGATATCTTTAGTCCCAGAAACAAAAACAAAACACAAAAGCAGGTTAAAATTTGTCTATAATTCATTCATTGTATAAAGCTAATACAAATAGCATATATGCTCAATAAAGGAAAATATTATTGAAATTGCCGTTATTGAAGTAGTTTTAGAATACTAAGAAAGAAAGCAAGGTTTTCTTATAATGAAATAATTCAGGAGTACAAAATGTATAAATTATAATATAATGAACATCCACACCTAGTCACGGGGTTTGAGAATGTATAGCACAGATTTAAATGATGTCAATTTCAACTTAGAATCCCACTTTCTTACCTACTGTGTAAAAATGATATGATTTTAAAAGCTCCTAACAGGGTTTGTAGAATTTGACTATGGAACTTAACAAGTCAGAAAATGTTTGGGGATTCTGCCATGTGGTCCCTTGTCTTGGAGGTGCTATTTAACTTTATTTCATGCGCACTGGAGTTACAAACAGCTGTAAGCTGCCATGTGGGTGCTGAGAATTGAACCGGGGTCCTCTGGAGGAGCAGTCAGTGTTTTTAACCACTGAGCCATCTCTCCAGCACATTGGAGGTGCTATATAGCTGTGGATGCAGTGGACTCATAATGTGGCTTGCCAGGTTTAAGGACATGTGAAAACACAAAAAGAGTAAGTGAGGGTTAAATATTGCTATTTTCTTAAGCAAAAAGCAAACAGAGAAAACTACCCAGCTCTATCCATTTTCTATATTCTCATCTAGTTGTGTGATGGGCATTGAGTGGTGGGTTCAAAAAGCTAGAGTCCAGATTAGAAAGAAACAGTATCATACTGAGAGTTTCATTAGGTGCTAGGTCCCATTATCAGGCACATTATCATTATTATCTTTGTAATCCCTTAGAGAGGAATCATCATGGTTCTCATTTTATACAAGAGGAAATGGAACTTCCCAAAGCTGGTGGCTTTGGAGCCACTATCCAAACTTCACAATTTGTCTCCAAAGAAACATACTTTTTGGGTTTTTGTTTGTTTTTTGTATCTATTGTCCAAGGACTTAAGGTTTAGAACAAACAGTAGCCTCATAATGAAACATCACCAAAAAAAGCACAAGTTTACCTTCAAAATAATAAGGGTAATTCTTACTCTTACTTACTTGTCTCATTCCTTTGCTGGTGCAGGAACCAAAGATGCTTCCTTATTTCTACTCCTGGAGACAAGAGGTTGCCAGGGCAACTAATGGACTAAGGAATACATTCTAAGAATAGTCCAGGTCTTGATTACAGGAATATTACTTGAATTAACTGATGATCAAAACCTCAAAATGTGTTTCTAGAAGAATCTGCTTAATTACTAATTATCATCAATGATCCTGTGAATTCATGGCCACTTCCAAAGGCATTTCTACTCTTTATCTACATTGTGCTTCTAACATGGTGGTGCTGCATTCCTAAATATCATCCAAACACTTTACAGAATCCCAGGATACAAGCTCTGTTGCTTTCTGAAGAACAGAGAAGCCCTAAAGAAATAAGTTCACAAGAAGAAAGGGGATCAGGTAGAAGGAAGGGAATGAAAGAACAGAACTTCTTGGGTCCTGAGTTGTTAGCACATTAAATAAACTTATTAATAAATAAGGGAGGGAAGGACATTATTACTAATGTTTTCTGGGTATTGAAACTCATGAGAAACTGAGGAAGTCTCTGAGGTATGCTTAACAAGAGTAGCACACTGTGTACACAGATCTAAGAATTGTGTACATTTCAGGTTAGGAAATCGTAGACCTGATCCCAATGCTTCCTTCCCATTCTGTGTAAGCAGACCTTGTATAAATTGTTGTTGTCACCAGACACTGATTCCTAGTTATTTGCATAGCAGCCTGCAGCCCCCAAGTGAGCATCAAATAGCATTAAGGATATGGTCATTGTTTCACGTGTTTGACTGTATCATGAGTAAGCTTCAGCTCCCAAAACATGTGGACTCCACCAAGCAAACATCTGAGAACACTTGAAGTCACTGTGGCAGTTCTTAGCATGGCTCCTCTTTCACCCCATCCCATATCACATCCCTCATAGCAAACACTTTAAGAACTTATGGCTGAATAATAAACTGAAATGGGCAATGGATTTTTTTCTGGTTTGGTTCCCCTCCCCCTATCCTATCTTCTATACAGGACATGATACTCACAGAGGAAGTTCTCCTGACTGTGTTACATTTCCATGGTGATAGCAGAGGGCAAGGTTAACAAACCAGGGTGATGGGATCCTTCTACTGCAGAGAGTATGTAAAGGAAAACCTTGCAAAGCATCACGAGGAAACCCAACATGACAGCATACTCCTCTGAATGGCCCACAGAGCCTTGCTTCTGCCTTTCTGAATGGACAAGCTTGTGATGTCCTCAGTATAATAATAGCTCATCCCCCCCCCATGCAGAAATTTGCTGTGCCCTTCCTCTCAGAGGCCAACAACTGATGCCTCTCATGACCAACAATCTGCCGATTGTTGCAATATGTATGTGCTCTTTGTGTTGGCACCAGCAGTTCAGAGATGCCAAGTTTTAGAAACCAAATGTACTTTAGAAAAGCAATTTGATCTTTGGGAACAAGGGATGCTAAATAAGTTCTGACCATGTCAGGACAGGCCAAACTGATGAATTAATTAAATGTTAAATGGGAAGTATCCAGTTAAATCAAGTATCAGATAATTCAGATACTCACCCCTAAAATCTATCTCAGTTATCCAAAACTAAACATCCCGATTTTTCTGTTTGGTATTCTCTTCTACTTTTATGTAAGTGTCTTGTACAGACTAGAATTAGTTCAGACCAGAATTAAAGAGGAAGAGATGATAGGAAGAAGATAAGCTACAGTGGAGCAAGAGTATTAAAGGTAATTGGGTCAAAACCTGTGAGTTCTTTGAGAGAAAGCAGAAACAGCCACAGCTCTTAGGATCCTAAATATGGAATGAAATAGATCTTTGTGTCTTATGGAGCCACGGTCAAGGATATTCAATAGTAGGGTAGCTTTTCCTATTTTATATAATGGTAATAGATATTTAAAAGTCCAGTGTTCCATGTACACATTGTCTCCCATGATTATCTAAATATAAGAGAATCTAGATTTTAATAACTAGAGCCTTGGGTCCATATAGCAATTATCTACCAAATTTCCCGTTGAAAAATGCTCATCTAACAAACTAAACCCAATGAGATCAAAGGTGACCTTCTGGTCTTCACCCTTTTACTGGCTTTTCCTTTACTCCATTAATTACTCATGAGTCACTAGCTCAGACAGAACAGGCAGTCAACCTAGACCCCTTTTATCCATCATAAAGAACATCTTGTGGCCTTGGCTATACTCTCTTGTTAATACTGCTCAAACCCATTCCCTCCATTCTGTCTCCATTTCTGCCTGCACGATCTAGACTTCCATTCTCTCTCCTAAGAATGCTCACATCTTTCGTTCACATCCTTCTGCTTCCAACTTGTCCATGTCCAGCAGTCTCTTCTCTGATATAAGATCAGAGTCATCTTTAAAACTTAAATGTGATTGTGGTCATTCCTCTGCCTCAAAGAAACCAAAGTTCAATGCAACAAACACAGCTTTCAGCCTGAAGGGGATAAAAGAATCACTTGTTGTGGAGCTAAATGAGTAACCATGGCCTGGGGACATAAGTTTAGGTAACCCTTACTTTCATGCTCCAATATGATAACTGTTTCCTGATGCTCTTAAAGGCACATAACACAGAAAATCCTAACTGAAGATACTTGTCAAATGCATTCATAGAATTGTCATGTTACAGGTTATAGTAAGAGGGGAAAAGGTCTAATATAGGTCTCAGATGCTATTTGTTAGCCTTTGGGATGGGGAAAGCAACTGGTCTATTAATAAATTCCAAAATGTTTCACCTCATAGTCACAGAGATGTTAAGTCACATCCTGAGGTCGGTGAGGAACGACCAGGTGTCTAAAGATAGGCCAGGATAAATGACAATTAGGCTCCGTCCTGCAACAGTCTAGCCTTTCTACAGCACTAAAGTTGTAGTTGGTTAATGAGCCACACAGAAGTTTCACTATAAGGTCACCTCTTTCTAGAGACTTACTCTCAAACTACCTTCAGGATAAATCCCAAATGGACAAGACTTGGCAGGAACCTGACTTATTCTCTCTCTTTCTCCACCATCCACTCCACACTCTTTCCTCTTTACCCAGACCATCGCACACACATGGTGGTATAAATTCCATCTGGAATGACTCCCTGATTTCCTGTATATACCACCACTATCTTAACTCTGGATCTTGGTCTAGAGCACAGTTCAAACCCCGTCCTATTACTCTAGACACTCATTATTCTGAACTGGGATCTAACTATAGGTACACTGTCTGAGGACGCCTGCTTAGTTTTAATTTGTTAGTCTTAGTGTTCCTTAGCCTCTAATCCTCTAGCCAGGGTGATCCCATAATAGGTCACATTTCCTCTACCCAAGCATTTCCTCACTCTGATCATTATAATGTGAATTGTACCACTGCAATTGCTTGTTATATTTTTATTTTAGATGCAAACTCCATGAGGGAAGGAACAACATGGTGCTCAACAATGCTTATGAAATGTTGCAGAAGAATTTTCAATGAAAACTAATTATCAGAATATTAATGCATAGGTTATGTAAGTGATACGCTATACCTTTTAATGGGAAATAACAAGTTTTGGACACCCCATAATATGCTCTTCTTATGATTATTGTTTTCTTTCTTCTCATATTCTAGGACTATCTCATATTCACTTTTGTATAGATTCCCACCAAAATCACATTGAAAGGAAATGTTGGAAATAGTCATTTTCTAAGAAAATCCTCATGAATTAAAATTTGGCTCCTGTAGGAATTAATAAACTAGCCCTTCCAAAAAAACATGGGTGGAGTGCATATTACCAACATTTTTGTCATTTTTTTTCTAAGCCAGGAAATAAGTTGAATGGAAGAAAGGATTCAAGATTATCTTCTTTGGAAATAACATATAGAGAAAGAGTTGCCAATTGCCTAAATATTTTCATTATGATGTCTTAGGTCACTTAGTAATCTCTTTAATTTCTAACAAATGTAAGATGTTTTTGTAGAATTACAATGTCTGAGAGGGTCCGTAGCAGTGATCTAGTCCTGTCTGACAATTCCAACCAGGACATCCATCTATAGCCATTCAAGTTTCTAAAACCCAGCATTGATTTCCATATCTTAACTTATAAAAAGATCCTTTGCTGATTAATGACTATACAAGGAAAGCCACCATTAGGTTGGCTCATAGAATCCTGTATTAGACAGTCTCTTCTTGGGGACTTCATCTCCCCTGAGTCCCTTCATGTATTCTATCCTCCCTGCATGTGCCATTCTTCAAACAAGCCTTGCCCTTTCAAATCCCTGCACTGACGCCTGTCTCTATCTGTGATTCTTCCTTCAGCTGTCTTTGCCAAACACTGTCACTTATTCTTCAGCGCTCACTCTTCCAGCATCACGAATGTCAGAAAAGCTAATGGGGACCCCGAGCTAGTATGAGACTCTGATTGCAAGAGCATGACAGCTTAACATTATCTCCACATAGTGAGAGGAAGCATGCTTATTATAGATAGTCTATGATTGGCGGTGTTTTGAGAACAACCTTGGAGTCTCAGAAACAATAAATATTAATAGACACCCAGCCAACCACAAGGACAAGTTGCCAACTTCAAGTCCCCTGGAGGTGAATCTGGGATATCCCTATCTTTTCCTTCTAGTCTGGTATTCACCACTCTCGATGTGGCTTCTTGCTCACCATGCTGCTGGGCATCTGGAAACTTCTCTTGGCACACTGAGCTAGACAAACAGCTAGATGTGTCCCTTACATCATCAGCCCCTTTCTGTGTCAGCTTTGATTTCTCAGGCTGCCACTTACATGACATCTGCCCAGATTTCCCAATTAGCCATCTGTAAGCCAGAATCTGGCTGAAAATGAAAATCAAATGAAGAAGGCCTGTTTACTCAATGCCCTGGTTTAAAAAAGAAAGTAGGTTTCCCAGTCCCTGGCGTCATCTTTGTTTTTCGTTTTTGTAAATGGCAGGTGAGTTAAAAGATAAAAATAAAATCACTTGGGAAAAGGTCAGCTCAGACTTGAAAATCGCTTAAGCCTGTAGCCATTGGCATTACACACTGAGAAGCCAGACATTTCCAACTGACAATGTCATCAAAACCCACTTGGTGACAAGAAGATGACGTGATTACATGTATGTTACATTGGTCCAAAGATCTTGTTTTTCTGTAACAGAAAACAAAAAGTTTCCAGTCCAGAAAACTTCTCTGAAAGGTCTGAATTGTTTTATAGTTTAAGTAAATATCCCCCAAAGAATCCTAGGTGTATTGATTGTATGTCTGCTATATAATCATATCCTGGCTTCTTCTCATATGTTTTCTCATAACCAAATTCACATATCAGTTATCTGTCATAAGTCAATAGAAAAATGGCAAAGATGCCAGCGTTCTTAAACAAAAGACAGACTTCCCTTTTTATCCTTTTGTTCCAATTTTCCCTACTTCAAAAAACTATTTATTCTTCATTAGGTTTATTTGGCCATTAAACATAATTTTATATATTAATAAAAAATTTTGTGGGCCAAGTGGTAGTGATGCACACCTTCAGTCCCAGCACTTGGGAGACAGAGGCAGTTGGATCTCTGTGAGTTTGAGGCCAGCCTGACTTAAAGAGCTAATTCCAGGAGAGCCAAACTTATGCAAAGAAAAAAACAAACAAACAAAAAACAAGAAAGAAAAAAAAATCTAGCTGGTCAGACTGACTTCCTGACATCTTTTGTCACTCAAATAACTGGATACTCAATTGAATCTCACTAGAGACTCTATGAATAGATGAGTAGAGATGAACCCTATGTGGAAAGCTATCCTGTGTGAGTGAGATGGCTTCATCCCTGTATGGACCGTAGTACTCTTCCTAATAGCCAACATACAGAATCAGTTTAGGTAGACAGACGAGCACACAAACAATGGTGCATTTTAAACCATTGTAATAGCACCTCCCATGTTTATAAGAAATGAAATCTTGTAGCAATATGGGTGGGATTAGAGGACACTGTGTTCAGCTAAACAAGTCAGGCACAGAAAAGGTAAATGTTGTATGTTGTCACAACGCATAGAAGCTAAAAATATTAATTACCCCCACTCGTTCACCAAAGAGGCAGAGAGTGGAACAGTAGTTACCACAAGGTTGAAAGGATTAGGTAGGAATATAAAAAAATAGTTAAGGGGTGAAAATGTACTAGAAAAATACTTTCTAGTGTTTGTTTTATATACTTGTAGGTAACCATGATTGATAACCAGTAACTGTACATTTCAAAGTAGCTAGTCGAGAGGATTTTGTTCCAAACACATACACACACACAGAACCACATAACACACATGTGCAGAATACCATTTAACCTGATCTAATCACTCCACATTATATACATATGTTAAAATATAAGACTGTATCTCAGAAATGTGTACAATTAATATGTCAATTAAAAATAAACCATTTTAGAGTCTATTTATAATTTATACAATCTTGTATCACCCTCTTCTTGTCTTCACTAAGTCTAGCCAGTGTGAGTCGTGTGACTGCATGTCTATTTTTTAATTTCTAAAGAATTCCTTTTTTGTTTTTAAATGTTTTAATTTGACGTGACTTTTATTAGCAGAAACCATTATAACTCCCATGGGAAATAAAATGTTTATATATTGTCCCTTAAATCTTAGGTGCCAGTGGTCTACAGAAGAATGATGACACCCTTTCTATGTCAACTTTAATACCCCAAAAGAGCGTAGTTATCTCTAGGGAGGCAAAAAGTACAGCCTAGATGCATGGCTTTAAGTAGACAGCACACGACTTCATGAGTTTCTCTTTCTATCCTTGCTAGAGTTGCTAGGAGACCTCGCTTCCTTAAAACACACCTTCCTCCACGCATCCAAAGGAGGTTTTGATGGGTTAACACTTGCCATTTGAAAGGGAAAGGCAGAGAGGAGGTCATAACCGAGAAAAGGGCTGTCTTGGAGAGCTTGGTCTGACAGTTGGCAGGGAGCACCCTGCTGCAGAGGGTCACAACCCCAAGTTCTGTTTCGTGTTAGGGAGTCCATGGCTAGGGTTCGTCAAAACAAAGCCACACACAACACCCTAGTGCCAAACAGGGTAGGAGCGCTGGCCTGTGCAAATGAAATCACTAGAAATTCCTCTGGAGGGAGAGTTCCAGGCCCTGAGCTCTGTGGCTAAGCAAACGCAGATGTCTAATTGTGCTTTTTTCCTCAGGCACAGCTTGGAGCATGTCACTTCCCTTTCCAAGAATTCTTAAAGGATGCCACCCTGCTCGAACAAAGTGCGAACTCTTCAACCTGCTTTTCAACTTTCCCTATGTTTTGCTCCAATGTATGTCCCATTATGAGCCACGATAGTCCAGAGTGCCAGTCATGAGCCACTGTAGCCCAAAGTACCAAACATGAGCCATGATGGCCAAATGCCAAACATCCTCCATCCAACAGCCCACCTTTTCTCCTTTCAGACCAGCTCAATTCCAGACTCTCTTTACCTCTTTTCCTTCCTCTTCTAGGGAACACCTTGCTCCGTAGGTGTGTTGAACGGCCTTTCCAAGGACACTTACACCAAACACCAACAGTTCTTCAGCTTACCTAGTGTGTTGCTGAGCAAGTCCCAAGTCTTTCATTTCTCCTCTGATAAATGGGAACTATTTTATAATTCCCTTACTCTGAGGATTCCATTAGTGTCAGAAGAGCACGTAGATTCCTGCTTGGCACCACACACCAGTTTGTTAGGATGTCTTACTATTCTGATTATGCTGCCGTGTTGGGACCTGCAATGACCTGCCATGTACTCTCAGAAGCCCTGTGCTTTTCCCCTGATGAGCACCAAACAATGCGTTGCTGGACTAAAGCTTTTCCATTGGTTAGATTCACGGGTGACCCTGGGCAAATCACGCCAAGCAAAGCAAGTGAGGGAGATCTCTGAAGGAGGAGGCCCCACCTGAAGTTGGTTTGGGTCATGCTCTTCCTTCAGAACATCTAAGAGAATCACCCCACATAGAGGCCGGCACACCCACTCACGGCACACCCACTCACTTTCTGGGGCTGCAAAGCCTGCAGGTATCACAATGAAGAGGACAAGTGGTGGGATTAATAAGGTCAGCAGTCTCCCTGTCCAAAACAACCACAACTCCCATCCCTAAAACCGAGTAGAACACAACGGTACAGAATGATTTTGACTGCCAGTTCCCAGGCTTCTGGTCTCCCAATCCCCCACATTGTTAGAAATGACTTGGATCTCTCCAGAGCTGGGTTCGCGTCAGTCGTGTTTGCCTCTGTTTCATTGTACTGAGAACTAAGACAGACGCTTTCACAGGTTTCTTTCTAACCCAAACATTAGCTAGGAGCGCAAGCTTTTCCAAAGTGTCTCTTAGTGTTTGCCTTCACAGCCAACAGCTGGATCCCTATGTCAGGCTTTGCATTCAGTCGCTTATCAAATTCTTATTTTAATTAAAGTATATGAGTAAAATTAACCTTACAGAGATGCCTAACTAAACAGAATGAGGACCCCCTCAAAAGGGGGAGCTAAAGGTCAGTTGCAAAGTGCAGAACCTGAACCAAGCCAGCAAAACTTCTGGGCTGTGTCATATTAGAATCCATTGATTATTCTTGCATTTTGGTTGGCTCTTTCTACTGCGCATTGATCATGGGGGAAAATATCAGTTCACTGAGTGATGTAGACCTTCAAAATGCTAATATGTTTCATTAGACAACACACAAACCTCCAGGCTGCTAACATTGCCAACAAACTCCTAAAACGATCTTTTAAATATTTGCTGGGTTTTTTTTGGGGGGGGGGGCACTTTTAATGTTTTTCTTCAAAACTCGTTTATTTTTATTTTTATGTGGGAGGGGGTACCGATGTGCCACAGCATACATGTGGAGGTCAGAGGACAATGTTGGGTGTCGGCCCTTACCTTCTACTTTGTTTGAGACAAAGTCTCTATTGACTTTCCTTACTGAAAACATCATTAGGTGGCCCACAAGTTTCCACAGATTTCCCTTTCTCCTTTTCCCATGGTGCCATAGCAGGAATGCAATTCCAAATGTGAGCTACTGTGCCTGGCTTTACATGGTTTGTGGGGATCTGAACTCAGGACCTCATGATTATACAACAAGTACTTTATCTCCCCAACTCCCCAGTCAGATCCCCAGTCAGAAAGTTCAGACTTTGATCACTGACAATACTTGCTGTCAATTGCTTCCCTGGACAGTTTCCAATTTTGAGGAGTACAGGTTTTTGTAGTATGACCTAAAGATTCTGTGGATTTCCCTGGTGTCTGTTGTTAAGTTCCCCTTTTCATTTCTGCTTTTGTTAATTTGGATGGTCCCTCTCTGCCTTTTGATTAGTTTGGATAAGGGTTTGTCTATCATGTTGGTTTTCTCAAAGAGCCAGCTCTGTGTTTCATTGATTCTTTGTATTGATTTCTTTGTTTCTATTTATTGATTTTAGTCCTCAATTTGATTATTTCCTGTCATCTACTCCTCCTGGATGAGTCTGATTCTTTTTGTTCTAGAGTTTTCAGGTGTGCTGTTACATCATTAGGGAGAGCTTTCTCCACTTTCTATTTATTTATTTATACTTAAAAATTTCCACCTCCTCCCATTTCTCTCCCCCTCCCCCCATCTCCCTCCCCCTCCCTCTCCAGTCCAAAGAGCAGTCAGGGTTCCCTGCCCTGTGGGAAGTCCAAGGTCTCCCCCCCCCCGTCCATCTAGCTCTAGGAAGGTGAGCATCCAAACAGAATAGGCTCCCACAAAGCCAGTACATGCAGTATGATCAAAACCCAGTGCCATTGTCCTTGGCTTCTCAGTCAGCCCTCCTTGTCCGACACGTTCAGAGAGTTCAGTTTGATCACATGCTCCATCAGTCCCAGTCCAGCTTGCTTTGGTGAGCTCCCATTAGATCAGCCCCACCATCTCAGTGGGTGGGCACACCCCTCATGGTCCTGACTTCCTTGCTCATGTCCTCCCTCCTTCTGCTCCTCATTTGGACCTTGGGAGCTCAATCCAGTGCTCCAATGTGGGTCTCTGTCTCTAGCTTCATCCATCGCCAGATGAAGGTTCTATGGTGATATGCAAGATATTCATCAGTATGGCTATAGGATAGGGCCATTTCAGGTTCCCTCTCCTCAGCTGCCCAAGGATTTAGCTGGGGACATCTCCATGGACACCTAGGAACACCTATCCTGAGTGAGGTAACCCAGACCCACAAAGATGAATATGGTATGTACTCACTCATAAGTGGATTCTAGCCATAAATAAAGGACATTGAGCCTATAATTCATGATCCTAGAGAAGCTAAATAAGAAGGTGAACCCAAAGAAAAACATACAGTTATCCTCCTGGATATTGGAAGGAGACAAGATTGCCAGGCAAAAATTGGAAACTTGGGGGTGAGGGTAGGGTGGGGGTAAAGGGAGTTGGGGAGAAAAAAAAGTGAGAAGGGGGGATGGGGAGAGCTTGGGGAAATGGAACGGTTGGGATGGAGGAAGGGTGGATATGGGAGCAGGGAAGTATATATCCTAATTAAGGAGGTCATCTTAGGGTTGGCAAGAGACTTGACTCCACTTTCTTTATGTAGGCACTTAGTGTTATGAACTTTCCTCTTAGCACTGCTTTCATAGTGTTCCATAGGTTTGGGTATGTTGTGCCTTCATTTATATTGAATTATAGGAATTCTTTAATTTCTTTATTTCTTCCTTGACCAAGGGGTGATTCAGTTGAACATTGTTCAATTTCCATGCATTTGTGGGCTTTTTTTGCAATTAGTGTTGTTGTTGAATTGTAACTTTAAGCCATGGTGATCTGATAAGATACAGGGGATTATTCCATTTGTGTGTGTGTGTGTGTGTATGTGTGTGTGTGTATTTGTTGAGGTTTTCTTTATTGCCAAGTATGTAGTCAATTTTAGAGACTGTTTCATGAGGTGTTGAGAGGAAGGTATAGTCTTCTTTGTTTGGGTTGAATGTTCTGTAGATGTTTGTTAAGCCCCTTTGAGTCATAACTTCTGTTAGTTCCTTTATTTCTCTGTTAAGTTTCTGTCTGGCAGACCTTCCGGTGGTGAGAGTGGAGTGTTGAAGTCTCCTACTATTAATGTGTAGGGTTTGATGTGTGATTTGTGCTTTAGTAATGATTCTTTTACAAATGTGGGTACCCTTGTACTTGGGGCATAGATGTTTAGACTGAGACTTCATCTTAATGGAATTTTCCTGTGATGAGTAAAAAATGTCCTTCTTCATCTCTTCTGATTAATTTTAATTTGAAGTCTATTTTATTAGATATTAGTATACCTACACAAACTTGTTTCTTAGGTTCATTTGATTGGAGAATCTGTTCCCAACCCTTTACTCTCAGCTAATGTCTGTCTTTGAAGTTGAGGTGTGTTTCTTATATGCAGCAGAAGGATGGATTCTGTTTTTGTACCCATTCTATTAGTCTGTGTCTTTTTATAGGTAAATTGAGACCATTAATATTAAGAATATTAATGGCCAGTGATTGTTAGTACTTGTTATTTTGGGTTTTGTCGATGATGGTGGTATTATGTGAGTGTTTTCCTTCTTTGGGTTGTGCTGGTGTGGGACTATCTATTGCCTATATTTTTGTGGGTGCAGCTAGCATCCTTGGGTTGGAGTTTTCCTTCTAGTACTTTCTGTAAAGCTGGATTTATGAGTAGGTATGATTTAAATCTGGTTTTGTCATGGAATATCTTGTTTACTACACCAATGGTGATTGAAAGCTTTGCGGGTATAGTAGTCTAGGCTGGCATCCACGGTTCCTTAGTGTCTGTAGAATGTTTATCCAGGACCTTCTGGCTTTCAGAGTTTCTATTCATTTTCTTTGACTGACAAATCTATTTCCTCTATTGTATCTTCAACACCTGAGATTCTCTCTTCCATCTCTTATATCTGTTGGTTATGCTTGTATCTATAGTTCCTGATTGTTTACCCAGATTTTCCATTTCCAGAAGTCCCTCGGCTTGTGCTTTCTTTGTTTCCTCTATTTCAAATTCTGAACCATTTCCTTCTTCTGTTTGTTTTTTTCTTGACTTTCTTTGCTTTCTTTAAGTGATTTGTTGATTTCTTAGAATTTTTTGTTTGTCTTTTCCTCCATTTCTTTAAGGAAAATTTTCATCTCCTCTTTTATGGCCACTATCATCTTCATAAAACCATTTTTAAGGTCATTTTCTTCTGTTTCATGTACACTGGGCTGTTCAGGTCTCGCTGGTGTAGAACCTCTAGTTTTTTGGTGATGCTATACTGTTCTTTATGTTCTTTAATATGTTCTTACACTGCCATTTGCCTATCTCTTTCTAGTGGATGCAGGGGGGCTTTGTGTTTCAATGGTCCCTCTTCTTCCAGTTGGTCCAGGTGGGGCTTAGAAGGCAACTCTTCCTCCAGGTGCAGGTGAGTCCATACTTCTGGTAGATGCTGATAAGTCTCTGAAACTCATCCACCTCTCTAGGTGCATTTAGGACCAATGGGAGATTGTTTGGAGTGTAGGGAGGCTGCTCCCAGGTCTTTGGGACTCTGGTGGGTAGGAGTGCATTAGAGAACTATGGCCTAAAGAGTAGGGCTCTCCAGGTAGGGTGTGGCCAAGGCTCTGGTGGTCTCAATGCTGTGAGGGATGGTTAGGTGTGTGATGTTGAAGAAGGCTGCTTGTTTGTTCCCAGCTACCCAAACCACAAAATAACCACTAGAAACTATATTATTTGCAATACTGTTTGGCCAATAGCTTAAACATATTTCTGACTATTTCTTATATCCTAAACCAACCTATCTCCATTAATCTGTGTATCACCACATGGCTGTCGCTTACCAGGTAAAGTTCCATCCAGCATCTGTCTCCAGCGGGGCTACATGGCTTCTCCTTGACTCTGCCTACTCTCTCTATATAGCTCTTCCAGCTTGGCTATATATCTGTTAAGTCATTGACTGAAAGCAGCTTCTTTATTCATTAACTAATAAAAGCAACACATATACAGAAGGACTTCCCAGACTATTTCTCATTTCCTGTTTAAATAAAAAGGATGGTTTTATCTTTAGCATAGTAGTTAGGTGCCAATTTGTTGGCCGAGGCTGCTTGTTCATTCCCAGCTCCCCAGACTTGAAATAACCACACAGAAACTGTATTAATTAAGTCACTGCTTGGTCAATCATTTAAGCATATTTCTAGCTAGCTCTTACATATAGAATTAACCCATTTCTATTATTTTATATTTTACCACAAGGCTTGTGGCCTACCAGCAAAGTTCCAGCTGGCAGCTCACATCTTTCCCCTCTGGTGGCTACATGGCATCTCTTTGACTCCGCCTACTCTCTCTCTCTCTCTCTCTCTCTCTCTATATATATATATATATATATATATATATATATATAATCTTCGAGCCAATAAAAGCTACACATATACAGAAGGACTTCCCATACCAATGTGAGGAGTCTGCTCCCAGTCTCTGGGGCTTTGCTGGGTGGGATTGGGGCATGGGATGTGCCTCTGGGGGCTCTGGTCTCTCCAGATGGCAGCAGGATCATGGCTCTGGTGGTCACAGATGCCATGGGGTGAGTGTGGCGAGGCTGCTCCTAGGTCTCTGGGGCTCTGGTGGGTGGATATAAGGCAAGGGATATCATCCAGGGACTATGGCCTAGTGATCACTAGAGTTTAAATGGTCTTATTTTTTTTAAAGTTCTGTGCATGACTCTTTGTGTAAGTTTGTGCATGTGTGTGCAGATGCTCATAGATGCCAGAAGAGGCTGATTTACTGGATTGGAGTTACAGGCAATTATAAACCACCTGGCCTAGATACTGGAGACCTAACTCAGGTCCTCTGCAAGAACAGGAAGTACTCCGTTTCTCCAGCCCCAGGTAGTTCTTAAATCTGCTATTTTTATTTTTCTCTGTGAAATCATAGTAATGCAGATGATGACACGACCATGATTCAATAGTGTTCAGCAGAGGCAAGGACAGGCTGTCAGCATTGAGTAGGTGACTGATATGGTACATTAAAACCCCATGGATGGGTAAGGAGACATTTCCTCTCTTTACTTGGAACGCGTATTCCTCCCCTTTTCCCTTGAATTTCTTCATAGAGGACATACCAGGTCCCTTTAGGATCAGAGTAGGGCAAGAGTGACAACTTGAAAAGTCACCTAGAAAGTAATGGTACAGGACCAAAAGGCAGAGTTGCTGGGAACCACAGTACACACTTAACCCTGAAGCCTCAAGCATTAAAGTATTTCCAAAATCCAAAAGCCTAAGTCTATCAGCCCTAATGCTCTTTTCATATCAAATGCGACCGTATCTTCATCACAACATTCAATCCACCAATTCATTTCATAAAATACACTTCTTTGTAAATTCAAAGAAGAAAAAGGGAATGGAGCAGAGCATAGAGCTTCAGAGATTCAGAGCTGAAAGATCTCAAATTTGTGCCAAAAAAGTCACAGAAAATGAGGAGAAAAAACACACAGATGAGTGGGAAAGAGGGTCTCCTCGTTGAGTCCTCATCACAGGCTGGGGCTGCAGAGATGGCTCAGCAGCTGGGAACATCTGCTGCTATTAGAGAAGACCAGGATTTGATTCCCAACACCTAGATGGTGGCTCACCACTATCTGTAATTCCAGTTTGAGAGGACCAGGCATGTATATGGTACACATACATACATTCAGGAAAAACATTTACACGCATACAATTTAAAAAAATAAATTATTACTGAAATAATAAGTAATAATAAACAAAGTAATAAATATAATTGCTATAATAAATATAAATGTGTATATATAAATAAAATAAATATTATAATAAATATAAATAAAATAATGAATATAATTATTATAAAATAATAACAAAAATCTAAAATTTGAAAGGAAATATAAAAGAGTGGTGTTAGAAATCTGAAAATCTCCAGACAAGACAAATTTAAAGAAGCATAAGCATAAACATATGATTAAATTTCTGATAACTAAAGTCAAAATTATTGAAAGCAACTCACAAAACCCAAAACGTACCTACACAGAAAAAACACCCAACCCAAATATTAATAAATTCCTCATTTTAATCATGATGGTAAAACAGAAGGGAAAGATTTTTTGTAGCCCTAGAGGAAAAAAAATAACCTGTATTTGGGCATCATACTTTAAAAAAAAAACAGAAAGAAAGAAAGAAAGAAAGAAAGAAGGAGGGAAAGAAAGAAAAAAGATATTACTTCTAATATGTCACAGAAATTCAGTGTAAAATCAGAAAACATTTTTTCTTTGTATTATTATATAGTGATATTTTGTTTATAATCTAACAAATAAAACTTGCCTGAAAATCAGAATGCAAAGCAGCCACACTAGTCAGCCATACAGGCCAGGCAGTGGAGGTACACTCCTTTAATCCCAGCAGCCACACTAGTTAGTTATACAGGGCAGGCGGTGGTGGTGCATATCTTTAATGCCAACACTAGAGAGGAATATAAAGTGGGACGAGACAGGAACTCGCTCTCTTTTCCATCTGATATTTCAGAGAGGTAAGCGCTCTCTAATGGTTGGCTGCTTTGCTTCTCTGACCTTTCAGCTTGAACCCCAATATCTGTCTCTGGGTTTTTATTATTCATCCTACATTATTGTTGTTTTTAAAAATTGAAGATCTGAACTAAGGCAATAGATTTTCTAGACTTTATAACAAATTTGCCCTCTATGGGATAAACACTGAATAAATTAGAGATCTTCAAAGATAAAGCAAATACTGTTGGAAGACAATGTTATGATGGAAGAAAGATAAGATAGACCGAGAGAAAAAAATGCAAATTCTGTTCCTAACCAAAGACTAACATCCAGACTTCTCAAAGGCAGGCATGGTGGTTCATCCCTATAGTTCCAAGCACTCTGAAAGATGAAGGAGACAATTTTAGAGCTCAAGACCAGCCTGAGCTACATATAAGCTGCCTCAATGCTGAAACAAACAAAAGTATTCTCAAAACTGGGCAATGAGAAGAGAGACAACCTAATCTAATAACGGACAAAATATATTCCAAAGAAAAATATACATAAATGTCAAATGGGCACATGTAAAGATGTTCAAAATAATTAATCATCAAAGAAATAAAAATCAAAACCACATCCACTGAGTTTAATAATACACACACACACATACACAATCACAGCATACCTATCAGAATGGCTCAAATTTAAAAAATAGTGATGTCAACCCTTGAAAGAAAGTCAATAAATTAGATCACCAATGGGAATGCACATAGTACAGAATTTTGGGAAAGAATTTGGTACATTCTTTGAAAACCAACCATGTAATGATTATACAATGATTACACTCCTGGGAATTTTTCCCAAAGTAATGATCCTCTATGTGTACATCAACATATATGTTTGGAATACTACTTAGCAATAAAGATGAATGAACTATTGATAGATTACAATAATCTGATGAGCCATTTCTAGGAATCGATTTAAAAATGTCACTTCCAAAAGGTTACATACTGTATGATTCTAGGGACATAGGGACTTTAAATGGCAAAATTCTAGTAATGTTGAGTGAGGTAGTGGTTACCAGTCTCCTGACATTGCTCTCTATGCACTGACTGGCTTTGGTGAGTAAAAGTTTCTGAGCCTGAATTCTGAATTGTTCTATCTATAGTATACAATTAATACTGTAGTACACAAACTACCTTGTATGTAGCGCATACATATGTGTGTGTTTATATATTAAGAACTTACTTATTCAAAAGCCCCCCAAAAACAGGATTTTATTGCAAGTTATCCAACATTTTAAAGCCCCATAATCTTGTTTTTATAATAAAAAATAGTGTGACCACAATGAAGCAAACTCACATGGCCAGTGTCTCAGTTACCACTATTGTGTTTTGTGGATAGTGGGAACACTTGGGGTTTATTCTCATGACAAAATTATGGTATGTAATGCAGTATTATTTTATTCATTATAAAGCATGTTACACATCAGGTTTCTAGGTCTTATTCATCCTGCGCAAGGTTGTCTGGGCAACACATAATTCTAAAAGCAACACTTGGTGCTGATTTTTCCTATTGGAAGAAATGGGATTCCATGGGTCCAATTCTTACTAAATTTGCATTTTGGCTCCTACATATCAAATGGCAGGCAGACTAAAAGCTCCAATTGTTTCCAAGATTAAAGGCAGAAGGAAGAGGAAGAACAAAAAAAGGTGCGGAGGAAGAGGAACAAGGACGAGGACTGAGGACGGGGGAACAATGAAGAGGAACAGGAAAATTATGTAACCCTCTAGTCCTCTCCCCTCACAAAACAGAAATGGGGTGGATTAGCACCATGACAGTCAGAATGAAGTCCCCACACTTTCTTGATTTCACATGCTATGTGGTTACTGTTAACACATGTGTTTCCAATCACCTCTGTCTTAAAAACAGTGCAAGTGTGGGTGCTAAGAGAATTGGACCTGCCAAACATATCTGACATCACAACACCCTTGGAAGAGCTATCAGTGAAATGTGAATATATATATGTACACCACCACAGTTCTGTTTTATTAAACTCATAACATTTCCACCCCATTTAAAGTCACCGTGATAGCACACGTTGTTTGGGTGATGGTTTCCCTTCCAACTGGCGCTCAGAAGACTGCATTCAGCCAGATCCACAATCAAATGCCAAAACCGTGATTAGCTCTCCCTTCCACATGGGTCTCTTGTTTTGTTAAGTGGCTATGCAATGCTGGATATAACCATCTGTGGGTGGCCTAAGGATAGAACCTGGATGTGACAATGGCTGTGGAAAGCATTAAAAGTGTGGCTCTGATTTGTTTTTGGTGTATCTATGATTTTATAGCTAAGGGCTATATGTATGTATGTCTATAAGTGGATTGCCTTAGTGGCCCCTATAGCATGTATAGCTCACAGATGTGTTTTATTTAGCTAACACAATGTTAGAAAGGCATCTGAATTTGTGGCTAATCTTTACATATTAAGAGAGATTCTACATGAAAATATGGATTTCTAGCTTCTTCTGAAAATTCTGATGTGGCCACAGTTGGGCCTACTTTTTTACGTGGCAACAATTGGCCGGGGCTGCAGAGCAGCTGGGTTTTTGAGACGGGCTCTGTACCATCTGGTTAGCATCTCCCCAGCTCGCTTCTCCCATTTATGTAACTTGCCTCCATTCTGGGGGTGTTTCGATTTTCAACACTGGCTTATAACAACAGAACTTTAGATTATCTAAACTTCTGGTTTGACCAAGTGAGGAAATCTGTAATGAGAAAATATGATGACCTATGTCTTATTCTGGTTTCTTCAAAAGTAGACCTTGTAATAAAGATTCAAGCCTAAGTAACCCGGGAAACATTAGCAGGGAAACAGCGAAGTGGGTTGAGACGAGATGAAAACCAACAAGAAATATTGTGGAGGAAGTCACCACAATAGTCAACTAAAGCTTAATTCTTCTAGAGAATTCTGAGAGGGACATAAAGTGTGACCCAAGAGAGGGACAAGAGAGTGGGGAAGTGTAAACCTGTTCTTACAAGTTATCAGATGATGGCACTTAGAAGGAGCAAACCTTGGTGTTTACAGTCACCTATGCTGAGGCAGATGGTAAGAACTGGGAATTAGTGCCAAGACCCAGTGGGATACATACATGGTATCAGCTATATCAAGTTTCTGAGGTCATCACCAAATGATGGTCAAAATAATGGTTTTGTCTCAGAAAATGCAAGTGACAGTTAATGTTTGCTGACTGCTATTTCCAAGTTTTTTTCTCTGGTAGGAGCGTCTCATTCTCTGAACAAACAACAAACATATTAGAATTTACCTTCACCTTCTACTCATCCCCACCCTCTGGATAAAAGATTGTATTCAACCCAAAAGAAGAGAGTTATATGGAATTACAAAGAATGACTTTTGAAGATGACAATGTGTGTTCCTTGACCACCTTAAACATGATCATCAGATTCCATTCACTTTTGCTAACAATGATGAGTCATGAGAGAACTGTGAGTGCCTCAAACATGTATATACAAGCACTACAGTTATGAAAAATTTATTTTAGTGAAAATTCTCCCTAAGTTCCAAGTGCCACGATATGTTTATAGTAGTGCAACCTTTTCCATAGGTTTTATCTAAAAAATCTGACAAGAAGAAATCTAAGGAAAGCTTTGTTTGGCTTACAATTTAAGAGTGTGACATGATTGGGAAGGCATGGTGACAAGAACCTGGGGTGGCAGGTCACATTACCCAGGAAGCAGAAGGGCACACCCATACAGGAGGGGCTATCAAACTCTAGGATCTCACTTCTAGCGAGGCTCCACCTTCTAAGAGTCCACATCCTTCCAAAGTGGTAGGTGGGGACAAAACATTCATGTGCACAAATCTGCAGATGACATTTTACATTCAAAACCGCAACAATGATCTTGCACTGAAAAAGCTGAAATGTTGTGTAATTTTTTTATGTAGCTTGAATCTTGCAGTAGCAGGAGAAAGTTTTTCAACATAAGGGGGAAGAGTCAGACAAAGCATTACCACTTTCTTCTTCAATGGGGCCTCCCAGACAATTGTATAGTGCCACTTCCGCTAGGGATGGGCTTTCTCCAGTCAGTTTGTTGGCCCACATTCCCATACTCTGGAAAAATCCTCCTAGAAACAGCCAAAGCTATGCTTTGCTAGTTTTGTAGTTTTTCCTCAACACAAGCAAAATAAACCCAAAATTAACTGCCATGGTACCTGGGAAATTGTCTTAGTTATGTTTCTATTGCTGTGATAAAGCACCTTGACCAAATACAACTTGAGAAAGTTAAATGTTTATTTCATTTTATGGTTTATAATTCACTGAAGAGGGCCATCAGGGCGGGAACTCAAGACAGAAACCTAGAGGTAAAGAGTGAAGCAGAGGTCATGAAGGAATGCTGAGTACTGGCTTGTTCCCCATTGATTGCTCAGCCTGCTTTCTTGTATATCCCAAGACTGCCGGCCCACAGATGACATTACCCATAGTGGACTGGGTCCTCCCACATCATTCAAGAAAATTCCCTACAGATTTGCCCACAGACAATTTGATGGCGGCATTGAGGTTCCTCTTACCAGAAAATTCATTGTGTCAAGCTGATGAAAACTCAACCAGAATAGAAGGCATTTATTTTTAGGACCAGTTCATTTTTCCTGAGCCAAGAACAAATCTTAGTGGAAATAAGCCAGGCTGGACACAATTTCTCTTCAAGCCCTGAGTAGCCATAATGATTGGTATTGACTGATGGCTTTATGAAGACTTTTGCCAAATTGATTTTCTCATTAGCTTCCCTAATGTGATGCAAATGTATTTAGATTAGGATAACAAAAAAATTTACTCAATATAAAATGATGCCATTCAGATTCAATTACTCAACAGGAACCATAGAAAGTTGATCCACAATGATGACAAGTGGATTATTATTGGATATAATTGCTCAAGAAGAGTGAGCATACTCAGAAAAGGACTAAACAAAACACATGGATTATAAACAAAAAAATATGGAGGATGTGAGTATGGAGATGGAAGAGTATGGGGCTATCGCGAAAGAGTACATAGAACAACCTGTGTTAGTCGGTTTTCCATCACTATAGCTAAATCTCTAGGACAAGTAACACAAAGAGAAAATGATTCACTTCCTATTTTGGAGATTCTGCCCCATGAATGATTGTCCCCACTGCTTTAGGCCTGGTGACAATGAAGCATTTCATGATGGTGATACATGGTAAAACAAAATCAGTCCCCTCATGGTCCTTACGCAAGAGAGTAAGGGGGGACCATAGTGCCACAATATCCTTGAGCATGTCCCGGTGACATAAAGAGCTTCAGATAAGCTCATTTCTAAATGTCTCTATCACTTCCCTGTAGTGCCACACTAAGGACCAATATTTTAACACAGGAGCTTTGAGGGGACAGTCATTATCTAAACTCCATTATACCCAGACAACCTTCTCAAGTACATGTGTCTTTTCAGGAAAGTCATGCTGCCTGTGCCTCAGGATCATAGAAAGTTCTACCCACCTCAGTCTCACCCTGAGTGATAACACCCAGCAAGGTATAAAGGTTATCTGTAAGAGTCCTGGTCAATGCCACCATTTCCACTGACCACCAATGTATGGGCAGTGTCCTTAATTAAACATTTCACTAGCTGAAATCAATGTGAGCTCTGTAAGATTGTTTCCATGGGAATATGCTCCTTATCAGAGCACACTATTCCAGAATCACTACGGATTGACATTTTATACTACAGACACCACTTGTAACTGCTCATTTGTTGAACAACAGTCATCAAAAGAGTGGGCCTGTCAACAATCACAGACCAGGAAGAAGCTCAGAGGGTTTTATGCCTCCTGTGAAACTATTGACTACTGGTGTATGAGGGAGAAGAAGTCACTGGTTTCAGTTGTGTAGCCACTGTTGAGTCCACCATGCTCCAATGGATAGTTCTACCCCCAGACTCACACAGAGGCTTCTGGTTAAGTTAAATGAGTCACAAAACAAACAAAAAGACACAAATGTGGAAAATGGATTTGTGGGGAGGTATGGCATAGGAATGAGAAAAGGCAGACTGAGGGTAAGAATAATCAGAATGCATTATATGCATGAAGAATACAGGCTTTTCAAAGAATAAATTTATTTTGGAAATATATAATTTGAATAAAATTGTTTTAGATACTACAGGGTGGAACAAGATTGAAAAACTTGAGCAACATTTCAGAGAGCTGTTAAGTATAAGAGACATCACTCCAATACACTGGTACATATTATTATAGATATTATGTATTACAAAGGAAAGCCTGTTCATAGAAGAGATGGAACTGTGGTGGTGGTGGTGGTGGTGATGATGATGATGATGATGATGATGATGATGATGATGATGATGATGATGACTGGGATCTTAGGAATGAAAATTTGGTGGGAGGCAAGATAGAGATGGTGCTTTTCATTTATCTCTTTGGTTCACTGGTTTTTCATGGGCATCGTTAGTCATTACTAATCAATGATTTAGTTTACAGATAATCTGAAGTCATATTTTCATCACGAACACACATTTTATGAAACTTACCTAAAGCAACTTGAAAAGGGGAATTTATAGAGCTTCCATTCCCAATTCACTCCTCAATGCTATCACTAAGTTTTTCCAGTAGTATTTTTAAAGGAGTTGCCATGTGCTAGGCTGTACACCTGTACCCTAGATATTACAGCCTGGAAATATGTAGTACTGAAAATAACATAAAGAATAAAGGGACAAAATTCAGCTTCAATAAAGTTCAGTACTCATGAACATAAGGTTGGAGAAAGTTCTCTATAAAGGTCAGGTAAATACCTCACTCTCTGCATTGGCACTTAGTGAATTCTTACAATAGCTTTCATGCTGGAATTGAGTCTTGAATTTTCTTCTAATTCAAGAGAGGTGTGATTCTCAGGGAGAGAGAGCATAGAAGAGTCTGAAGTCTGAGTTATCCTCAAAAGGCCAGGTGTTATAGGGCATGACAGTAAAAGGTTATTGTGGGCATGGAATTAGGATTAAAAATAAACATGAAAAGCCAGCAGTAATGGAGGGAAAGCCAAAGGCTTATCTTTGGGGACAGATAGTCATAGGTTAAAAGCTGGTTGGAGGTTATGTTTAAGTGTGTGTGAATGCTTCATTTTTTACACTCACCTTTTTCATTTCCAAATGGAAATATCTTCTCCCTCTTATAGCTATTAAAAAGAGTGACAGAAATATGTACCCAACACCTGGGCTCATTAGTACATAACTTTAATCTTAGTTATTCAGAGGCTGAAGCAGGAAGACTCATAACTCAAAAGTAACATTGGAAGACCGTGTCTCAAAAGCAAAACAGAAAACTGAGCTTAAAGAGCTTGAGCATAGTCCCAAGGAAATGAGTCCTTTGATGGGTGGTTATTACTGTTACATTCTTGACAGGACATAAACTATTGCATTCCTCATAGTTGATCTTTTTGATCTTCTTGACTTATCTTGGAAGTTCTCTCTCTCTCTCTCTCTCTCTCTCTCTCTCTCTCTCTCTCTCTCTCTCTCTCTCTGTCTCATTTTTCAACACAGGGTTTCTTTGTGTAGCTTTTTTGGAGCCTGTCCTGGATCTCACTCTATACACCAGGCTGGTCTTGAACTCACAGAGATCCACCTGCCTCTGCCTCCAAGTGCTGGGATTAAAGGCGTGAGCCACCATCACTACCTGGCTTGGAAGAACTGTTCCTAAAGACATTAACTTCATCATTGAGTCATCCAAATTTGGACAAATCATTTCTCATGTATTAGGATGTACAGGTTTTGTTCTGTTTGCTTTGTTTTATTGTCCATATACAAAATGGCTAGGCGGACATTTCTAAGATGATTTCTCATTCTTCTCCCTGCATAGTTTGGTCACCACTGTTAGTTATACATCACTTCATTAGTCTCAGGAACCAAGCTCTCTGTTTTTCACTTCATAGCACACACCTGCACATACAAACACACACACAGTTATGCAGTCATACATTGTATACATCATACATGTTGACATACACACATGTACACATATGTGCATACATACATATGGACATAAATACATTTTAATTTTGGCTTTTTGAGACAGGGTTTCTCTGTGTAGCTTTGGAGCTGTCCTAGAACTCACTCTGTAGATAAGGCTGACCTCAAACTCACAGAGATCCGCCTGACTCTGCCTCCCAAGTGCTGGGATTAAAGGCGTGCACCACGACTGTCTAGCAAATACACACTTGTACACACATACATACTCACACAAAGGCATATGCTTATATAGAGAGACATACACATACACACACTTCTAAATTATTTTCTTTGTCCCATTCTTTCTAGATAGTCCCATTACTAAATCATGAGTCTGTGATTGAGTCATACTTCTCTTTGAAATCAATAAAGCATAAAACGCCCCTTAGAAGCCAAGCATCACATCCTCATTTTCTGTAGGAAAACCCTGCATCTTTCATTGAGCGTACGTGAGGAAGATTGTCACACAACCAATACTTCATTTATATTGCCTCAGAAGCCCACAATGAAGGAGCATTTACCAGATTACATAATCATTTGAAAGGTGGAAAATCAGAAATATCTGAGATTCACAGTCTGAGTAATTACTGCTTCTCACATAAAGGGCCACATGAAGACTGGATATTGTGTTTCTCATAATGTTCAGAGCTCAGGGCACGGTGTCAAGGCACACAGTTTTCATAAAGTACAAACATGCTACTCTAGGCTGTGTGTGTGTGTGTGTGTGTGTGTGCACGCGTGCATGCCTTTCTGCATTAATGGGTGTGTCACAGAGACAGAAACAGAGGCAAAGTCAGGCTGTTACAGGAAGGATACACAGCTCCCCGTGGAGACTGGATCCATTCAGGAAACTTGGAGTTAACACCCTCACTGTCATCAGTCATGTGAGGGTCCAGGCCTCACTCTCCACATTTCTAGACTGTCATCAGTCTGCCTCACAAACTCAGCGCACAGCGTCTGTTTCTCATTGAATTCTGCTCCACATATAACACAGGACTGAGACATGTCCACGGTTCTGCTGTTAGAGAAAGGTTACCCTTAAGGAGGTAGGCATCCTTCCCAAGCACCCATAGGGCACATAGGGAGCTGGAAAGATAACAACCAGTTTCATGGGGAATGCCACACAGACATCACAGAGTGATATTTAAACCCCGACTTAGAAGGGACCCCACGTTTTCACATTAGCTAGCTTTGTCTGTTTCCCCTCACAGGCAAACATATGTTCTCTGTGGAACCAGCCCAGCTCCTCTGAACTGGTTGCTATTTCTGTAAGAAGTGGGAGGGGGGAGGGAAAAAATTTCATATTTCTGTTCTCATGTGAAGCTATAAATATTCACCCACAGCAAGCCATGGGGTCTCATTTGCATGAATGGCACATGAAGGCCAATTGTACTGCTGTGAACTGAAGCATCTCTCGGCGCACTGCCTGGGTGCCAAGGAGGCCTCCTGGCTCATCTAGATCAGGAATCTAAACATTACATGACCTCAAGGAATGCATAATTTCCTTTGAGTTTCCCAATTCACCAATCTCACTCCCAGACTGTTACCTTCTACCTAACTAACCACCTGCATCCACCAATACTTCCATCCAATCAGGTCATTTGGCGCGTTTATCTACAAGGGTTTCACTATCTTGACCCACTTTTACAGGCTGTCTTCTCTCATTATATATTTTAAATTTTCGTGGTCATTTACCACTCCTTTGCATACATCCTTAATTTTCCTACCTGTCTCCTTTGAAATTCTTGCTTAGCTAAATGATATCCTTAATTAAATCCACCTCTTGGCCTACTTGGAAAAACACACACAGTCTTACTGATTAATCTAAACCTCTGAGTACAATCTTCAAATGGTCACCTGTATATCCCTACCCCATCTGTTCTCTGACTTCCCCATCTGATCAAGTCATCTTTCTGCTCCCTTCCAAACCTCCTTAAATCCATTCCCACCCCAACCTTCACCCCCACCATGATAGCTAAGCTTGGCTGTAAACTGGACATACCCAGGAAAAGGCAACCTCGATTGTGGACTAGCCTGCAAGCATGTCCATTGGGGGCATTTTTCTGATCGTTAATGAGTGGAGGAGGACAAAGCACACTGTGGGCAGTACCATCCTACACTGGCGTGACTGGGCTGTATCAGAGAGGCAGCTGAGTGAAAAAGGAAACAGCTTCTTTTCATGGCCTCTGCTTCAGCTCCTGCTTTGGCTTCTCTTTATGATGGACTGTAACCTGTCAGCCAAATAAACCCTTTTTTCCTTAAGATATTTTTGATCAGTGCTTTAACAGATGGACAGAGAAGCAAACTAGAGCACACGCCATTCTCCGTCCCAGTTCCCAGTTAACGACCTTACTGACTACTCTCCTAAGGAAAATGGGAGCAAGAAGAGAGAATTCCCACCAACCCCTTTCTCCACCTCTACCTTTCTCCAAATGTCTCCTTCCTGTGTGTGTGTGTGGGGGGGTGAACTCTTTCTGCTCTGAGCACTCGACTTCTGGTCTCCATCCATTTCTGTCTTCTCATGCTCTTATCCTAATACTATTTAAAAAAATCTCTTCTCTTGAATACTCTCAACTTTATTGTACTTCTGCCCCTCTTTTTAGAGAAAAAAAGTCTCTGTAAAGGGGCATTTTATAAAGCAACCACAAACTCTAAATAATTTCTTCTTATTCTTTCTTGAACATACTTTGATCATGTATTTGCTCCACTTAAAACAATCTCATCAAATCTACAATTATCACTAGGCAGCTAAATATAATAGTGGGCTTTCAACGGGTGTGTGTGTGTGTGTGTGTGTGTGTGTGTGTGTGTGAGAGAGAGAGAGAGAGAGAGAGAGAGAGAGAATGGCTCTGAATCTCATTTTTCTTTACATGTAAAATAAGAGATTACCTACTTCTAAAGTTGACTGTGAAGACTGATACTATAGGAAAAAGATTTAGCAGAAGTGCCAAGTTCCAAACAGTGCTAACCAATTTAAACATGTTAAGAGGAAAGACCTGCAAAGACTCTGAAGAAGCCTTAGTGTTGACTCTTGAAGGGAAGGTGTTGATCACACCATGTAACCATGACTTACAATTATAGAAAGACTTTTCATTTCCTTGAAGAAAAGAGCTGCATGTTCCATTACTGGCTATTAAACGCTGACACAATGGGTGATGGGAATTTTTACTTTTTGCTAATTAGACTGTCGAGGAATGAGGTGAGTGGCTAGATACCTTTATAGAAGTGATATTAGCACAGCAAGATCACTCTTTAAATACAACATGTGTGCAGCCATTGGAAAATAATTACTATTCCATTGAGAAAAAGGCCAGGATAAAGAAACAATAAAGTAGGTAAGAAGTGAATGCTATGATTATCCGGTCGGAGGTATTTAAAGGATTGGCTTACTAAGCCAATCTCATAGACAAGTAGCTTTGCCGCAGGAAACCTCCAAGAGATTCCTAAAAGATTACCACCACAGTCTGAGTTATACATTCTGGAAACCTCAGGTACAGTTTGGCAGTGTGTATCAGAAAGGTTTGAAAATACCCGTGCATGCAATTGTTCCTTTCATGGGAATTTAACTGAAGGAAGTCAACATGGATGCCCACAGATTTAGTAACAAAGAAATTTGCTGTAAAGCCATTCACCATATTAAAATATAAAAACGGAAAAGTTTAAATGTCCACCATTGAGGAATTACTTAAAGATTTGGCTTTGTATAATGACATTTAATACATCCATTGTTAGTATTCAGGCATCTGTACTGGCCTGCCCTTGGGGTCCTGATAGGGTAAGTTCTCATCTGCAGCCACTAAGAGCACCTTCTGTGCACATTCACTATGTTTCCTTTTTAAAAGGGCCCTGCCCACACACCCCCACACTCCTCCTCTCTCTCTCTTTTCTTCTGCTGCTCCTGTCCCCAAAGGCCGGTCTCCCTTTTTCCCCTGTTTTTACATTCCCTTCCCCTAATAAAAATTCCTCCCCGTGAGCTGTCACATGGCATCTTTCTCTCTAGCGCTGCGTTTATTTAAATTATGACATCCAGTCATTAAAATATGCTATGTATTTCTGAAAATTGAAATGTGTCCAAATGCAATGTTAAATGAAAAAAAACATCAGGTTACAACACAGTGTGTAGAGAATGTCATATTTTTATAGATTCATAAGAAAAAACTTTGTAGTGATTTTCACTTCTTTGTATTTATATTTTAAAATCTTCTATATTCATACATTATTTATCTAATAAAAATTAAATATACAAAGGAAAGATTTTTGTTGTTGTTGTTACTATAGGTAATATCAGCCTCCTTATCTTTTTCCTGGTCCCAAGCAAATATAAGAAAAGAAAAACTGAGCAGAGAGAGCTATACATCCCTAACCATCATGAAAGTGCAAATCAAAACTACATGGGGAAGATGCAATTTCACTCCTGTTAGCCTGAGGGAAATCAGGGAGCGAGGTCTACTATGTGTTGCTGGTGAGGATAGAAACTAGTAAAGCTGCCAAGAAGGTCAAACTAGAACATCCATATAATTCAGCTTCAATACCCCCATGTATACTCCAAATGCAATCTAAGCCAAGCGTATTACAGAGACACCAGTCGGTCCATGATTATTGTGGCACTATTTTCTCCAGTCTTATTAGGCTGTCAGTCTTGGTGTCCATGACAAATGAATGGATCAAAATAATGATCTGTCCATGTGCAATAGAGTTTTATGTAGTTATAAAATGAAATTATGTTGTTTGCATAAAATGGCTGGAATTAAGGCAGTGAAGTAAGTCAAGCCCAGAAAGACTGCACTTTCTGTAAAATACGTAACAAAGTTATATGTATACACACACACACCATAAAAATAGAAGGTAGAGCCGGATAGCAGTGGCACATACCTTTTATCCCAGCACTCAGAAGGCAGAGGCAGGCAGATCTCTGTGAGTTCGAGGCCAGCCTGGTCTATAAGAGCTAGTTTCAAGACAGGTTCCAAAGGCACAGAGAAACCCTGTCGCAAAAAAAGAAGGAAGAAAGGTTTATAAAGTGTAGTAATAAGAGTGGCGGGGCTGCGTCCCCAGCGCCCGGCCGCCCGCATCTTACATATTGATCTAACCCATTTCTAATATTCTGTGTAGCACCATAAGCTGGCTTACCAGGAAAGATCTTAACCTGCGTCAGTCTGGAGTGGGAGAATCATGGCGACTCACTGACTCGGCTTCTTTCTCCCAGCATTCTGTTCTGTTTACTCCACCCACCTAAGGGTTGGCCTATCAAATGGGCCTAGGCAGTTTCTTTATTAATTAACCAATGAAAGCAACAGATTAATACAAGACCCACCTCCATCAATAAAGCAGAAAGGAAAAAGGCAGAGTGAGGTAGAGAGAAATAGGGAATGAATGTGGTCAATGTACATTATATGTTTGAACAAAAACATCATTATGAAACTGCTTTGTAAAACTCGCACACACTAATGACATTTTTCAATGGGATTACACATAAGCTAATGAGCCAACAGCATGCAGAAGATGATTGGGGATATTTGGAATACAAGTGTACAAGTGTGAAGCATTTTTAGGCACTGCACAAGTAATCAAGCACATGGGAGTCTCATGATAATAGTCCTCAGGCAGTTTTGCATTTATTAAAGAAAACAAAAATTACAGCAACTTATGTAAGTATGAGAATTGTTACAGGAATCTTGGGGATAATGAAGCATATAAAAGGATTTATTCAGGTTGAGCAATATAAAACCTTTCCTGGGTAAATGATTTATAAGCCAAGACATGAAGGGTGAGCAAAGTTGGCCACATATATGGGACAGGAGTAAGTACAGGGCAGAGGAGTCAGTATGAGTGAAGGTCAAGTCAATATTAAGACAGCACTCATTTAAAACGATGAAAGAAAATACAAGCATTGAAATCATGAGGGCAAGGGCAAGGGAAGGGCCAGCCTCCAGACAGACAGACCTCAGTCAAGAGTTTCAGAATCTGCAATGAAGAATTTAGAAGATTCCACTGGGAACCATAGTGGAGGATCAATACCAGAACTCAAAGGAATAACTAAAGCAGTCTAAATTAGATAAATCTCTAGTACTGCAGGGCTCTCGGGAATGTGCTCCAGAGAAATATTCTTCTAAAATAACACCAAACTACAGCCTATGGACACCAGTATGGACTAGGCAGTTGCTATGTTCTTTACGAGTATTTCCTACTGAACACCATCTTCTGTTTCCTAAAGTGTGAGCATTTATTGTCACAACTTTACAGATGAGGAAATTGAGGTTCGAAGCAGTTGTTTTTTTTTTTTCCCAAGATTGACAAAACAAGTGAGGAACACAGTGTGGGTTTAACACCAAGAAAGTCCATACTGACGCTCAAATGAAGTGAGCAGGACAAGGGAACAGAGGGTAGTAATACTGATGGTCATCTCCTCCTGCACTTAACTTCCAAGGCCAGCTGAATGCAAGCACTTATTTTAAGGAGCTGCTGAGGAAACGAAACTCAACATGCTAGAGCCCCCCCCCCCACACACACACACATACTTACTTTCTAGGGCTGTTCTCTACTTAGGGCGTGTGTGACTTCAGTAAGAAGTCCCTCTGCCTCCATTGTTCTTGCTCCTGGCCTTTCTTGGAATACAGACATGACCTAGGAGTCTTCAGAGAGGATGTCGGTCTCCAAGTCTATTTCCTGGTACCCCTTTACAGAGGTCCTGACACCATCAGAGTAGCTACTAGAACCTGCAATCTCCTGTTCCTTCCCAGAGCCTCTGTATCCCTGGCCTGAGGCAAAATCTCTCTCTTTCTTGTCTTCCAAGAGCCTCTCCTCTGTTCTTACACCCTGGTATGCTTAGTGGACTCATGATTTAAAAAGGAAGAAAATCCATGAAAGGAGGTGTCCTATGTCAAACTGAAGGAAGCTTAGCTCCTGCAGAGCTCCCAAAGACTATCCCCTTCCTGTTTTTTCAGAGGCCCCTTGTTATAAATTTTTTCAGTATCCCTTAATTTACCTTCTGAAAACATCTGATCAGGCCCTCACAACTTCAGGTTTTAGATGATGGTAGGGACACCGCAAACCCAGGCCTGGGCAATTTTCACTTTTCATCTTTTCTGATTTCTGCTTTTCTCATACAACTTGTGTGAGGAAAACTACCAATGTGATTCAATAGTCCTGGACCAGCGGCTCTCAATCTGGGGGCCAAAACCCCTTTGGGGGTCAAACAACCCTTTTTAGGGGTTCCCCTAAAACCATTGGCAAACACAGATATTTATATTATAATTCATAACATTAGTAAAATTACAATTATGAAGTAGCATTGAAAATAATTTTATGGTGGGGGGGGTCACTAAAGCATGAGAAACTATATTAAAGGGTCACAGTATCAGAAAGGCTGGGAGCCAGTGGTCTGTCATAGACTCCCAGCCCCCAATCATGAGTTCACCTTGCACCAGAGGTCAGCAGACTGATACAAGGCCTAAGTCAAGCCCTACCTGTGTGGCTTCAGACTGGTCAGTTGTGTGTGGTGAGGTTTACTCTGAGTATTCCCAGCAGGAGATAGGTGAAATGTGTCATTCAGCAAAGACTATTTGCCTACACGAGTCCAGAAAGATTCTGAGGGAGAAAAGAGAGCCTGATGTGGGAATGAGCCTGGGCAAAAACTAATGGGCTTTGGTTAAGGTTGGGTGGGCAAAGTCAGATTCCCAGAGCAGAAGGACTCGGGGCTTGAAGGAACAGGAAGTTGATGGGCTCCAGAAACTAGAACTTGAGCCTGTTCTCTGTTTTGACTCAGAAGCCAGTCATACAAGTCACTCTGGCATAGATCAAAGTTCACTCAAGTCTGGGGGAAGACAGATGAGGCCCTAGGCACCTGCATCTTCAGGAACATGCTGCCAATCACTTCAGGATATATAAGGGCCCTTTTGCTGCTATTCAATACCCATGCCCTTTATTCAGCTTGCTCCCCTTTCTCTCTTCTCTTCTCTTCTCTTCTCTTCTCTTCTCTTCTCTTCTCTTCTCTTCTCTTCTCTTCTCTTCTCTTCTCTTTATCTTCTACTATTATTTTTCTTTCATTTTTCCTTTATTAATCCAATATGTTCCTCACCTACCACTTGGATCAGTTCATTTTCTTGAACACGAAATCTCCAAGCTCATCCATGCAGGTGTGAATCCTCACTCATAATCACTAGGCCCACCCATGCCCATAAATAAACACATTGGAATGAGGGGTCGCTTATGAACAAGACCTTGCATCTTCCCTTGACTACAACTGTATCTTTTGGCAGTAACAGCTCATCTGTTTCATAGCATAGGGGTTATCTTAGGTTATAAAGTAGAGCAAATGTTAGGGCTTTTCAATTGTCTACCATCAAAGCCCAAGAAGCCTGGCTTTTCTTTGTAGAATTCATTACCCAGCATCCCAAGAACAAGTGAGGGTATTCCTCAGGGAAAGGTTCTGGGGGACCATGATAATCTGGCAAATGTTACAGTTATCTAGGTAATAATGTCAACAATTCTTTGGAGTAAAGGATATGCTAGACCAAGAGCCCCAGGTAAGTTAGCTTCAGAGCATGGAGATTTGGGCCTGGTCATTTATCCATATATTTCAGAGTTTAAAGCTATAAGAAACATCATGTCAAGTTCCTGGTCTCGTTGAGCAAAGGCTCTGGGGAGCCTTAACTGCTCAGTGAAAATTGGTGTGCAACAAACACCACCGAAAAATGAGGAGATGGACATCCTGAATAAGCTTAGGTGTTCTGTGATGCATAGACTTGGTACACAGCCAAAAAGAAAGGACTCTTGAGGGATGTGGGTTGTCTACATTTTCCATAGCATAGAAAGAGGACTCTACGGGGCAGGGCCAGGGAGCTAAAGCATTAGACGCATGTGACTTTAGTATTCTTTTCCAATGGATCAAGACAGCTTCAAGCTTGAAAAACACATGCTTAGCTGTCCCTTCAATGGTTCCAAGTGGTGGTAGTATTTATCTTGGGTTGACTTTCAGAATCTTAATGAAAACTCATATATTTTCCTAAAATAGGGCAACCTGTTTTTAGTGTTGATTGGTTTATTTTCCTGCTGTCTACAATCCAAACATCTATGCTTGGTCATATTATTCTCAAGTTCTCATATGGTATAGGAGGTTCTTCTGTTCATGTGTTGCTTTCGTTGGTTAATGAATAAAGGAACTGCTTTGGGTCTGATAGGGCGGAACTTAGGTAGGCGGAGAAGACAAAACTGAATGCTGGGAAGAAGGGCAGAGTGGGGGATGGGGATGCCATGGGCACTGGTTAGAATCTTGCCAGTAAGCCACAGTCATGTGGCGATACACAGATTAATAGAAATGGGTTAAATTAAGATGTAAGAATTAGCCAATAAGAAACTAGAGCTAATGGGCCAAGCAGTGTTTTAACTAACAAATTTCTGTATGGTTATTTCAGGGCTAAGCTAGCTGGGTGACTGGGACAAACAAGCAGCCTCTCTCTTATAACACTCATAGAAACACTGGATTTGGAGTCAAATACTGAATTCACTGGTAATGGACTGGATGATCTTGGACGAGGTCCTTAATCCCTCAAAAGCCTGTGTCCTGAGGTGAAAAGCAGAGAAAACGGTCCTGGTTGATGAAGCTGCTTTGGGGATCAAGAGAAGATGTGTGCAGTTGCTTCAGCAGAACACCAGCCATGAGGAGGTTCCAGGAAATACCAGCCCTAGCTAGATGAATAGATAATGAAGAAATTATATATAATTCCCCATCTTTCCAACTATTGTTACAGCAATAGTATATGTGAAATGAGCCTGGAAAGGGAAGGCAGGGTGTTCCTTGATGGTTGGGGAGGTTGTGAGGTTGTTTGACAAGGCAGATAAGCCAGTGGAGGGCAGATGGTAGAGGAGGGCCTGGAGAGCAGAGTTTGGAAATGGGAGACTTAATCCTTATCATTTAGTTGTGTGATTGCTGACAAAAACAACTATCTGTTGCTAATCTGCCAGACAAGGTACACAGTGTTCATGTTTCATATTATATCAATTCTATAAAGTGATGACAATTAACCCTAACTTACAATTAAGAAACCAGACACAGAGTTTGTCAGGAATGTATAAAAAGTTATATGTAAATAATTTTTCAGGCTGTAGCTCAAATCCAGGCTTGTATCTGCCATCCAAGGTTTGCCTTACTTCTGTTCCTGGTCTGTGAATAGATAGAAAAAGAACTCTTAGCTCCCAATCCCAAGCTGTGCTGCAGGGACTCTGCATAAATAACTATTACTGCTTCTTACATACAAGGACTACATGGGACGTGTCCATCTGAACCTCCGACCAGATACTCCAATCAGATACCCTTACACACCCTGCACATGCACACACAGAGAACTCAGAGAACTATAAACAGAGAATGCACTTTAGTTTCCTGGATGCCGAGATCCTAATAATTACATAGAAACTGTATTAATTGCAACATTCTTTGGTCAACAGCTCAAGTGTATTCCTACCTAGCTCTTATATCCTAAATTAACCCATTTCTATTAATCTGTGTATCACCACGAGGCTGTGGTTTACCAGTAAGTTTCTAGTCTGTTTCTCCTTCAGTAGCTACATGGTGTCTGCCTGACTCTGCCTTTTTTTCTCCCTGCATTCATTTTAACTTTCCTGCCCACCTATATTCTGCCCTGCCATAGGCCAAAGCATTTTCTATATTAATCAGTGATAATAAAACATATTCACAGCATCCAGAGGAGCATCCCGCATCAGAGAGCACTGGAATACCAAATGTCACTCTTGTTTGGATTACATTAAAATTCTGTTTCACTTCTTAGTCGTGATACTATTGCTGGGTCTTTCCCAAAGATCTGCAGTTTGACTGACATCTTCTTTGTGCCTGAGCTTCTTTACTAAAGAAAAACACTAATCGGACTTGAGTATAAGCAGGTGCAGTAAGAGACCACTGAACACAGCCATTTTCTATGGGAAGAAAGAACAGTTTCATAAAAATAAAAACTACCCAGCTGCCTCAGACAGTAGAGGATAGCACATGGCATGCTACTTCAAAAGCTCACTGAGTTTCATATAGGTAGATGATGGGGGTGCTGCTCAGAAGTTGGAATAGGCAGTGGTTGGTTAGCACGCAGACTCTGTCAGGAGTGGAACAGCTGGCAGCTACAGTCAGGATTGTTCAGCCAGCCATTAAGACCTTCTAAGAAATGCTTTAGGATTCTCTTTTCTAGTAAAGCCCAGTTCAGGTGAGGTTGAGTCACTGCCATCAGCACTGCCACCTTTGGAACCTGCTTTGTGATCTAACAAAGAGGGTATTGAGAGGGTTGAGTTAATGTAGGTGAGGTTCTTGGAAGCATTCCTGATACATTGGGGAAATGACTATTGTGTGAATTTTTCCTCTAAACAATGAGATCTGGTGAAGGCACACATCTCAGTACTTCATCTTCCCAGCCAGGCAATTTTGAATCAATGTTCAGTTTAGACCTATTTCTGCCCTCAAAGATGACATGATTATTATATATTTAGTTGGTCTCATGTATGCAAGAGATAGGTTTAAAAACTGAATACAAATAAATTGGGTTCAAACCTCAACTCTGTGGCTTCCAGGAGCATACCTTGGGGGACCTGAGAACCTCCTTGGATAACTCATGCCTAAGCTATCAGCTGAGCACTTATAACAATATCAAGTTTCGGTGTGGTTATTTGAGGAGTAGCTGGTGGGACAGAAAAGTCGGCCTAAACAGGGTTGAAGTGAAGTAAACATAAAATGAATAGTAAAATATAATTCTGCAAGCATTATGACAGGGTCTTGTGATGGCTATGCTTGTTTGTGAACTTGACTACATCTGGAATTAACTAAAACCCAAATGGATGGATATACCTGTGAAGAATTTTCCTTAATTAAATCATCTGAAGTAGGAAGACCCAACCTAAATCTGGATCCTTTGAGATAGAAATCATAAAATCTCCAAATCTCAAAAAAATCTTAAAATATAGAAATCATATATGTAATATATATGTAATCAGTTCTGTTCTTCTAAAGAACACATACAGCAAAGCTAAGGAAAGTAGGAAACTCAGTGTGAAGAAGAGCATGTACTGCTTGGATCCCCATAGGGTGCCAGGGCAAGCTATGGTCTCACTGTACCAATGCCCTTGCCATATGCTGACGGACCCTTTCTTCCACACCCGCTGTGTTCAACAGGAACAAAAACAACTCCAGCTAGCAATCGCCTTCGAGGAGTAGGAAAATTTTAAATCTCCTCATTGATGACAAATTTTAGAATACTGTTCTGCCTGCACAACAGCCCCAGAAACAGGGTACCCTACACCCAAAATATAGGAAATACAGATACAAATCAGAGACTCTACAGGTCAATGAAAAGGTTTTTAAACAACATATATGCACACCTATATAAATATGTCATATTTGAAGAGTCTAGCTTGAAGGCAGAAAGGTGGTATCACCTTTTGGATTTTGTGACTTTTTCTGGGGAGCTGTGGACAAATATCAGTACACCCCAGACAGGGCACACAGGGCACCAGTGACAGACCAAAGAAATAACCATACCGAAGTCTAGCCAAGTGATCCAGTGAGTGTGCTGGGGCTCCCTACAAGAATATGGTGTGCTTACTGACAGGAGCAAGGGTGACTCACAGGCAGCTTCATCACTGAAAATTCTAGCCCAGCATGGGAGTGCTCAAAAAGCTCTCATCTCTGAAGCTCCCTACACAAGACTTGCAGGCAGCAGAGATGGTAATGTCTCTCCTAACCAGCAGAGTCTTCTGTTTATGCAACTCTGGTGAGGGTGATGTGAATATTTTAATTTTCAGGAGATTCCTGGACAGGGTTAGGTTTACTTCTTGAGGCTTAATCAATTTCCCTTCTCCCTTCAGGAGAGAATGTTTCCATTGGAGGAAAGTCCTGTGCCACATGAGTGGGGCTTCTTTCCACCACTGATTGATGGGAGAAAAGATTCTATTCTTCCCTAATGAGTTTTCCTTTGCAAAACACTCTCATATATGGCATATAATTAGATCTATACAGCTTATAAACTAGCTATTACAAGTACTCTCTGTCTAATAAAATAATTCTATGGGAAGATTTAAAAAATCAGCTATTTCATTTGCACATAACATAGCTGTTATTTTTCTTTCACAGATACCTTAAAGTGAGACTGGAGCCAATTGTTTGGTTCAGTTCTTAGTTTGACCTCTTATTGACTATGTGTCTTGGGAAAGTCACTTAATCTCGCTCTGCCTCAGGTTCTTTCGCTATAAAAATGAGATTGTACATATCTACTGAGATCATTGCCAAACTGAGTTAATGTATGTGACGCACTTGGAACTATACCAGTTACATTGAAGAGCTATTACATAATGAGGTTTAATTCCAAATAAAAACAGTTGGATTCTTGCCAGATATACCTATAATCCTAGCACTTCAGAGGCAGATGCAGGTGAACAACAGGCTTTATGTCATCTTAGGATACACAAAGAGACCATGCCTCAAAAATCTGGATTATTTATTGACTATTCTACCAATAGGTTTATAGGCTTCCAGGATGGTTTTGAAGAGTGTTACCAAGTTTTATGGAGGAAGGGTTGATAAAGCTCATAGTAACAGATATGCCAGGAAAGTCCTGTGTCAGGTCCAGGTAAATAGCTCTCTGTCCCTTAATCCTTCCCAAAAGCATTTAACTAATGTGTGTGAACTGTAAATTTCTTTATACAGTATCCTATAAAAACCTATAAATTCCAGTCTTCCACTCAGTTTCCTTGCTCTGCTGTCTATAGAGCTAAAGTCTTACAAGTGTACTTGGCCTTTCAAAGGTGAGTGACAGCCACAGTGGAGATTTCTGGGACTTGGCCATATCTTAAGGTCCCAACACGCAGTATGCCAGGACCTAGCCCCAGCCTTGACCATTTATGTAGGGTGTGGTCAGAGGAACCAAAAATCTGGCTCTTTGCTAGACTTTCTGCAGTGCAACTGACTTCAAGAACAGGAAACGTGGCTAGAGCTGGTATAGGGATTGGAAGTCTATGTGAAAGTAGAGCAGGGTTTGCTAGGCGGGTAGATAGAGTGCTTGAGAGAATCAAAAGTTAAATAAAGGTAACCAATACTTGTCAAATTTTTATAGTTGCCCAAAGTGTTTCCGTCCACATTATCTCTTTGTAGCATCTCACTCTTAGTTGAGAGCTGATCGTGCCCACCTTACGATGAAGGCGTGAAGGTCCTAAAGAAGGAGATATCTCTCTAATATCACTGAGCCAGTGATGGGCAAGGTTGAGAGTCAAGGCCAGGTTCTGCCACCCAGCGTCTGTGGACCCTAAATTCTGCTGCCAGGCTCTGCATCTCGGGGCCCCTAACAAAGAGGAGAGACCTAGAAACTGATGGGCTCCAAGACGAGTTGCCATCCTACACGTGTGATGAGATAAAGCCTGCCAACGATGGAAACCCATCTCACCATGGAAATGAAAAATCATTTCAAGTTGAAATTGCATTTCTTATCATTTATTTCAGTTCAAAATTCAACTTCCCATGGTTGCCTTAAATTTAAAAGAAAAAATGCAACACTTCTATTCAATATGCAGTGAGTCCAAGTCCATGCTGAAAACGGCCAGTTGAGTCAGAATGCCTGAAAAATCAAACTGGAGTCTGAACTTCCATTAACATCAAAGCCCATTTTCCTCATTTAGAATGACTAGTTAAGAAAGAGACCACACTTCTTTGCACATGGTGAGATACTCAGGTACTGGGAGCCGATACTTCACTACCACTTTTCCGGAAAAAAAAAATCGTTTTTCCTGCCGGGCGGTGGTGACACACACCTTTAATCCCAGCACTTGGGAGGCAGAGGCAGCCGGATCTCTGTGAGTTCAAGACCAGCCTGGTCTACAAGAGTTAGTTCCAGGACAGGCTCCAAAACCACAGAGAAACCCTGTCTCAAAAAACCAAAAAAAAAAAAAAAATGGTTTTCCCTAAATCTAAGAACTGAGCAGATGAAGATAATGGCTTTTCAAAAGTTTGCAAAGTTTGCAAAGCACAGTGTCTATCGACTGAATCACTGACAAAAGAGGGAGTTAACTTTTAATATTCTATTAAAAGAGAATAGTGGCCTTGGTGAGGGGGGTCATTCAAATCAGGCTTTAAACCCCATCTTCCTTTTAATAAGCTTTGTTTTCTATATTGTCTTGGTTAGCTCTACTATCACTCTGATAGTAGATGAATCAACACAACCAAAAGCAACTTGGGAGGAAAGTGTCTGTTTGGCTTACACATCCCAAGTCACAGTCCACTGAAGAAAGTCAAGGCAGGAACTCAAACTAGGCAGAAACCTGGAGGCAAGAGCTGGCGTGGCATACTACTTACAAGCTTGCTTCTCATGGCTTGTTCCGCTTACTTTCTTATGAATTCCAGGACTGCCAATCAATGGGCCCTTCCCACCAATCACTAAGAAAATGCCCTACATTTTACATAAGATAAAAGCCTTATCTTCTGAAAGCATTTTTTAAAAGTTGAAGTCCCCTCTTCTCAGATGATTCTAGCTTGTGTCAAACATATATACTTACTTATAGTCTGAATATGAAATGTATCCCAAATACTCATGCATTTGAATTTTTGGTCACCAGCTATGGCAACTGTTTTGGAAGGTTATGGGACCTTCAGAAGGTAGGACCAAGCTAGAGTAAGTGGGATCTTGGCAGGGCTGGTCCTACCTTAGGGTTTATCAAGGCCCCTGCTCTTTGATACTTTCTCTCTGCTTCCTAATCCACCAAGATGTGAGCAAGTGCCTAGCACCATAGCCACAGCAGCAGCTACTACCATACCTTCTCAGCCACGAGGGATTACAGTCTCAAAAACGAGCCAGAATAAGTGCTTCTTGTCAGGTATTTGGTCCCAGGAATGAGAGAAGTAACTAACTCATACATCATAGAGTGAGAACTCAACACAATACTCACCGTAGTCAATAGTGGTTTGAATGTTTGTGTGCTAAGTCAATTACACTCATTTAATTCACATTTTTCATTGATAATGAGAAAAGAAGGACATGGTTTACGAACTTTACAGATGCAAGTGTTCAACCAACAGATAGTCTGAGCAGCCACAGCCTACAGCAGACACCGATGAAAGCCATACATGAACAGGGTTAGACTGGCACCATAGCTCACCCATGCCCTCCACAGTACCATTCCAGAACCTAAAGCCCAGAGAGCCAGGGCAGGGGTGGATCCTAGCTGGCCACTTTCCAAATCCAGCTCAGAATGTGGACAAAGTTAACGAGCAATGAGACAGGCCAGGAGAAGCTGGCCCTTCTCTTGTGCCTGCCAGGAACATCCTGGAATCCTGTAGGCTAAGAGCCCAGCATGCCCAGAAGGAGCCTGTTGCCAAGGAGGTAAAAACTAGAACCCAAACAAGGGGGGGGGCAGCCTGGGGGCTGGGAGACTGTTGCAGATGAGCTGAATGTTTTTCAGTTTCATCCAGGAGGGCGTAGAGGAAAAGTCATCATGAAGGACTAAGAAGGCCGTTTCTGTTAGGAAACTCCCCCGCCCAACTAGGCCCAGAACTTGGAAGATGGAGTTTTTTATGTGACCAGGCAGGGTCAGGTGTATGGGAGGGGCCACTGAGGCGTCTTTATGTGCTTAAACTTAGTGCCCTGGAAAGCTAACACCTTACAGAAATATTTCTCTGAGTTAAGAGTCCAAAGTAAATCTGAAAGTCCCTCTGGAGAGTGAGAAATAGCCCAGACAAATGCTTTCTGTAATGGACATGATGGCATTCGTTATTCTTAAGAAAGCAAAAGCCTCCATTTAGGTACAGAAGAAAGGCTATAGGTTTTCTGAGTGATCCCTGGATTAGAGTCCGGACTGTCCACACCCCAGCAATGCAGACGAGCGACAGGACCTTCTTTGTCAAGCAAGCGTCGATAGTGGCACCTTCCCAGAGGAATGTTCCAGGAAATACAGGCACTATTTAACACATGTTTACAATGTGCTAGGCGTGCTGCTAGGGCTTCATAAACACCGCACTGGATTCTTAGAGCAAATTTATAAGCGGATTTTCTTCCCATCTCCACCCAGTTCCCCAGCTGACAGATAAGGGACCTGGAACAGCTTCCCTTAGACTGAGACCTTGGGTAAAAGTCCAGAAGCTTCCCAGTTAGTGGAGAAAGAAATGCAACGCTCCTGGAGGCCCTCAGCAGTTACTTCATATTGGTTTTTAAAAGGCTAAGTTTTAGTTTCTAAGATTTTCTCTCTCAGTCTCCAGATCAAATTCCATAGAATGTTCTGGAGCAGTAGACCTATTTCTTGAATATTCTATCCCCAAATTAGTTTATCCACAGGTGTAATTTTTTTCCTATTCTGACATATCTACTACAGAAATAATCATAGTAAACCAATTTGCATCTTTTTGGAAACAGACATGACTGGAAATGAAAAGTTCTAGAAGCGCAATAAATATCTCAATTTTAATTTTAATTAATTAAATTTAATTTTAATTTTAAATAGTTCCAAGAATATGTGAAGGATTCTTCCTTGGGAGTTCCCTATAGTATCAATGGCAATATTTCTCCCCCCCTACCCCCCCACATTTCTCCATCTTTAATGTGAGAGCAAATTCATATTTGGAGTAAGGATCACATTTTGACAACAGAGAAAAATCACATAGAATTTAAACCATTGAAAGGTAACAGGGAAAAGTATGCTAAGGTACAATAACAGAGCAGACTTAAAGCATGAAAGTGGGGGCTGGAAAGATGTCTCAGAGGTTAAGAGTGTTTGCAGCTCTTCCAGAGAATCCAAGTTTGATTCCCAGTACCCACATCAGGTGACTCTAAACTGCTGTCAACTCCAGCTCCACAGAATCCTTTCTTCTGGCTCTATGACCATGTGGACACACACACATTATTATTATTTTAAATAACAAAGTATCAACATGTACTTGGCCTTGTGGCTTATACTTGAGAAGGGTGAGGAAGGGAAATCAGAAGTTCAAGCCTTGCTTTAGCTACACTGAAGGCTAGCCTTGGTCACATGATGAGATCCTATCTCAAAAAAAAAAAAAAATCAAACCTAAATAAATTGGAAAAATGAATAGTTTTCTTGTGGGGCACATGAATTGCCCAGAAGAAAAATCACAGAACACCAAAATGTCAGAAGATTTTGTTTACAAAGTCTCTGAAGGAAAGTGGGAACTTGAATGAGAGATTTTTCCTTCAAGTAGAAATGATGAGTTGCCAATAGGCAGATCCTTAGTGGTGGAAGCCATGGCAACCATGGGATGATCCTCAGTGTGGCTGAGAATACTTGCTTGAGGCTTTAGGAAGGCACAGAGGCACAGGGCGAAGCCGGCTAGACCCCAGAGGACTCCCGTTTCTTCATTACAACAGCTCAAACTGCTATAGAAAGTAACACCATAACTCTCACTTCAAGAGCCAAACTTGTATGAGAGACGAAGAAATCTGGACATAGATTGAGTACATGCAGAGAGAAGAATCACCAGCTAAGACCTGGCAGCCACTCATACTTTAGTTAATCACCCTAGCCTAGTTTGTTTTGTCCAGATCTAGTTAAGCAATAATTTTAATTGTTCAAAAGACTTGTATTGCAATGAATCCTCATGACCTTTCTGAGACATAGGCAAGGTAGGTAACATTAGTAAATTTATCTGCCAGTTAGGAGAGCAAGAATTTAGTTGAATTAGTTCACTTAATCCTTGAAGGTCACTCAAACCATAACTACTGGACCTCTTGACTTGATGTCTTTAATTTCCAAGTTTAACTATCCATTACTCTTTTATTCTCGTTACCCACAATGACCCAACTTCCGGTGATCTACCAGAAAAAAAAAAGCAATCATAATGAATTTAGTAGTTCTTTCATGAACATCTCAAAAATAGTTCAAATGCTGGAGGAGACTCTTGCAACAGCATTTGAAACCTAAGAACTCAACTTGCACAATGGGTATGACTCTCTTGCTGTTAAATGAAGCAAAGGGGGCACAGATAGCATCTCTTGTGTTGTGAGCTGAGCTTTAATTTACAGTCATCAGTCTCCACTGGGCACCCAGCTGGATTCCTGAGGCACTCACCTTGGCAGAGACTTCAGACTGCTGTCTTCCCCACCCTAGCCTGTTCTCTTGCAAGGCGATGATGACTGTGCAGCTCTCTCAAGCTCCACCCACTTGTTCTGGCTTCTCAAAGCCTTGGACCTTTGAAGCCTTCTAATTTTACTCCTGTGCTGGCTAGTTTGCTTTTGTGTGTGTGTGGGGGGGGGGTGGTTACATCTTTATATAAACCCAGATATATCTGGGAAGAAGGAATCTCAACTGAGGAATTTCTACCATCAGATTGGCCTGTGGGCAAGTCTGTAGGCCATTTGCTTGGTTAAGGATTGATGCTGTGCAGGAGAACACAGTGGGTGGTGCCATGCCTGGGCAGGTGAACCTGGGTTGCATAAGAAAGCAGGCTGAGCAAACCTCAGAGAGCAAGCCAGTAAGAAGGGTTCCACCATGGTCTCTGCTTCAGCTCCTGCATCCAGATTCCTGCCTTGAGTCCCTTCCCTGACTTCCCGCCATGGTGGACTATAAGCTGTAAGGCGAAATAAACTCTTTCTTCCCCAAGTTAGTTTAAACCACGATGATTATTACAGCAAAAGAACAAAAACTAAGACAGTTGTTAATTGTGTGTTTGATCCTAAAATTTTCCCCTCCAAAAAAAAAAAAAAAAGGCTCAAATGTATCCTCTCTAGAGATGGGATATCTCTTTAATGCCAGTATTAGATCTGTAATATTTTTAGAAAGAATGTGAACAGGATGAAGAAAAGTAGAAAGATAAGGGAGACAATGTCTAGAGGAGAGGGAAGAAAAAAAAAACAGAAAATGGAGTGAGGAGTGAGGGGGTTTAGGAGGGGTCAAGAGGGGTAAGAAGTATGGGCAGGATCAGGAGGAGTGAGGGGGTGTGGGTAGGGTCTGGAGGAATGAGAGGTGTGGATGGGGTCAGGAGGAGGGGAGGGGTATGGGGGGGCATCAGGAGGAGTGAGCACTGTGAGAGGAGTCAGGAGGAGTGAGGGGTGTGGGAGGGGTCAGGAGGAGTGAGGGGTGTGGGAGGGGTCAGGAGAAGTGAGGGGTGAGGGAAAGGTCAGGAGGTTTCTTCAATCCTGGCCTGGTCTGCCTGAGCCTTGGCTCTGGGACTGTTTCCTGACTTTTCCACAAGGCAAGAATCAAGACTCTCAATGTAAAGTCCCTTCTAGTTTGCTGACCTGTTTTCAACCCTTAATGCTTTCAGTGAATAACTATTATAAAAATACTTTTTGATTAGTTATAACGAAAACTGCCAAAAAAACAAAAAAGAAAAATGAAGACAAAGAATAACTTCTACCCAGAGGCATTTTTACCTTTGGTCACTGCAGTAGGAAATGCACTCCTACACTATAAATATTTGTTACTCATATTGGTTTAATAAAACACTGATTGGCCCATGGCCAAACAAGAAGAATAGGTGAAGCAACCAGACTAAGAATTCTGGGAAGAGGAAAGGCAGAGTCAGTCACCAGCCAAACACAGAAGAAGCAAGATGAGAATGCCTCACTGATAAAAGGTACCAAGCCACATGACTAACATAGACAATAATTGTGGGTTAATTTAAGTTGTAAGAGCTAGTTAGTAAGCCTGAGCTAATAGGCCAAACAGTTTATACTTGTTATAAGCCTCTGTATGTTTCTTTGGGAATGAATGGCTGCAGGACCAGGTGAGACAGAATTCTGTTTTACAGGTCATTAGCCTGCTTTCACTCTTGGAGCCATGACCACCCTGGGAGACTTCACAGAGATAAAACAGAGGTTTAAAATTAAAAATAAAGACTCCTCATAGGCCTTGAGATGTCTGTGAGCCAGATTCTATCTTCTGTAGGAGTTTCCTAAGACAAGGTAGATGTTATTATTCTTTCAGGACGAGTGCCAACTTCTCTGTGACATCTATCAATCTGCAGCAAGGCTATGTCAGCATGATTACCTACTGTCAGCTAGATTCCACACAGTGGCTTACAAAGGTTTCCACCTCATGCCTTCAATGGAATAAGGTATTTATTGATTGCTTATCTGGCATAGTGTTAACTTCTCCTGCCTCTAGAACAATTGGTACCTGGAAGACAGTAAAAATTTATGGCTAGGCATTAACCCATGCAGTGACCATGTGTTCATTTAGTGTTTTCTAGGCTTCTTTCCAGTCCAGGGTCTGCTGAAGACAGAAATACTGGGCTCTCAGGGTTTGGGGGCATGGTAGGTTCTGGTTCCCAGGGTTAGGTATCTGTGGTGGGCTCTGGTTCTCAGGAGTTGGGGTCTTGGTGGGCTCTGGTTTCCAGGGATTGGGGTCTGTGGTGGGCTGTGACCTACTAAAACATGGGTTAAGACTTGTTTCCTGACTCTTGAAACTCTTTTCATATATCTGTGCCAAGGAAGCCTTTCTCTAGAAAGAAAAAGTAAAAAAAAAGCAAATTATGAGATGAAAGAAAAACACTTGAAAACTATAAATACCTAATAAGAGGTTAACTGATAAAAATACAAAGGAATTGTTTAATGGGATGGCAAAAATAGCAAAAACTTACAACTTAATAAAATAAGCTAAGGACTTTAAAAGCAATCTCTTAAATTGGTTGCCTACAGCCAAGTGCTTAGCCCTGAAAACACACATGCAAGTACCAGTATATGGACTGAACAGGTTCTATTTAGGACATATATCCATGTGAAATAACAATTAGCTAAAGAGATGATCCCAGGGGATCCAACACCACAGTAATAACTGGAGTTCTAAAATATCCTTCCATTTGCATTCTCCCTTCTTGTTCATGATCCCTTGTCTCTCACACTTATTCCCTTGGAACACATCCCAAAATAAACCATCTAAACACAAGTCCTCATTTAAGACAGAATTTGCAAGACAAGCCTAGGCTTAAACAACCCCCAGAATTACCTTTTCTACCTTAACTACCTCTCCCTTACAGTGTAATTCCAACATCACAAAGTTTCTAGGCCCTTAACTACAATGCACATAGTCTCATAGAAGTTTTTGTCTCAACATCTCTCAGTTTTGTCTCATTTTATTTTTCGCCCACCACAGTGACACAGGCAGCCCTTTGACCATCCGACCTCCATTCCCTTTGAGACACTCACCTCTGGGTTTTTCCTTCTGGGGTCCTCCCCGAGAATTCTCAGGGAACGACTTTCACAGTTTTCACTCCCAGTGCCCATCTATTTCCCTTGCTACTAATGACAGATTTCCCCGCCCCTCTCTCTGAGAGCCATCCTTTCCACAGCGTGGTCCAGCGGCACAGGTGGAACATGCGACCTGAAGCCAATAGATTTATTTCCTTACCTCTGGTCAGAGTGATCAGCTCAACAATCAACACATAAGCCAATCGAGATGAATCAGAACACATGGTAAGGGTTTTACTAGAGAGACAAGAAAGGGAGGGGAGTTTCTGCTAGGGAAACGAAAGCCTGATTCAGAAAGGAAGCATCTTAGAGGAGGCAGAACTGAGAAACATCCCGATCCTTGTGACAACCAGGAAGCCTCTATATCCATCTACAGTAGCCAGCTAGGCATGTAGGCCGTTCGGTTCTTCAGCTAATCTATTAGTTGCTTAAGCTCCATTGGGTCCAGCTTTCTGTCAGTTGCAATTAGAGTCCTAATTAGCTCTCTTAGATTGGTCACAGTCCAGCATCCCAGCTTCACTTCATGGACATCCTGCTTCAGATTCAGTTTCCAAAATGGAATGCTCTCAACACCACCTCATGAATTCTTTGAATTTATGTATGGAAGACATATATATATCACAAATATATGCATTGTATATGTAATAAACATTTATGTGTATGTCTCTTATTAAATTTTTATATCCTTTATGGGTTTTTTCTTCTTTAAATAACTGTAATATTTCCAACTCCCTCTAAGCCATCTTCTTTTTTTCTTTTGGTTTTTCGAGACATGGTTTCGCTATAGTTTTAGAACCTATCCTGGAACTAGTTCATGTAGACAAGGCTGGCCTCGAACTCACAGAGATCCAATACCCAATAGGCTCTTATAGGACTGGACAGTTTAGAAAGCTGGACTTAGTCATTTGCCTGCTAAGACACCAAGTTGGAACACAGAATACACAGAAAAATCGTGTTGGCTGTGATCCTCTTTTTGAGCCTTTCTGTTTGCTTACCTACTTCAGACCTTCATTTATACTTGTAAACAGGAAGTGACTGGAAGAGGAAATGATGAGGAATACAATCAATATTCTTTCTCTTGTCTCACCATGTCGTTTGCACAGGCACCAATTCCAAATGCCAACACAATAAATAATGGTGTGCTTCTAACCTGTGACCTAAGCTAAGCACTGAAATCCAAACAGCCTAGAAAAGCTATTTAATTTAGAGGCTGAACTGTCTCAACCTATAACTTTTAAAAATCAAGGATATAAATGTTTATTTGCTTATAATAAAATGAGAAAAAATATAATTTAGAACTAAAATATACTTTAAAATACTGATTTAAAAGAAAGCTTGTAATAAAGAAATGACATTTCTGAGGCTGTCTACAAGCATATAACATGAGATAAAGCTTTCCATTTATCAGTAGTCACCAAGGGTCTACTATGTGCTGGGGTTGTGCTAGGCTGCTAAGGGGAGCCCTCTGTGAACTTCTGCAGTGCTGATGCTATTTTCCCTACTGAGGTTTCATTACAGCTAAATGGCCTATCTTCTATTCCTCAACCAATTCTTTCTCTCATTCCTGTCACATTCTATTTAATCTTCAATCATTTCTCCCCTGGGTTTTTGTTTGCTCTTTTGATTGGGTTTAGAAGTTTGTGGTTCTGAGATAGAGCCTCATGTAGCCTCTAACTCACTATATGTAGACAAAGATGACCCTGTATTTCTGATCTCCTTGCCTCTACCTCTAGAGTTCCAGGACTATATAGTCTTGATCCATGACACCTGGGCACCTGGGTTTATAAGGTACTGGGGATCAAACTTGGGTTCTTGTTCATTCTAAGTGGGTGCTTAGCCAACTGAAGCACATCCTGAGGCCAGTGGATTTTTTTTTTAGTATTTTTTTTATTAATTAATTTATTTAATTATTAAAGATTTCTGCCTCTTCCCCGCCACCACCTCCCATTCCCTCCCCCTCGCCCAATCAAGTCTTCCTTCCTCCTCAGCCCAAACAGCAAGCAGGTTTCTCTGCCCTGTGGGCGGTCCAAGGACCACCCACCTCCATCCAGGTCTATTAAGGTGAGCATCCAAACTACCTGGGCTCCCACAAAGCCATTACGTGCAATAGGATCAAGAACCCATTGCCATTGTTCTTCAGTTCTCAGTAGTCCTCATTGTCCGTTATGTTCAGCGAGACCGGTTTTGTCCCATGCTTTTTCAGTCCCCGGCCAGCTGGCCTTGGTGAGTTCCCGATAGAACATTCCCATTGCCTCAGTGTGTGGGTGCACCCCTCGCATTTAATCATTAGGTTAAGCATCTCTTCCCTGAATGTTAATCTATAAATGTAGTGCGTTCTTTGTCTAGTTATAGCCCAGGCCATCCTATTTTCTCTCCAATCGTTTTTTTTCTTTTTCTTTTCTTTTCTTTCTTTTTTTTTTCAGGCTCCCTGCCTGAACAGCCTCTAACTGTGACTGCTTTTCTTTTAAACTCAATTGCCCTCTTGTCAGATTCCATCCCCCGCTCCTCCTCTCATCTATTCCGTGTTCTCAAGAGCCTAAAGTTAAAGTACTCCTAAGAGATTCGACTCCCTTTTTTCCATTCTCAACTCCAAGAGTTTTCTTTCATGTTTCCAGAGTTTGGAATTACTGCATCTTCCGGCTGCTTTCCTCTGGTTCTTTCCAACACTCAGCCAGAGAATTGCTCACCATCTGTATCCAAGAAAGCTACCTGGCCCTTCCCTGTCAAGCTATAGCTGACCTGAGATAGAGACTATCAATCAAAATCAGACAACTTCAGGGACAGAGTCAAATAGTAGGTGTGGGAAAGAGGTGCTCCGAGGAGTTGCCTGGAGCCCCCTTTCCCTCTTTGTTGGGTCATCTGGGTTTTTCCAGGCCATGCTGCCCTGGCATAAAATGGATTAATAGCAGGAAAACGAAATTCCTAGGATTTCCCCACATTTGATCTTTAAGCAATCCAAGGCCCTGACATTCCTCTCAAATACCTGTGGGAAAGCTCAAGGTCATTCTTCGGGTGGCACATAAGCAGCCCTTATCTTCCTTCCACTTTGATCTTCCATTCTAGAGCACAACCATGATGACTTCTGTCACCACCAATGACACAGGAGCAGCTGTGACGACGGCTTCCACCAGCTCTACCCACCATGATTTTGCCAAGGCTGCCAGCTGTTTGGGGCTGACTGCCATCTTGATGTTCTGTTCTGGACCACAGGAGGTGCTGTTCCTGCTGCCAGAGGAGAAACAGGTTCTCATCAATGCCTTCACTGTATTCATCCGTGGCCCCATCTCCAACTGGTACCACATTCACCCCACTTCAGGGGCATGATGTCACTACCAAGAGTACTATCTCCAATTTGGGTGGCACCAATTCCGCAGCCACCTGAACTCTCTGGAGCCCATGAAAATCATACAAAACCCTTCTTTTTTCTTTTGGATTTTTATTTACTTTATAATAGGGCTTTATAAACTTAGGACTCAGAGATTGCTTTAGGGTTGCTGAATCATTTGCCAATTGAGTGGTCAACATTTATGTCTTTCCTTCTGCCATCACCTAAATTGTACCACACTTAAGTTCTCATTCACCTCTCCTTCTTTAAACTGAGCTCTGCTCTCATGTGAACAGACCGCTGGGTGTTTGTACGAGCTAGTTTCATGTCAGTCTGACACAAGGTAGAGTTCAGTGGGAAGAGGGAATTATTGAGAGACTGACTACTAGAATGGCCTCTATGCAAGCCTGTGGTACAAAATCTTGATTAACGATTGATGTGGAAGGGTCCTGCTCACAGTGGGCAGTGTCACTCTTGAGCTGGTGGTCCTGGGTGCCACAAGAAAGCAGACTGAGCAAGCCATGTGAGAGCAAGCCAGTAGGCAGCGCTCGCCCAATGGTGTCTGCCTCAGATCCTGCCTCTAGGCTCCTATCCCATTTCAATTCCCATCCTGGCTTTCCTCAATGATATATTGCAATGTAGATAGAACTATAAGCTTAAATAAATCCTTTCTTCTCCAAGTTGCTTTTGGTCATGATATTTTATCACAGAAATAGAAACCCAAACTAAGACAAGGTTTAACCAGCCAGTCCTCCTAGCATGAAATACAGAAAGCTCGGTAAACAGAACAAGAATACATCTAAGTGGAAAGGAATGAAGGAAGAGCCAACCATCCGTCTAGCGTTAGAGAGGACCTTACCGATGCATGCAGCCTTACACATTGACTCTCAACTGGTGAACTGCCCCAGAAGAAAGAAAAATGCAGCAGTTATTAATAAGAATCCAGCTTGCCTTTCCATTTGTATCCTCTCAAGGAAAACTCTGACCCTTTACCATAGTTCTCAGTGACTGGCAGCTATTGTGTAATTTCTTAGCATTCACCCTCATGGCTATGAACAGCCAATATTTCACCAGCTCAAAGTTCTTAACATTTGAGACCTTTTTAAAAATAAAACCATTAACTGAGCTTCAAGAGGCACAGATTCACATCATTCACAAGCTTCCTGCATTAAGCTGTCAGGTAGATATATCTGCAAAAGGGACACGGGTTAGTGTAGTATATGAGTCTTTTAAGTACTCCAAGTTTTTCCAAGACACCTACTCACTATGTTTATTCAAATACTTTAACCCCTCTTTCCTACAAAACAAATTAATTTTCACTAATCATTTTTCTATAAGCTGTATATCTGCCAAAAAGCTCTATTCATTGTATAAACTGTCTCCACTTTTTCAAGTGGCCAAGCTCTGCTAGAGGAGGTATGTTTCTCTTTGTCTTCTTACTCTGGGCTTTGTGCTTTGCATACTTAACTGATATATTTCCTAAGATCCCCTTTCCCCCAAAGTGTAGCATTTCTAATGGTAACCATGGAAATCCCCAGGAGCCAGGGATGTCTGATCAGAGACTGTAGTTCTTGCTGCATGTTGTGCGGCCATGGATATGATTTGTTTCTGTGAGATCAGACTCAGAGCAGAAGGCCATATTCACCCATGCTACACAGGTTTGATTACATCGTTTATACATCACTGGTTCTCAAGGCTTCCACATTTAACCTCTTCTCTGAGAACATGCCTGCAGTGGTTTATCAGGAAATTGCACACTGACCTGAGCTTCAATAAATTAGCAACAGTTTTCCCTCATCTCAATTTCTGCCTCTTCTGTAGACTTTTAAGACTAAAAGATGAATAGAAAGGAAATACACAAAACTGGGCCATAAAAATCTTACAGAAATTGTTTATAAGGTGCTATATACGTATGTATGTATACATACATACATACATACATACATACATACATACATACATACAAATATACAGGCAATTTGTGTACATACGCATACATATACATGGTATGGTAGTTTGAATGTAATTGGCCCCCATAATCTCGTAGGGAGTGGTAATGGTACTATTAGGGGGTGTGGCTTTGTTGAAGTGGGTATGGCCTTGTTAGAGAAAGTGTGTCACTGTGGAGGTGGGCTTTGATGTTTCCTATGCTCATGATACCACCCAGTGCCTCTGTTGATTTCCTGTTGTCTACAAGATGTATGACTCTAAGCTACTCCTCCAGGACCATGTCTGCCTGCTTGCTGCCAAGTTCCCCATCATGAAGATAAAAGACCGAACCTCTGAAACTATATGCAAGGCTTCTCAATTAAATGTTTTCATTTATAAAAGTTGTCGTGGTCATGTATCTTTTTATAGCAATAAAACCCCTAACTAAGACAGAAGTTGGTACCAGGGACTGGGGTATTGTTGTGATAGGCCTGACTATGTTTTGTTTGGAGGAATTTGGACTTTTGGTTAGAAAAGCAGTAGAATGATGTAAGATCTGCTTAATGGGCCATACTAGTAGGAGCATGGAAAACAGAGGCGCTCGGAGTTATTTGAACTGTCAGGACTCAACGAAGAGGTTTCAGAAGGGAAGAATTTTAGTATGTTGCCTAGAAATTATTCTTGTGATATTTTGGTAAAGAAAGTGGCTGCCTTTTGCCTGTTTGTTCAAAGAGTCTGTCTTAGGGTTAAGTGAAAAGTTTTGGATTAATTCCATTGGCAGAGGAAATCTTAAAACAGCCTAATATAGACTCTATCGTGTGGTTACTAGTGCTCATACTTATAAAGCTTTATAATGAAAAGGAGAAAGCTGAGCAGGGTAAATTAAACATGTAAATTTTAAGGAGAAAAAAAGAGTACCCAAGAAGTGGGATGGATATAAGTCCTGTGCTCAAAGAGATAAGCAGAATAATAAATGAAATCTAGGGAGTGGTAGCCTGAAGGCAAGATCCCATCCAGCTAAGTTTACAATTTGTGGAAAATAACTAAAGAAAAGTTTAGAGCTGGGTATGGTGGTGCACACATTTAATCCCAGCACTGGGAAGGAGGAGGCTGGTGGATTTGTGAATTTGAGGCCAGTCTGATCTACAGAGATAGTTTTAGGCCAGCGGAGTTTAGGCAGTAAAAAGACAGAAAGCTGGTGAAAATGTAATTGAACGATGGGCCATTTTCCAGTCCCAGAAAGCAAAACTTGAAGCTTTGGTCACATGGTTTTGGGTTTAGAGTGGAGGATACAAAAAAAGGAGTTATATAATAAAGGCTCTGAGGCCAGGTGTGTGTCAGGAGTGTCCCCGAATGGAGACCTAGCAGAGGCCGTTGCGTGAAACTGTGAAGTTGAAGCCTGAAAGATGCCAGAGCTGTGGGATATCTGCCAAGGAGAGCTGCTAACAGGGGTTGGAACTAGCACAAGAGAAAGAAGCGCGTTGCGGTCAACAAAGCTGAACAGATTTTGGAGATCTGAAGAGCATTTTGATATCAGACATGGGGATTCAGAGTTTTGAGTGTGCCCACCTAGTTTTGGGTCTTGCTTTGGTCCAGTATCTCTTCACTATGCTCCCTTCCCTGCACTTTGGAATAGTAATGCATATTCTGTGCCATTACATGCAGGAAGTATGTGATCTGCCTTTTGAGTTTGATTTTTACAGGTGATTTCAGTTAAGAGATTACATGAATCTCAGAAGAGACTTCGAACTTTGAAACATTCTTGAGACGGTGATAGATTATGGGGAGTTTTGAAGTTGGACTAAATGCCTTTTGTATTATGATAGTGTTATAAGCTTATGGGGACCAGGAAATATAATGTGATAGTTTGAATGTATTTTGGTCCCCATAAACTCATAAGGAGTGGCACTATTAGGAGGTGTGGCTTTGTTGGATTGACTATGACTTTGCTGGAGGAAGTATGTTACTGTGGAGGTGGGTTTTGAAGTTTTCTGTGCCCAGGGTTTCTGTTGAATTCCTGTTACCTGTAAGATACAGGACCTCAGCTACTCCTGTAGCAGCACATCTGTCTGCATGTCACCATGCTCCCTGCCATTCTGATAATGGATTGAATGTTTTTTTTCCTTTTTATTTATTTTTTATTCTTTTTTAATTAAAATTTCCACCTGCTCCCCGTTTCCCATTCCCCCCACTCCCCTCCCCCTATCCCCACTCCTCTTCTCCTCCCCCCACACCATTCCCCCTCCCTCTCGATACTGAAGAGCAGTCCAAATTCTCTGCCCTGCGGGAAGACGAAGGTCTTCTATCTACGTCCAGGAAGGTGAGCATCTAAACAGGCTAAGCTCCCACAAAGCCAGTTCATGTATTAGGATCGAAACCTAGTGCCATTGTCCTTGGCTTCTCATCTGCCTTCATTGTCCGCCATGCTCAGAGAGTCCAGAATCAACCCATGCTTATTCAGTCCCAGACCAGCTGGCCTTGGTGGGCTCCCAATAAATCAGTTCCACTGTCACAGTGGGTGGGTACATCCCTCGTGGTCCTGATTTCCTTGCTCATGTTCTCCTTCCTTCTGCTCCTCATTTGGACCTTAAGAGCTCAGACCATTGCTCCAAATTGAGACTCTGTCTCTACCTCAATCCATCGCCAGATGAAGGTTCTAAGGTGATATGCAAGATATTCATCAGTATAGGATAGGGTCATTTCAGGTTCTCTCTCCTTAGTTGCCCAAGGTACCAGCTGGGGACATATTCCTGGACACCTGCGAACCCCTCAAGAGTCAAGTCTCTTGCCAACCCTAAGATGGCTCCCTTAGATAGGATATATACTTCGCTGCTCCCGTATCCTCCCTTCCTATATCCCAACCATCCCAATCCCCCGAGCTCCTCCCATCCTCCCCTTCTCATGTTTCTCATCCCATTTCCCCTTTGCCCCATGCCACCTCACCCGCAAGTTCCCAGTTTTTGCCCTGCAATCTTGTCTACTTCCCCTCTCCATGCGGATGACTATATGATTTTCTTTGGGTTCACTTTCTTATTTAACTTCTCTAGGATCACAAATTATATGCTTAATGTCTTTTATTTATGGCTAGAAACCGATTATGAGTGAGTACAGGACAATAATCAACTTTATATGGAGAAACAAAAAACCCAGGATAGCCAAAACAATCTTATATAATAAAGGATCGTCTGGAGGCATTACCATCCCTGACCTCAAACTCTATTACAGAGCCTCAGTATTGAAAACAGCTTGGTATTGGCATAAAAACAGAGAAGTCGATCAATGGAACCGAGTAGAAGACCCTGATTTTAACCCACAAACTTATGAACACCTAATTTTTGATAAAGGAGCTAAAAGTATTCAATGGAAAAAAGAGAGCATCTTCAACAAATGGTGCTGGCAAAACTGGTTGTCAACGTGTAGAAGAATGAAAATAGATCCATATCTATCACCATGCACAAAACTCAAGTCCAAATGGATTAAAGACCTCAATATTAGTCTGAACACACTGAACCTGATAGAAGAAAAAGTGGGAAGTACTCTACAACATATGGGTACAGGAGATCACTTCCTACGTTTATCCCCAGCAGCACAGACATTAAGGACAACATTGAATAAATGGGACCTCCTGAAACTGAGTAGCTTCTGTAAAGCAAAGGACACTGTCACTAAGACAAAAAGGCAACCTACTGACTGGGAGAAGATCTTCACCAACCCTGCAACAGACAAAGGTCTGATCTCCAAAATATATAAAGAACTCAAGAAACTAGACTTTAAAATGCTAATGAACCCAATAAAAAAACGGGGCACTGATCTGAACAGAGAATTCTCAACAGAAGAAATTCAAATGGCCAAAAGACACTTAAGGTCATGCTCAACCTCCTTAGCGATAAAGGAAATGCAAATTAAAGCAACTTTGAGATACCATCTTACACCTGTCAGAATGGCTAAAATCAAAAACACCAATGATAGCCTTTGCTGGCGAGGTTGTGGAGAAAGAGGCACACTCATTCATTGCTGGTGGGAATGCAAACTTGTGCAACCACTTTGGAAATCAGTGTGGCGATTTCTCAGGAAATTTGGGATCAACCCACCCCAAGATCCAGTAATACCACTATTGGGAATATACCCAAGAGATACCCCATCAAATGACAAAAGTATCTGTTCAACTATGTTCATAGCAGCATTGTTTGTAATAGCCAAAACCTGGAAACAACCTAGATGCCCTTCAATGGAGGAATGGATGAAGAAAATGTGGAATATATACATATTAGAGTACTACTCAGCAGTAAAAAACAATGACTTCTCGAATTTTGCGTGCAAATGGATGGAAATAGAAAACACTATCCTGAGTGAGGTATCCCAGACCCAAAAAGAGGATTGAATGTTTGAAACTGTAAGTGAGACCCCCAATTAGAAGTTTTCATTTATAAGAGTTGCCATGGTCATGGTGTCTTTTCACAGCAATAAAAACCCTAGTTAAGACATATGGCAGATGTGATTTCCCTAACAAAAATTTATTTTTAAATGCCCTGTATGATATATTTTGTATGCAGATTCCAAAGTTTTATTTTTTTCAACCCTTTAACCTTGTATTTGAGCTTACTGACCACTCTCCAGGGCACCTGCTTCCTTCCTCCTAAAGTCAGAATGCCACTATCCTGTCACTTCATGGGAGTTGGCATAATATGAGACAGTCATAGAGGCAAACACATTAAGGTCTATAAACCTATAATGAATTTGACACTGTTATCATTAGCAGGTGTAAAAGAACATCCCCAGGGTAAAGTCATTTTCTAATGAAATGATGACTTTTTGCTCTCAGAATTGGCCATCTAATAAACATAAGAGACGGTTCCAGTGTGGTGAAGTTCAAAGATACTTGAGAAGCATCCCGAAGCCTTTGCCACCTGTTCACTGTTATCTGAACTACAATCAATCACAAAAGGCACATTCAGAGATGGCACTGGCAAAGAAGAACACTGGCAGCAGGCACCGCTGACAGAAGCTCAAATCTATGGCATATATTAAAAGCCAGATCTGGAACCTGGGATGGGGACTGAATATGAAGGAGAAGGCAGTCTTCACACAGCATACCAAACTCTTAGAGAATATATATTTTGATTCTCTTTCAGAAGTTTCTTGTCCTTGATTCATTTGTTAATTATCAAAATGGCATTTGTAAAAGGTACCAAGATAGCAGGTGCCTCCAATGATCGCGAGTAAGGGCTGTCTAATGAGATTCCCACCACCATTAAAAGGATGCTGATTTATTTTATATGTGCATTAATGGGCTGGAATATTCAAAACCTGGTTCCCAACACCACTCCAAATCATAGAATGTCAGAACAAAAAGACATCTTAAAAGCTAATAAAGGACTCGGTAACTCAAAAACTCACAGGGACCAAAGAGAAAGAGAACATCCATGTGTGATTAGGGTGATAGAAGAAAATAAGGTACAGAGGAACCAGTGTCAAAACAAAGAATTTTTGTCATGCTATAGGATCTTTACTTTAAACCTAAAACTTAGTGATCAAACCACACAAATCTACAAAGTGACCACAACCAGTCAACCAGTTGCCAGTCTGTAACTTCTGACCCAACCCCTTCACTGCCAGGGTGACCAGTGGGCACAACTGTCATCACTGAGCCTGTAAGGTATAGAATACTATGTCATCATCACTGTGAAACCTCAGACTCCCCCTTCCAAGGTACTCCTGGATCACATCATTCTGTCTTAGTCACTGTGGGCTGTCTACTTTCCTCTTTTAATCTTTTTCATGAGCTTTATCTCCTCCTGGGGTTCCAGCCTTAATGCTGTGGAAGGAATTTCACTGTAGTGAATTTCACTAATACTGGTGGAGCTCTTAGGAGCAGTGGAGCTATTCCAACGTACTATCCTACTGCTTCCAATGCCAACTTCCAGGCTGCGAAGACAGTCATTTGCTGTCCAGCTCAGCATAGCACTCCGGCACCTAGGCTCCAAGGCACACTGGGTGAGCCCAGACATGCAGAGGCCCCTTTCAAAGCAGCCACTTGGCTTCCTCTCTCTGTGTTGTCTCTCATACGTAATTTTAAGACAAACACAAACATCATCCATCAAAATGAGCCACAGCACAGGCAAGGTGCAAACTGGGCCAAGAAACATTTCTCCCCACCCACCCCACCACCAAATAAACAAAAGCAAAATTTGCCAAGAAATTGGTTTGACTGAAATAAACCCAGGAGTTTACATGAGCCCAGGGAACTCAGCTACTCTGTTAAGAGCCTCAGAGTGAAGAAAACTGTCTAGTTGGTGAAGGGATTCAGGACACGGCTTTTATTTAGGCGGCAATGGAACTTATAGAGCAAAGGGGCAGTCTTCCCTGAAAAGCACTGAGTCTTGGTTTTCAGTGGCCTATGATTAACTACTTATAATGCAGCTTCAATAATACAGAGCAACAAAAGTTATGTTGAGGTGAACTCTCTTGTCTCAAAATACATTATTCTGTGTATAGATTTAGTAACCCCAGTATACAGCTCTTCTCTTTCCTTATGGAGTTAAGGTAGTTCCCATTTTTCCCCTAAAGAAAGCTCTTTACCACTTATCTTGATACAATCAAATCTCCAGCATCTGAAGCCTTTTTTAAGAAAAATATAGACTACTTGAGCACAAACCCTCAAATCCACAGCTGCTTGCATGATGACCAACACATGTGACTAAGAGGCAGGTAGCACATATATTGTGTATACAATGACAAAGAGATGGTTTACATCCTAGGCCCATGATTGAATGTGTGGGATTTCTTCTTACTATTCAAAATCATGAGCAATTTAAAACTTATAAACTGTTGCTTGAGACAAAAAAAATAAGTCAGCCATAAATTAATTTGATGTGGCCAATAAGTAGAAAGTTGTTAAAGACAGTGACTTTAAAAAACCCAATGTCAAATTAAAATGTTGAAAAAAAAAATCCTAAGTCACTCTGGGCATTAATTGTCAACTTTTTAAATTAGTGAATGAAACTTACAAGGTAAGAGGCTGAGCATGGAATAATAAATGTGTCTGATGGGTATCGTCTAAAATTGCTGATCACTAATATAATTGCCATTCCTAGAAGTGAGATAGTCAAATGCTGTCTGTCCTGTGATGTATGGTAAGGAAAATATGGCAACCTTAGCCTATCCTTGTAGGAAAAAGAACTGGTCACAATCCAGGCAAGTGTCTATCTTACTTCCAACTTAAAAGATTTAAAAAAAAAGTAAGAAATACATCAGATTTAGAATGTAAACTGTTTTACCAGACAATTAGCATCTCCAATAAGTCAGTAGCTTATAGAAGAGGAACGGGATCTCTTATAAAGCAACTACAATCGCAGGCTGGAGGGATGGTTCTGCTGTTAAGGGTGCATGCTGCTCTTGCAGAAGACTCGTGTTCAGGTCCTGGCACTCATGTAGGTGGCTCACAACTGTCTGTTACTGCAGCTGCGCAGGGCTCCAACACTCCTGACCATCTTGTGCACATCCATACATTTTCTCATGCCCACCTAAGTAAACACACACGCATGTGCACACACACACAGACAACACACACGCACACACATACAGAATCAAATTTAAAAAGAAACCAAAGTAAAAATATATTGTATAAACATCAATTCTTAAATTTAAAAAACTGCATCAAGATTAGTGGAGAATTTTGAACATGCCTTGTATATTAGTGGTATTAAGGACATGTTGATTGTTATGACATTCATTCTTATAACCCAATGGGTATTTTTTAAACTTAAAGATTTATTATTTTGTCATGTGTTTAGGAGAGCACAGAAGCCAGGAGTAAGTGTTGGATCACCTGGAATTGGAGACACAGATGACTGTGAACAACCGTGTGGATGCTGGAAACTAAACCTGGATCCTCTGCAAGAACAACAAACACTTTAACTGCTAAACCATCTCCTCAACCCCTAAATATTGAGTTTAAAAAAATCACAGAGAGAACAAATCACTTTCATGTGGAATGCATACATGCACAACTTAGACAGCATAATGCTCAGAATCTGCAATTTGCCAAAAATTTCCCATAGTTACAAACAAATAAAAGAAAATATGGCAAATAAGTCTAGCAAATACTGATACTGAAACAGTATGAAGGCAAATGCAGATTTATTATGCACTTTCTTTATCACTGTGGTTGAAGTTGTCTATCAAAAAAGAAAATAAATGAAATTACCATACCTTAACTTTAAAAAATATACAGACGTTTCTTAAAAGTTCATCATTGGAGATTCTAAGTATACAAAGACCAACTTAAAATTTCCTGCAGTGGTAGATTATTTAAACAAATCATGATCAGCTATTCTATGGATCTCAGACGAATAAAGACTGCACACATGTGAAATTTTTTAAAATAGCATAAAAATACTAAATAAAGTGTAAAATAAAATATAAACACACATAAACAAAATAAAATATAAACACACACAAATATAGGCTTCATATTTGTTGCTTCTATTTTTTATTTTTATTAACTATATATCTTATAGGATTCAATATGATGATTGATTACATCTATACTACATCTAATGATCCGAGAAGGAGCTAATATACTTAAATAGTTAAGATGCATAACTCCTGAATTATTCATTTTTTTAATTTAAACTCAGTATTTCTGATTGCAGGTGACTGCACTTGCATAAAGTAAATCTGCGGGCCAGTGGGAATAACACGATGTGAAATACCTCACTTCGGCAAATCCACAGAGACAGAAAGTAGATTAGTTGTCTAAAACCTGAAGGCAGCTCCTGGGAGTGTGACAAGTGAATGTAGTGGGTATGGATTTCCTTGAGGAATGGTTGTTATACAGACTTGGAAGACATCAGAAGCCCCTTGACTACATTTTTAAAGGTGTCATTACATTTTGGATGTTTAAACACTTGGGTTGCGTTGGTGATCATTATTTGAGAGAGCCTAGAGCCTTTGGGAAGTGGGGTCTTGCTGGAGAAGTGTCCCTCCGTGATCAGTCTGGAGTTTACAACCTAACCTGGCTTCCTGCTCCACTACCTCTGGATCCTCCCAAATGTGAGGAAGTCAACTCCCTGTTCCCAGGACAGCCTTGAGCACACTCCCTAGTATAACTGACACTCAGAGTGTCAGCTCCTCCTCCTTAGAGATGGGTCTCAGCAGATGCTTGGTGACAGAAACAAGGAAAGTAACACAGGTAGATTAGACCTCCCCAGTGGTGGGGTGAGGAGATGGTTTAGCTGTTAAGGTGCTTGTTATGTAACATGGGGATCTATATTCCCAGAACCCATGGCAGGAAAGCCAGGTGTGGTGGTAGAAATAGGAAGAAACCTGAGGTTAGCTAGGCAGTCAGCCAGCCTACCCTAACTGGTGGCAAGAACCAAGTCCCAGAGACTTTGTCTGAGGTTTTGGGTTTGGTTCCTAGCATCCACATACTGGCTCAAGCCATTCATAACTCCAATTGCAGAGGACCCAATGCCTTTTCTGATCTCCATGAACACCAGACACAAAACACTGAGCATAGACATACATATAGGCAAAACACTCATATGTGTAAAAAAATTCATAAATTTCTAAAGGAGGACGAATGACTTCTGAAGGAGAATACCTGAGGTTGATCTCTGACTTCTACATGCCTACATGTATATGTATGCTCACATACATGTACACACATATACACACAGAGGAAATGCAGTATGTGAGCAATTCAAAGATATGTTACTAAGCTAAGCTGATTTCAATCCTCATTTGCAAATCTCCAGTAAAATTATATAGATATGAATATCCAAATAGATATAAAAGACATATTTTAATAACTTAGATAATTATCAATTTCTATAGTGAGGTGCTATTGCTGACTCCAGAGAAGTTGTAGGAATTGTATGCAGAGGGCCATTGTATTCTGTTCCTATTTCCCCTTAAATCAGTGGTTCTCGACCCATGGGTTGTAACACCTTTGGTGGTCAAATGACCCTTTCACAGGGGTCGTATATCAGATATCTTGCATATTTGATATTTATGTGACAATAAATAACAGTAGCAAAACTGTCGTTATGAAGTAGCAGTGAAAATATCTTTAAGTTGCGGGTGGGGTCACTGTTGACCAAGGTTTCTGTCTTGCCCAGTCCTGCTGCCATTTAGTCCCAAAGAAATACACAGAGGTCTACATTAATTATAAACTGATTGGCCTAGTAGCTCAGGCTTCTTAATTAATTAATTCTTATAATGTATATTAGCCCATAATACTTGTCCGTGTTAGTCACGTGGCTTGGTACCTTTTTCGGCGAGACAGTCACATCTTGCTTGCTCTGTGTCTGGCTTCCTCTGTGTCTGGGTGACAACTGCAGACTGAAACTCCCTTCTTTCCAGAATTCTCATTGCTCTGCCTCTACTCCCTGCCTGGTTGTCCCACCTATACTGCCTGCATGGCTACTGGCCAATCAGCATTTTAGTAAAAATACAAGTGACAGGGTTCAGACCATTGTCCCACAGCACTCACTCTCCCCTTTTTAAAACAAGAACTCTGAATCGAATCTCCTTTGTTTAGTTTTTGGTACAGAAACCTCAGTAAACAGAATAATGCCAACATGGACAACTGTGTCTACATAAAACCTGAGAGAGCTGGGAAGTGATTATAGACATAAAATAACAGAGTTAAGCATGGTTTATTGATAGCATCGTTTTCTCAGGTGGGCTCTGCTTGCTAGAGGCAAGCGCTCTCATTTAAGAGAAGCTTCTTGACTCAGCTTTAGCTGCAAAACCTTGCAGCTCTTTTAAGAGGTCCTGCTGCGAAACACTTAAATGGCATTGATGAAAAGCTGACTGCATGCTTTTTGATGGTGGCAGAGGCCTTGAAACACCATAGAGTTGTGGCAATAAACATGGCTCTGGCCAGTACCACTGCCATGAGGCTAGACTCTCAGAAAAAAGCTAAGGAATGGTCTGGATCCAAATGTCAAAGCCCACAGCTTTAATCCTAGCCATATCACTTAGCAAATTAAAAGACTCATGTGGTCAGAAAAAAAGAGAAGCAATAAAGATAGTTTCAGAAGAAGCCTCTAAGCAGTTTACACTGTACTTTTAAATGTATGTAGGCTTGAGAGTTAAAAGAAAAAGGATAAAGTCCTTAAAATAAAAAAAAAAGAGTAGTTGGGTATGGTGACACACACCTTTAATGCTAGCACTTGGGAGACAGAAGCAGAAGGATCTCTGTGAGTTCAAGGTATAGTAGCACACACCTTTAATCCCAACACTTGTGAGGCAGAGGCAGACAGATATCTATGAGTTCTAGGACAGCCTGGTCTATAGAGTGAGTTCCAGGACAGCCAAAGATATACAGAGAAACCCTATCTCAAAAAGCCAAAAATGAAAAATAAAAATAAAAGAAACAGAGATTAAAATAAAGCCATGTAAAGAAAAAAATACACGAAGAGTCTGGATACGGTATGCTATTGTGTTGTCTTTAAATTGTTTGATGTGCAAGAAAGGATCAACAGCTGCTAAAATACATTTTATTATAAATGCTACTGGATTGATTCAAGATAAGTATTTTGAAAATGCCTTGACTTCAGAATAGAAGTCAAAAGATATGTTACTTTGGAGAAGAGATTTTACTTTTGTTTCCACAGGAAATGAGAGACTGTGGATTCATTCTGGATTAAGAAAAATCAGGTTTGATCAAGGAATACCCCCCCCCCGAGAAATACCCAATAGGAGCAGATGGCCCCAACGTTCAAGAACAGATTCAAGACTGCTGCCTGAGATGATCAAGCTTCACAGGATACTCCAGTCAGGACCTGAACATATTTGTAAATTTTCTTTAGGTCCCTGTAAGATTATTAATGCCCCCCCCCAATCAACAGGAAGTAATCTAGAAAACTACACCCACATTCCCCCAAAAAATAGATTATGAATGTTTCTCTTTGTTTAGAGGGTTGGTTACAATTTGTATGGATATGGTTAGGAAGAAAGCTAAACAAAGGCTTAGATTCAGAGTTCTTCTTGTTTTTTTTTTAAAGGGGGGGGGGAGTGAAGTGCTGTGAGACAATGCTCTGTACCCTGTCAATTGTATTTTAATAAAATGCTGATTGGCCAGTAGCCAGGCAGGAAGTATAGGTGGGGCAACCAGGCAGGAAGTAGAGGCAGAGCAAGGAGAACAGGAGAATTCTGGGATGAGGAAAATTTGGTCTACAGTTGTCACCGAGCTACAGAAGAAGCAAGATGTGACTGCTTTGTCAGAAAAGGTACCAAGCCACATGGCTAACACAGACAAGAATTATGAGCTAATATAAGTTATAAGAGTGAATAAGAAGCCTAAGCTAATAGGCCAATCAGTTTATAATTAATGTAGGCCTCTGTGTGTTTATTTGGGACTGGACAGCTGCAGGACCCAGCAGGACAGAAACCTAGTCAACAGGTCACCCCAACATGAGGAACTCTGTAAAGGGTCACAGCATAAGGAAGGCTGAGAATAACTACTTTAAATGATGTCTTCTGAATACAGACTGAGAGCTTCATACACACAGGTTCTTAACTCACTTCTGTGTACTCATCCCATGCACATTTCTCCCAGCTGTTTCTGCCATGCCCTCAAATTTGTCAAAACAGGATAAAATCTCTTCTCACTACTGATGCCAGGCTTTAAAATAAAACTAATGTGTATGCCATACCTGTCCTATATCTTGAACTGGCTTCTTGGCCTCAGTTTCCTTATCTATAAAATGGAAGTTGCAGTAATAGAACCTTTCCAAGAAAGTGTTTCTGAAAAGATGTAGGTAAAGGGAACTCTATGGTCTGTCTCCACTCATTTATAGACTATAGAGGGCAGGGGAAAATACTTTGAAGTCAATAAAAGGCATTGGACATATTATCTCATCAGTATGCTTTATAATATATATTTATTATATAATATATTAAATATACTCAATATAATATATTTTATATATAATATATATTAAATATACTTGATATAATATATTACATATAATATAATATATATTAAATATACTCAATATATTATATTTAATATATCAAATATACCTGATATAATATATTATATAATATATTAAATATACTCAATATACTACCTAGTATCATCAGGCTAGATGAAAGTTGTTGGTACAAAGCAGAGCAGAGATATATTCCTCTCCCCTCCCCTCCTCTCCACCTCAGTAGTAGAAAGCAATAATGGATGCTGAAGAGAAGATGGTTGAAGTGACTGTGGAAAAAGTTACTTGAAAAACATTCTGGAAGGTGCATGAATTTCAGCTTCAGACCAAGAGTGGAGAGAGCAGGTGGGACTGACCAAAACTTACAGGACCCCATATCTCACATGGATGCCTCTTCATGGTTCTACCCACAGGGGTATGAAACCTTCAGATTCCATTTGCATGATGCATCCAGCAAAGATAAGTCCACAGATACCAAGGCAAAGTGGAGACAGCTGGGAGTGGGGCAGTGAAGAATGGAGGGGAAGCTGGTTAATGGCATTGGGGCTCTATCTTTGACAGAAACGTCTGAGAACTAGCTAGACACAAGTTTGCACAACATGTTTAATGTACCAAGCACTACCTAATTGTTCACTTCAAAATGGCTAATTTTATGTCATATGAATCTCATCTTAATAAGACATATTTTAAACATTCTGGAAAGAATTGTCTTACTCATATCCAGATTCTTTGGACCAAATACAAATTAAGCCTTCACGTTCACCACTTTACTCTGATTGCTATTGTTAAGGTCCTCCTCCACCCTAGAACCCCAAATCCCACAGACACTTGTAGCCGTGTGTAGCCTCAGGGGGAGCAGACACATGTGGTCTTCATTCCAAGCAGTCATAAAGCAACAAATATCATCTTATTGCAAGAAATATCGAGATAACTGGACAATAAGAGATAACCAGCAGTTTCCATTTATTTTAGAGTAAATGTTTAATGAGCAGAATCACAACCTCCATACCTGGAAGGAAAGGGACGTTTGTATAGAAAAAGGACTAATTCCTAAATGTATGGATACAGCCTTCTCAGTCTGTATAACTTTATTTCTATGTATATATTTTCAGGGATGACCATTTCATATTAGATGACCTATGCTCTTCCCTGGGGAAGCTGGCCGTTTAGTTGTCTGTAGTTCTTTGTCTAGAATTAAGGACTCATGGACTTTCCCCCACCCACCTATTTTAGCATGTTTATTACTGTTGCCTGTGTTCAACTTATGTTTAGGCTTCATGTTGGTGAGACTGTATGGACATAGCTTCTGACTAGGAAGAAAGGAGAAAGGAGAGGTGGAAATTATGTAATTATATTATCTCAAAAAATAAATAAAAATACTTTTTAAAGGAGGCAAATGCTATGAGCGCATAAACTCATTAGTTGTAACACGTGGGCTCTTTCAAGTAACTGGTCCATTCGGCTAAAGTAAGCACACATAGATTATTATATAGGAAGGCTTCTTAAGCTGTTTCCACTATGGCCTCTTTGTCTACCCAAGAAATTTCTATGACCCTAAGTATCTAGATACATAAAATAAGTATAAAAATTAACTAATTAACTGATAACAAATCATAAAAATTTTTATAAATATTCAATATACTTACAATTTTATCACTTAGTTTCAAAAGATTTATTTTAATTTATATATATGTGTGTGTGTGTCTGTCTGTCTGTCTGTCTGTCTGTCTGAATACATGTATATGAGTGCTCATTAAGGCTAAGAGATGGCATCAGGTTCCTTGGAGCTGGAGTTACAGGCAGTTGTGAAACCACCTGATGTTCTAAAGTCTGGGGTCATCTCTACAGCTATAATTTTAGCATTTAAAAAGAAATAAGAATACTAATCATGAGATAAATGCTTTAACTATATCTTCATAAAGAATCTTAGCTGAATATTTAACTACTGAAAGGCATTAAAACATCCTCAACATTTCTGAGTCAAATGATATTTCAATTTTTATGGCTGCTGCTGCTGCTTCACATAATTACACAGTACAAGCTGACAGAAGTATGTGTAAGGCTACCTTAGAAATCGTTGCAAATTGTATTAGCTGAAAGAGAAATTCATTTTACTTTTATGAAACTGAAGCCAGAAACCCAAATAGCCTATTTTTCATAATCGACATTCTAAAACAATCTAATCCAAAGAAACACTGATTGGATACTTTGCCTGTATGCCAGAGATGCCTGTATGCTAGAAGCATATAAAATTACATTTCACCAATCTATGAGTATAACAGAATGCGCTCACAGAGCCTGAGGTGACAAGCATGGGGCTTGCATGAGTCTGCACCATGTCCTCCGTGTATATGCTATGGCTGTTAGCTTGTGGTTTTGTGAGATTCCTAACAGTCAGAGCAGGTGTGCTTGTAACTCATTTGCCTGTTCTTGGCACTCTTTCCCTCTTATGCGGTTGCCTTACCCAGTCTTGATATGAGGGTTTTTGCCTTGTCTCATTGTATCATGTTTTGTCCTGTTTGACTGTTGCCTCTTGGAGACTTGCTCTTTTCTGAAGTGAAAATGGAGGGGGAATGGAGGGAAGATGGGGGGATCCAAGAGGAGTGGAGGGAGAAGAAATTGTGGTGGGGATGTATAGTATGAAAGAAAAGTCTATTTTCAATTTTTAAAAAGCTACAAATATATGCTTCTATAAAAGCAAAGCAGTGTATTATAGTGAAGCCACTCCCAAGTGTAATTGCAGTGGTCGCAGACCTGAGCTGAGGTGCTTTTGAGGGCCTGGCTGCTGTTGCACAGCACGAGACACATAGACTGCAAAGCAGCATCCTTGTGTGTTTAGAACCAAGGCTGTGGTCAAGTCCAGTTACTCAACACCGGCAAGAGTTGCCAGAAATACCATGTGCTCACTACACATTCAATTCTGAATAAATTTTTGGTCATTGTGTGTTCAGAAAACTATTCATTGTTACAAATTTTACACCCCCACATTAAATTACATGAAATCCGCTGTACAGTTTAAGAAGCTGGGCTCCACAGTGTCCGTTGTTTTATTTCCCACAGCCACGGGCCGATTTTGATGTCCTCTTACTGATATAAGTAAGTTGTGTCTTGTCTCTTTTTTTCTTAGCCTGTCTGAGGTTTAGCAAGCTTGTTGATCTGTTCTAGGTATCAGTGTTCGACTTTGCTGACCTTATAATTTTTCTATTTTCTGTTTTGTTGGTTTCTGTTTTTTGTTTGTTTGTTTGGTTTTGGTTGGTTGGTTTTGGTATTGATTTTGTTGTTGTTGTTGTTGAAAAAATTTCCACTTCCTCCCTGTCTCCCATTTCCTTCCTCCTCCTCCCACTCTTTTCCCTCTCCCCCTCCCCCCCCCCCCCACTCCATTCCCCCTCCCTCTCAAGTCTAAAGAGCAGTCCGGATTCCCTGCCCAAGGTCCTCCCCCCTTCATCCAGGTCCAGGAAGGTGAGCATCCAAACAAGCTAGGCTCCCACAAAGCCAGTTCATGCAGTAGGATCGAAACCTAGTGCTATTGTCCTTGGCTTCTCATCAGCCTTCATTGTCCGCCATGTTCAGAGAGTCCGGTTTTATCCCATACTCATTCAGTCCCAGTCCAGCTGGCCTTGGTGAGCTCCCAAGAGATCAGCCCTACTGTCACAGTGGGTGGGTGCACCCCTCGCGGTCCTGTATTGATTTTGGTTTGGCTTGTCATTTCATTTTTTCTGCTCATTTTGGAGTTAACTGGCTCTTTGTGTAGCTTCATGGGGTAATAGCATAGATGTTGATTTTACCTCTTCCCATTCCCTAATATATGTGTTTGGTTCTACAATCCCTGCCAAGAGTTGCTCTCAGTCTGTCCTACTCATTTTGATGAACTGTGTTTTTGCTTTTAATTCAAATCTTTACAAACTAACTTCTCATAAACTCCTTTGACCCATGTATTATTTAACAAAGTCTTGCATAATCGCCAAGTATTGGGGTATTTTCCAGTTCTCATTCTGTGCTTAGTCCCTCCCTTAATTAAACTATGACTACACAGTGCACACACTGATTTCCATTCTTTCAACGTAAGGTGCATTTTCAGAGTTAGTTCACTTTGGTGGTAATGTCTGGTGTTTATATTAGGCAAAAATAGAATTTAAAATAGAATTCAATAGAAATGAGACAGTTCTATTCAGTATAGCTTAATCTAGTTAGGGAAGCCATATAATAATAAACAAAATTCCACTAAAAAGATGTAAGTGCAAACACACACACACACACACCATCAAAGTAGCTAAGCACAGTAACACACACTTGAATTCCCAATATTCATGAGGCAAAAGCAAAAGGATTGTTATAAGTTTAAGACCAGGCTAGGCTACATAGCAAGTATCAGGTCTGCCAGGTCTACATAGCAAAATTCTGCGCCCTTCAAAAAACAAACAAACAAATAAATAAGCATTTCAAGAATTAAAAAGTATACGAGCAAAATATTGACATACTTGCTAGAAGAAATTAATAAACTTACAACTATATTAATTTAAATACACTCTCAGAAAGAGGAGGCAAACAAGAAAATTATAACAATGAATAAATTTTACAATATAATCAACTAATATACTTTGACTAGAATCTTGCACTTTGCAAGAAAAAGTATTTTATTTTTCAAAACAATATGAATTGGTTACCAAAAGTAGCCATATGCTAGGCAAGTTTGTCCTGCTTAAGAAAAGCTAAAACTCTAGAACAAAGTTTTATTATTGTTGTTGTTGTGGTTATGATGATGATGATAGTGGTGGTGATGATGATGATGACGACGATGATGATTGTGGTGGCAATGATGACGATGATGAAGGTGGTGGTGATTATGATGATGATTATAATGAAGATGATGACGATGATGAGGTTTTAGTAAATAATAGCCACTCTTGAATTAGAGCAGGTTGTGTCTCTTCTGACGACATCACAAGTGAGGAGAGTCAAATTCAAGCTTGTTTGTTCATAGAGACCATTTGAAGGGAACACATTCAAAAGAAGAGCTTCACAATTGAAGCATTAATCTATTATGAAAAAAAACTTTTCTGTGAATATGTTCTCTGATAACAATTAAGCAAGATGCTTTTTGATGGGAACTGGGGAAACTACTTGTGTAGTTCAGGTTGGTCCCTTGTCACAGCCTCACAAGTGCTGAAATTAGAGGTACATGCCACCATGGCTGGCTTGAACCATTTTTTAAATGTAAGCAAAACCATTAAAAAAAAACACACACACTATTTTTGGTCATTTTCTGGCATCTTCAACTCATTGCCACACACAAGAAGAGTCATTTTCATGATGCAAATATTGACATCCTAGACAATATCACATGTTTCCATGTTCATATCCAGGTTAACTCATTCCCCCTATTCTAGTTCCCTCCTACCTCAGCAAGAGGAAAGCTGAAAGGGTGGAAAACAACTGTTTTTCTCTTCTTACCTTTCTGCACATGCTTCCCCATCAGGTTGTCTCTGGAAGAGTAGAGTTAAAGGTCAGAAGTAGACTCAGCAGGAGGAAAAGAGAAAGTACCAGAAACACCCTCTTGAGTGTACATACATAACAGAGAAGTTACCCTGGGGCAGATTCCCTGCTAACTATTTCCCTACTGGGTACTTTGTGGCAGAATTCTTAGAGTCTAACTGCCCTGATAAGAAGACAGGCTGGCAGTACATGAGCCACTGATGCATCTCACCCAGTTCCATGCTGGGGATATCTACTCATTTTCCCATTGGGATAATGTGTTGTTTTGGTTTTTCTGTTTTGGTTTGGTTTGATTTTTCAAGACAGGGTTTCCCTGTAGCTTTGGAGTTTGTCCTGGAACTAGCTCTTGTAGACCAGGCTGGCCTTAAACTCACAAAGATCTGCCTGCCTCTGCCTCCCAAGTGCTGGGATTAAAGGCATGTGTTACCACCGTGCGGTGGGATCATGTTTCTTAAAGCAATGTTAGCAAAAATCTCAAGTTCCATACTGTTCATAGTGAGCCAAAACTACTTTCTGAGTGCTGTTTCAGCATCGGTCCATAGAGACGAGGAGAGCTTCTGCTTCCTCTTGACTCAGCCCCCTCAGCTTATCTATCATCTAACAGCCTGCACTCCAGTCCTGTGTAGTCCCTATTCTGCCAGCACAGCTCAAGTTCTTCCTCTGTGGCCCTCTGATTCTCCTGAATACAGGAGAGGCAGACGTGGAGGTCCTCTGATTCTCCTGAATACAGGAGAGGCAGACACGGAAGTGGGAACAGAGACAATGGATGCACAGCCCTCTAACAGATATCCATTGCCTCTGACTGGATCCTTCCAGACTGATGATGGCCTAAGAGTCCCAAAAAAGGTTATACAACAAACTTGGAACATCTAAATACCCATTCAGGAATCTTTGCATCCAGAAAAGGCCATCTTAGCACACTGTTACAAAATCATCATCATTATTATTAAGCAATGGAAGAAATAAATGGAGAAGTTAGGGGATCGTTCCTTTAACGAGTCCCCATTTTCTAGAAACGTGCATTATACATGTGGGAGGTGTTCTAGGGTCTCTTGACCATAAGTTAAGGCATTTGGGTTCTGGGAATGCCAGGAAGTCATGCCAGGAAGCAAGAACAGAAAATCATTCACATCAAGACAGCCTGCTCATCTGGGCTCTCTTCAAGAGAAGCCTTGTGCTGTCTGTGATCGGCTAGCATGTGAAGTCATATAACCGCTCATTTTTCCATTCCACATTCTTTGTGTCCCCTCGTGAACCTGTGCTATCATCCTAGTTTCTGTCCTCAGATTAGTCTAGGGAAACCCAGAAGAGTTAAGTTCTGGTTTTGAGTTACACAGCTGGTTCATAGCACAGAAGAACTTGAACTCCTGCCCTCTCTCCAGGACACCATACTCAAACCTATCTGCACATGAGCCCCACACAGTCTCAGTTGCCTTTTACCCAAAGCTGAGATAACAGTATTTCAAAAGGGGAGGAGGGGGCTAACTCTTCCTGCTAGCCAGTCTCACAGTTCAAATTAAGTTCCACTAGGTAATCACAAATATATTTGGAACTGTATATCGCAGAGTCTCTTAGATATATGGTTTCCCGGGAATGCATTTATCATGTTTAATGTCCTAGCTCATTTCTGAGATTGTAGATAAGTCTCTGAAAAATGCTGGTCTAATAAGGAAGAAGCACCAAGCAAAGGCATCCAGATAGAGTGTGGCTCCAAGGCAGGTCACACAAAGGTTTTGATTGGTTTGTGGTTTAGCCCATGTTGTATTTTCAAAACAAATTAAAATATTTTCCCCTAGTTTATGCCCCTAACACTGTGGGGACTACTTATGACTGTCTCCTTGCCAGATGGAACAGTCTGGAAGAAATAAGTGATCTCACAGAAGAGCAGGGGAGAGAAAGCGGTATGCTATCTGTGGTCTATGGTCAGAGCGCTCGGCTCCCACGCCTGCCCCTCACAAACGGCTTTGTCAGAGGACCTATGGTAGAGTGCATGCTACCACCCCATTCAGCTGACTGTCTTATTGGTGATCCAGACCCAGGTCAAGCAGGGGACATCAAGGTATCCTTAGGACATAGTTTTTAACTCCATTGTCATGACTGCAAATCTTGTGTTTCCTCAGAAAATAAATCGGCTTTTTTATATTTAATTTAATTCAAATTGGAGGAATGGACTCTATGAATTCAGTAAGTGGTGCTTTTTAAAAGTCTCGCTAAGGGCTGGATCAGGGGCTAAGAGTATTGTTGCTCTTGCATAGGACACAGATTTGATCCCCAACATTACATAATGGTTTATAACTATCCTTAACTCTAGTTCCAAGCAATCTGATGCTTTCTTGTGATCTCTATGAACACCGAGCACATCTGTGATACACATAGATATATGCAGACAAAGCACACATACATAAAATGACATCATTAAATCTGATTTTTAAAGTTTCACTGCATAAAAGCAGAATCTCTGGAATTTTTTCAAATTCACTCATGGTTGTGTTTACAGCTTAACTTGGACTCAGCTGATATGCAGTATCAGTCAACAAGAAAGGTGAGTTCAACAGCTTGGGCAATCAATCGCCATCATGGTTATGTAATAAAGTGTCGATGAAAACCCTGAGGCTGGGGAGCAATAGCTTTTATAGACTGATTCCATGGTAGAGGACACAGAAACTTTGTAACCCTCTGAGTCTCTGTCTTGTCCATCTCTTCCTTTGACATATTTTATTCTAGTATTTTTTATTAAACCATAGCTATGATAACAGTGATTCCTATATGACCTTCTGATGAATTACAGATTCATTTAAAAATAAATTTAGAGTGTGTGTTTAATATGCACATGTATGTGTGGGTGGGTGTGTGTATGTGGGTGGGTGGGTGTATATGCGCAAAAGGAAAGGCTCATGTGTGGAGATCAGAGGGAGTCAGTTTTCGCCTTCTACCCTGTAAGTTCCAGGGATAGAACTTAGGTCCTCAGGCTTGGCAACCCTCTGATGGATCTCCACAGTTTCTGAGGTTAAAGAAGTAAGGAGATTTGCTCCACAACACCTCCCCCAACATGATGTTCAGCATGGACATACTATTGCTTATTCCTCAGAATTTATGAATTTTAGAGACATGGCAGACAGGCTAAAAAAGTAATGGGACAAGACCATAGAAACCATAAATTGAGAGTTTAATTCTGAGATTCTTAGAGACAGGATCGACATTTTGAACTAAGGTCAGAAGAAATAGCTCAAAAATCTTAAAAATTCTTTGCTATGAAAAGATAAGGAAGCAGCTCCTGCCTACCTGCATCGGACTTCCTCTGGAGCCAGCAAGAAAGGAAGGCCTGCCTACCTGCACCCAACTCCACTCCATCCCAAGCAACATCCTTTGTGACCAGAATCATGGCCCAAACTCCACCACAAGGAGTGACCATCTGAGCCTAGGATTCACTGGTGCCTGAAGAAGGGATCACCTGAGACACAACCCCAACTATACCAATTAGAGGAAAAGAAGGGTAGACAACAAGGTAAGAACACACACAACTACTCAAAGAGCAACACAGCACCACCAAAAACCAGCGGCTCTACAGCAGCAAAACTAGAACATCCCAACACAGATGAAGCAGAAGAAAATAACCTCAACAATAACTTCAGGAAAATGTTTGAGGCCCTTAAAGAGGAAATGAAAAATTCCCTCAAAGAAGTGGAGGAAGTGACAGACAAAAAAATTAAAAGAAATCAACAAATCTGTTAAAGAAAATCAATAAAAAGTGATCAAACATAAAAGAAACAATTCAAGATTTGAAAAATGAAATAAAGACAATAAAAACACAAACTGAGAGAATTCTGGAAATGGAAATTATGAGTAAACAATCAGTAACCACAAGAACAAGCATAAACAGCAGAATATAAAAGATGGAAGAAAGAATCATAGGCATTGACGATATAATAGAGGAAATAGATTCATCAATCATAGAAAATGTTAAATCTCACTAAAGCTTAACACAAAATATCCAGGAGATATGGGATACCATGAAAAGATCAAACCTAAGAATAATAGGGATAGAAGTCCAACTCAAAGGCACGTAAAATAAATTCAATAAAATCCTAGAAGAAAACTTTCCCAACCTAAAGAAGATATGCTTATGAAGGTGCAAGAAGCTTATAGAACAGCAACAGACTGAAAAAAAAGTCCCCTCACCACATAATAATCAAAACACTAAATATACATGATAAAAAAGAATATTAAGAGCTGCATTTCATTGTATGGGCTGCTAAGCTAAACCAGCATATATACTTTAAAGGTACTTGTCTTCAAAATTTGGGTCTAAGGATATGCTGCTTTGGAAAAGAGGTTCTTCTTTTGTTTCCACAGATGATGAGAACCTATGGAATCCTTCCAGACTAATGTAGTTTTATGGACCAAGACCAGAGCAAGAGCTGGATGATATTGAAGACAATGCTAAGGTATATATACTTCCAACCATGCCAACTGGCTATGAGGCACATTATATTAGATAATGAGTTTTATTCAAGCTAGAGGATGACTCACCACCTATCATGATTTTCCCACTATAGCTAGGATCTAGGGTCCCTGTCTCATTAATGTTGGGGATATATACTTGTCTCCAGGCATGATCTGATCTGAGGGCTTCATATACCCTCTCCTACTTTTAGCCACTATTTTGCTTATTCCCACTGTGCCAGGGAAATGCTAGAAACAGAAATACTAGCCTAATTACCCTAACTAATGACCTGTCACGGCACAACAAACCGTGAAATCTTTACTTAGTAGAGGGTGCCCAAGCATGCAAATTTATTCTTAATTATGACATGTCATAGAGTTAAAAGAGCCTAGAATTTGTTTTGTTGTGATTACTAATCCTAACTACATCATACTTTGTTTGGGGTGAATATTCTTTTCAGACATGCTCCTTAAAGGAGATGACTCTAGTTTGTCATCAAATGACCTATCACTACAACAAGAAGGCCCTTGCTACAATCACTGGTTATATTTGGAAAAATCAAAGGAATAAAGCTGTACCCACAGCAAGCTTGTTGTGAGGACCCAAGCATAACTCTGTAAGCATTAATTACTTAGAAGTTTAACATGACCCCTTTACTTCTATTGTCCTCATTTTTTTCAGATGTTCAGATAATAATTATGATTAAGGTAAGTGGTTTCTAAGAAATTTGAGATATTCTAATCAACCTTCTGGCTCTGGAGGTATCCACACTTTGTCTTTGGAAGCTATCCTATTGAAAATCTTACAAAGAAAAATATACCTTAGCCCTTCCCCTCCAGGAATTATCCATTTATAGAATCAATAAACTCCCTTTTAAAATTAATGTTGTCTTGGTTAAAACCTCTTCTTAGTGTCCTTTACAGTATTATATGTGGTTTTTCATCGTGGTCCTACCTAGAATGATATGATCTGATTTCCAGGTACAAGAAATGGATGCCACTCTCAGCTTTGAGTAGCACTGAAACCAATCCCTAACGCAAACAAGGAGTTTTGGGGAAGGGCAGCTTAAAGCCCCTAACAAAAAAAGCAGATGATTGCAGTGCCCTCTGCAGAGTGTACAGAGGGGCCCCTTATTCTTAGTGTCAGCACAAGTCCTGCGAGGGCCAACCTGGCCACTCAAGAAATAGTATGTCATTTAGCAGCTAGCCAGTGCACATCTGTCACCGGAACTGTCAGCAAGATGAAAACTGACAGGTATCAGACGTATTTCTCTTGGCCCACACAATGATTTTAAAAATTCATATTGGCTGCCAATATATAAAAATTCAGAGTTCACACAAAAATTCAAGCTTACAGCTTCTATTTTTAGTCTATATTTTCCTGCCACACAACGATTGCTCATGGGAGACTGGACAGTATCCTCCAGAGACAGCAGGTGCTCCATCCTCCAGCCTCCCTTCCCCGTTTTGCTATAATTCATCTTTGTAACTTCTGGAATCTCTAGACATCTGGGTGTAAATGGGGCTCACATAACAAATGGTTTTTCAGGGACTCTGCTAGATAGAAGATCTACAATGCAGGAGAGTAAAGGAGAAAAATCTGACAAAAAGAAGAGCACAGTGCCTGAGGGCTCTGACAAACAATGTGCTTCTGGGCCTCTTGCTTTGTGATTGCTTCTATAGCATACTCAGGAGTCACTATATGCCAAGTCTTTGGTCTTAGGAGACAGAGTGGGCTTTTCAGGAGTACTTCATTTGAGTAAACATGGAAGACTAGGAAAACCATCAGATGGAAAACATTTTAGATAAAGTTATATAATCAAAGTCTTATATATAGGTGAATAGAATTCATGGAAACCAGGACATGGCTGCAGCCTGTGCTACACAAGAGCCTAGGATAAGACAAGGGGCTATGTATCCATTTAGAGGACAACAAGGACCAGAGTTATTATCTTACAGCCAACAGAATAGCATCTAATATATTTTTTTAATCTTAAAACATTTGGATGATGCTAATCATGATATATATTAAGAGTGTACAATAAAATGAGTCTATACAGCTTGAATAATGATTGTTACGATCAAATTGACCAATGCATACATGTTCGACCTTAGGTTCCCAGAATGTGCTCACCCAATGTTCTATCTCCCACCACTGGCCAAGACCGTTCTACTTTTTGTGCTATGGATTTGATGTCTTTAGATTTACTAAATAGTCAGATCTTAACAGTACTTTTGTTTTGATGATGTATTTATTTCACTTAGCATAGCATAACCTATTCTTGTAATTCTATTTGTAGTTGAGTAACATTTCAACATATACCTTCATACACAAGAACACCTTCCACATGAATTTAATACATTTTATTTACATAAACATTACAGCCTATTATAACTATGTTCAAAACACTTATATTATCCTACATAATAATGGGGAAACATAATCTAACAAAACATGCTTTTTAATAAAGGGGTGATGGCAGCACAGTACACAGTACACTGAGTAACAGTAGCTACTTCCCGTTGTGACTATGTGGTTGGCTGAATTGCATCTCACTGCACTGCTCAGTATGGCGAGGGACTGCAATGCCACACTTGAGCAACCTGGAAAAATTCAAAGTATAACTTCTTTTTTTTTTAAATTTTCTTTTTTGTTTGTTCATTGTTTTGTTTTGTTTTTGTTTCCCAAGGTAAGGTTTCTCTATATAACAGTACTGGCTGTCCTGGAACTCTCTCTGTAGACCAGACTGGCCTTGAACTCACAGTGATCCACCTGCCTCTGTCTCCTGAGTGCTGCGATTAAAGGCATGCACTACCAGTGCCTGGCTCAAGGTACAATTTCTACTGAATACTTTTGCACCATTGTAAAGTCAACAACATTGTAAATCAGGGACAGTGTTATAATAAATCAGGGTCTGACTGTATGATGGGTCAGTATCATTTCTCAACTTGATGAGATCTAAAGTTGCCCAGGAAAGGAGACCCTGTAAGGCTCTGTCTAGATTAGGATGATCAGAGGGCATGCCTGTGAGGGATTGTCTAGATTGAATGGCCAGTGGGTATGCCTGTGAGGGATTTTCTAGATTGAATAGCTAGTGAGCATGCCTATAAGGAATTGTCTAGATTGAATTGCCGGCGGGTATGCCTGTGAGGGACTATCTAGGTTGAATGGGCAGTGGGTATGCCTGGGAGGAACTGTCTAGATCAGACTGGCCAGTGGGCATAGCTGTGAGGAATTGTCTAGATTAGGCTGGCCAGTGGGCATGGCTGTGAGGCTTAAGATACTGGGGTAGGAATACCCACTAAAGGAGGTGACACTATTCCTCTAAGTCTGAGTTATAGATTGCATAAAAGGAAGCAGCTAGCTGAGCATGAGTTTTATTGCTCTTTTATTGACTATGGAAGCAATGCAGCCAACTGCTTCAATCTCCTGCCACTATGGTTTCCCCTGGATAATAATCCATAAACTTAAACTGTGAGCTGACGCAAACCCTTCTCTAAGTCATTTTTACTCAAGATGCTTTATAGCAGCAACCATAAAGTAGCTAAGAAGTCCAAGTCTAACATAATGAATAAGATAAACATGGTGCCAAAATCCCTGGCAACGTATTTGAGACCATGTGGTCCATTTCCCTTTACTATGCGCTGATAATACTTCTTCCTTCCTGGTCAAAGAAGTGGCTTGCATCTCCGAATTTACACCATTCCACTCAAAGCTGTGCTCAAACTCTTTTCATGAATACATGTTTTCATCATGGCTCCTTCCAGAAACTTCTATGTTTTTTCTCCTCTTATTTGTGAAACATGTGCTCATGCTAATATGCCAAGTGGTCTGGGGCCACTTTGTCATGCAGATTTCTTAGGAGAAGCAATATGAGAGCCCTCTGGGAAATTCTCACATGTAACTAAATCAGAAAGTAATATCCTGTTTTGTCTGCACTCTGCACTAGTCCCCGTGTGTCCTGTGGAGGAATCCTGGAGTTTCTCTCCACTGGCTGAAAGATCAACAAACTCTTGGCTCCTAGCCCTAAGCTAGAGACACCCAGGGAATTGCCCTGAAAACAAAATGTCATCAAAACTGAACCAAAGCTAAGGAAACAAAGCCTTAAAGGTCTTAGCAGCAGCAGATTGAGAAACCTGGAGCAAAACTTGGCATGTTGGCATGTAGAACAAGCACATATACCAAAGGTCATTAACTCGCTATTTTCCCTTTAAGGAAGTCCCCATTTTATCTTCAACTAATTTCAGGAATTCAGAATAACAGATGATCACTACTAAGCACCTGAGGAAAATATAATGATAAAAACGCACCAGCAATTACAAAAAAAAAAAAAAGGACTTTTAAAGGAATCTTAATTCTCATCATAACAGTGCCATGATTTGCCCACTGAAAATGACCAATGAACATGCATAGCCCCGCTCCCCTTCTGCTTGGTCTAAAGTATAAGCAGCCTGATTTGATAAGCAGAGGCCTTTGAGAATTTTCTTCCCACACTCGCTCCCCAACAGGAGTCCTACCCCCACAGCCTGAAGATCACTGTGACTCAGGAGAAACAGCAAGGACACAGTGCACTGTGTTTCTTTTTAGTTTGTTTTTTGTTTATTCAAAGAAGAAAAATCACTGTGGTATCTGTAGGAAAGGGTGGTGTCTTGGTCAGAGTCCTGTAAGACTGCTTGCTGTCAGCCTGCCTCTTTTTGCATTAGCCACCATCTCTACCCAGGTTGCATTCGGGAATGCTCTATTCTGTTATACACACCATCAATAAACAATTGTCTTTAGGATGCCTAACTCCATCTCAAGATTTAAAGTGAGCTCTGCAGTTTCCCTGCTGAGATGTCATACGCCATAAGAGATCAGCGTTATCTAAATTTAACACAAGAAGAGACATAGGAACACAGTTACAAAGATGTCCCCAGGACATCAGAATCTCCAGTTCAACGCCAAATACAACCTTTATGCCGTGTTTACCATATACTAAATGTGTAACCCATCAAGTAATATGGGACAAAAATATAAAATGTGGTTACCAAATGGTAAGAGGTATGAGGTAACATGTCTACGAAGGCTCAAGATCCTAAATGACTCAAATTCCTTAAAAAGCACACATGGGGCATCATAACTCAGGGAAACGGATGAGATCTTCCCACCAGGTGAGTTCACAAAGGAAGCTGTGCTTGCGTGCAGCCCCGCAAGACAGGAAGGGCTCAGCAACTCCTTATAGCTGACATTTGCAGCCATGTTAGGGTTCCAGTCCAAAATTTTCAGTTATAGAAAAAGTCATATGGTTTTCACTCAATCAGGGAAAACTTTTCAGCAAAGGGCTAAAGACCCTTTGAAAGAAGGTGAAAAGCTTAGCCATATTACTAAGCAACATTGCTTATGCACTTCTGGATTGATGGGTAAGTTACAAGGACCCAGGCTCTAGTAAACATGCATAAACTACTTTTCGTATTACGGGCTCACTCATACTTCTCTGCGTGTATTGCGACTCTAACCTCTGTGCTTTGTTTGCATGTACATTTAGATATCAGATCTTCAAAGATAAAATTTGGTTGCATTGAAGTCACTATGGCAGACCTTAATCCATTATGACCTATATCTTTACAGGAAGAAGTGTGAACACAGAGAAGATGTGAAGACTGAGAAAGATGAAGCCTATCTACAGGGGATGATGATCTTAAGAGAAACCTACCCTGTCAATACTTTGGTCTTGGATCGATAGCCCCCGGAACTGTGAGGGAACACATTTCTATTGTTTAAGTTGATCAGTCTATGACAGTTTGTTACAGCAATGCTAGAAGAGTCAGTAAGTTCCCTATATATTACAGTTTCCTAGTCTCAGGCTCATCACAGCTAAAAGGAGCATTTTACATCTCTGTGCAAAGAAAAGCTATTGACATTTTATACCCAACCACCTCTCTGCCTCATCATTCTCCATCTATCCCTCTGCCTCTGCTATCCTACCAGCATCCATCTCGGCTTGTTCTCTTCATGCTTAGCATTCACACTTGCACCTGCTCAGAGAAGTCTGCTCTCACAAGAAGGTCCCTGGCCTAAGACATTTTGATGTTTCTCCTCCACCTGGAATTCCCTTGTGTCTTTGTATTTATTCTTTATGATTTTTAAAAGCTCTGTTCAAAAAGCATATTCTGGGTAGGCTGCCCAGGTTTGTTATACCCAATTCTTCTACGTTCTACACATAACTATCATTGTTTATATGGTGCTATCTAACTTCTAAAATAGCAAGTTCCTCTGTGGACAGTGCCTGATGCATCTAACAAAGATTCTGGCATACACCAAGTACTCAATAAATGTTTATTAAATGGAATAAATTTAGTGAAACATGTTAACATCAAATAAATTCACATTTAAAGGACATTTCATCGGCAGCAAGCTCTAAACTAGGAAAGAACACACAATAGACATTTTTGGCTGGGATTATATTGACAGAAAATTTAACTCATTCCTAAACACTTTTGCCGTCATCAAATATACATGAATCTGTTTATATTTATATCTACCCATTATGTATTAAAATTATTTTAAATCTTAGATTAAGCAACTTTATTTGGAAAGGAAGCAAATGTGTCCTAAGGCACATCACTAGTGAAGCGGGATGTATGACTAGTCAAATGGGAACAAAAATGCAGACACAATACAGGTGAACCAGGATGCTTCCACTTGATCATGTCGTCATCATCTTTAGCCCTATAGTAAATGTCAGCTCCTCCATGAGGCCTCTTCCAATTGTTCCAATCCATGCTAATATTTCTCTTCTCTTGAGATACAATAAGCTCCATGTTGGGTTAAATGGGCTCTTGACCTTCCTGTCTCATGTAATGCTTCTTAACCCTCTTTTCGGGAATGAAGAAGCAATAGAGAAGACAAGCGTCCTAATCCCAGCTTTTCACACATATATACTAAGAATGAACTGGACAGGCGGATCTCTGTGAGTTCGAGACCAGCCTGGTCTACAAGAGCTAGTTCCAGGACAGGCTCCAAAACCACAGAGAAACCCTGTCTCGAAAAACCAAAAAAAAAAAAAAAAAAAAAAAGAATGAACTGGACAAGCACTACCAGAGGTACAGAAATCGCTGGGACGTTTTCAAAATGGCTTATATCCTTAGGGCTGTAGATAAGAGATTCAGTACAAGCAGAAGGAACTCTACCTGGGGATGTGGCAGGTAGGTCCTATAGTAGATTGCTTTCATGACCAGATATATGCTCTGGTTACAAGTATGATTAAAATATGGATTCATCATCTCTTCCAGAGAGAGAGAGAGTGGGTCGTATACCACCAGTCAACAGCGTTGAATTTGTCTTCTCTTCCAGAGAGTGGGTCACATACTACCACTCAACAGGGTTTCTGCTCACACCCAGTGACCACCCAGTTTTTTATCTGACACAAGAGGGGAGGGGTATGGAGGTCATGCTTTGTCATTCTTTTCACCATCCTGGGCTGACTTACATGTCATTTGCAATACATTATAGCCATCAGGGTCCTGGAAATCTAAGGCTACTGTATCAGCCACTGGTGTCATGTAGCTTGTTCATAACCAGGAAGATTTACATGAGAAAATGTTGTGCACGGTCATGCTGTCCTTGCCTGAAGGTGTGAGTGAGGTGTATTTGAAGGGAGATTGATAAATTGCAGGGTTGTGGCTTGAGGATCTTTTTAATAGTCTTTTTCATAGGCAAAGAAAAGCTGGTATTAGGTTGTTCCGCCCTTGATTATGAAGTTACAATTTCTGGTAAAGTCATGTCATTCCGACAAGAACGACGGCAAACAACAAGGACTGTCTTTGACGCGCTCATCCTTGAAATCAACCAATTGGAACTCTGAGCCTAGATGCAAAAGAGAACTGCCTAGATTCTACTGTTGGTAATAAAAACAGATTTAAATTATTGAGAAAAAAGAAATATAAATACCAAAAAGAATATAATAAAATCATTATATTTTATAAATCAATTGGTGGCAACTATAATGATCACTGAGACTACGGTTTTGAAAAGCTCATTTGTATCTCTGGATTACATCTTTCCTTGTAAACTCTCCAAATCACCAAAGCTGCATTAAATCTGACAAAGAAGATATAAGAAACTCTTAAGGATTTTATCAGAACTCTCTAGAGGAAGGTAGTGCCATGGGAATCAAAAATAACAAATATTAAAATGATGGAAAATTGATATTTAAAATGACTAAACCACAACAAAGAAATGAAGAATACATCTCACAGATAAAGTGTGTATTGGGGGGGGGTTAAGATAGAGGGTGTCCCGGCATATGAAAACTTGAGCTGGGCATTTGGCAAATAAGTCAATGCTAAGAGAAGAAGGGCACAGACTCCTGATCCCTTTAAATAGCAGATTACACTCACTGATAATAAACCTCATATATGTGGCTAATACTTGGGGAAAAAGTGCACAAAATAGACCAAAAATTAACAAAAATAGGTGTTCCATTTGAGCTTTTAGAAAGGGTATTCAAGATTTTGGTCAGCCTTGGAAGACCAGATGTTTGAACCATTGGATCACCAAGCCCAGAACCATATTGATTATCTCAGGCATCCCCTATTCAAAGCATCCAATGCAAACCAGATATCTCCTATAGCGAATCCAAACCTCATGGAGTTAGTTCATCTTTTCATTCTAGAACCAGCTCTTCCTCCAGACAGGTAAGGGCTTACCCTATTGTTCATGACTCTGCTAATTTCTCAGAACCAGCCTCATTCACAAGTTTTCTTAAGCCTCCTTTGTTAGAGCATGAGTGGAGTCCAGTCAAGTAGACAGTAATACACTCTGGGATGTGTATGTCCTTCAATTCTGCCTCTCAGTCATGAAACAGGATTATTTTCTTACCCTTGGCTTCATTTCTTGTATCTCAGTACCTAAGTGGGTACATTAACTAGAAAGTGATTCATGGAGCATGATCAAAAGCTGAATCTCCTCTTTTTACCCTACTGTAATGAGCCTATATAAAGCCCCTCAAATTCCTTCCTACACAGGAAGTATTCTGGTACATTCATCTGATGAGTCCTTCCTTGGGGAGAAACCCCTGATATCCTTGCTCCCCGCACCAAATGTCATCTGTAGCACCTAGAAAGTAGTAATAAGAATCTTGGTGCTGACTCCATGCTTGGGTGAGCCTTCTTACAAGCTTCCAGACCCAGAAGAGGAAAGATGTTTTCTAGGCTCACTTTAAATGCTCCTCTTTCATTTGGGATGCTTGGTTTAAGTGACTGTAAATTTGTTCAAATTGAAGCTTATTAGAAGCATAGATCTTAGCATGTCATTTCTAAAATTAGAAATTAGAAACTGATGAATAAGTCTTATTCTTTTTAGGTAATGTATCTTGGTTGGATTAATCAGACTACTCTAACATAGCAATGATGTCATTTTGCATGAGCAGTTAGGTGGCAAAAATATCATTTGTCAAGAACCACATTTTCTGAAGCGTGAAGAAGTATGAGTGGAAGAAAGTTTACATAAATAGATGCTCATTAATTTTAAATAAATAATATTTAATTCCATACAACTTCTCTTCATGAAATCTTGGGTGAAACGCAACCAACCGCCAGTATTTCCTTAACATTATCTGCACACAGGGAGCTCTGAACCCATAAACACTATGGAATAAAAAATATGAATGAAATGATCAATAAGACTTTTTAAATTGTTCTTGCTTTTTGTCCCTAATTTCATATTCCATCATAAATGGATTTTCTTTCTTTTATTGAAATTGATATTTTTCATACAATTTATTCTGCTTATGGTTTCCCCTTCTTCTATTCCTCCAAGTTCCTTCCCACTTCCCCTCTGATCTGGATCTCGTGTAAGAAAACAAACAGGTATTCACAGAACAAAAATGTAATAAAATAAGATAAATTAAAATCACACAAATCAGAATACAACAAAATAAGAAAAAGAACCAAAGAAAAGGCATAAGAAATGCCTATAGATGCAGAGACAAACACATTCGCACTCAAGAATCCCATAAAATATATGCAAAGGACCTGTAGAGTGGGAAATCTACCCTGACTTAACTTATGAGATAAGGAATCTCCAAAGGTGTTGCTGAGTTTGTTTTCTGTAGGCATCTAGTTCTGGGCATGAAACCTACCCTTGAAACTTGAGGGATAAGGGTGAGGGTGGTCAAGGAAGGACATAGCTGAGATAGATGACTAGAAAGGAAGACTTTACGGAATCTGCTAGAAGCCTAATGCAAGGGAAACTTTCATGAGTCTAGAACGGTGACCCCAACTAAGACTCCTGGCAGCAGTGGATGCATAGCCTGAACTGGCCATCCCCTGTGATCCAACTGGTGACTACCCTTGTTGTCAGCAGAGAGCCTTCACCCAGTGACTGATGGAGGCAGATTCAGAGACCCAAGGCTAAACATTGGCTGAGCCTGAGCTCTGGAAGTCCTGCTGAGAAGAGAGAAGGGATTATAAGAGCCCAGAGCATAAAGGACATTGCAAGAAAACACACAGAAATGACTAACTTGGTTCATGGGAACTCACTGAGACTGAACCAACAACCAGGAAGTCTACATGGGACTGACCTAGGCCCTCTGCATATATGTGACAGTTGTGTAGCTTTGTCTATTGTGGAACTCCGGGCAATGGGAGCAGGGGCTGTCCCCAGGTGCTTTGACTGACTCTTGGAAAACTATTTCTCATGCTGGATTGCCTTGCCCAGCCTAAATATGCTTGATCTTATGGCAACATAATATGCTATGCTTTGTTGATGCCTATTACATACGTGTCTCTTTCTGAGCAAATTCAGAGAAGGGGTAGGTGGAGGGGGGCAAGGGGAGAGGAAGGAAATTGGAGGAGAGAAAGGAGGGGAGGCTGCAGTAGGGATTTAAAATAAATAAATAAATAAATAAACAAACAAATAAATAAATGAAGTGGCTTGTTTCCTCAGTGAGACTCTCTTGGAGAAAACTAATTTCTCATTTGCAAGTGGCTACCAATTGGAAACCATTTCTGGGTTAGGGATGGGGACATGTGTTCTCTTCCCCTTTCAGCTTTAGGACCCCATCTGCTACAGACCTGTGCAGGCCTTGTGTATGCTGCCTCAGTCTCTATGAGCTCATTTGTGTGCCAGCCATTTTGTGTCTAGAAGGCCTTGATCCCTTGATCCCTTGATGCCTTGAAGTCCTGTATCTCCTCTGGCTATTACACTTTTTCTAGCCTTTCATCAACAGAGACGTCCCTTTTAGAGCTGGGTGTTCCATGGGCTCTTACTCTGCATATTGTTTTGACTGCCTGTCTCTGTATTTGTTGCCATTGCTGTGATGGTGGCTCAGGAAAGCATGGATCTGTGAGTATAACAAAATGTCATTAGGAGTCATTTTCCTTGTGGGGGGAGGAGAAGAGGAGTGGGGATAGGGGGAGGGGAGTGGGGGGAGGGGGCAATATTTGGGAGGAGGGGAGGGAAATGGGAAACGGGGAGCAGGTGGAAATTTTAATTAAAAAAGAATAAAAAATAAAAAAAAAAAAAAAAAAAAAAAAAAAAAAAAAAAGGAGTCATTTTCCTGCTATGTTCCTTTAGCAGAACAGTAGGATGTGGCTTTCCCCTAGGTCCCTGACCTATCTTCTTGGTCACATAAGCAGTGTTGGGTATGAGTTACATCTCATGGAGTGAACCTTAACTCAAATTAGATATTGGTTGGTTACTTCCATAAGCTTTGTGCCACAATTACACCAGTATATCTTGCAGGTAGGTCACTCTTATAGACTGAAGGTTTGGTAGCTGAGTTGGTGTTTACCTTTCTCCTTTAGTAGCACGCAAAACTCTTCCAACACCATGAATACAAACAAGTCTGTAGGGTTGAAGGGTCTGGGTAGGCACTGGCTCAACTTCTTCAAGTTCAGTGACTGAAACTGGGGGGAAAAAATCATCCTGGAATCAAACTAGGGAGAAAAATCATCCTGATGAGGTAACTCAAGCCCAGAAAGACAAATATGGTATGTGTTTACTTACATGTGAATGCTGACTGTTAAGTCATTGATAAGCAAGCTACAAGCTATATAACCACAGATTAGGTAGAGAGTAAGGAACTGGGGAGGAGGGATAGTGCTCCCCAGAAAGAGGAAATAGATAATTGTGAGTGGACAGTGGGGGGAGAAGCTGGAATGAAAGTATCAAACAGGGGGCAAGGGAGTGAAGAAGGGAGTACAGGAAGGGACAGCTAAAACTAAGGACCATTTGAGGGTTCATGTGGTTACCTAATACAGTAGAAGCTTCCTATAATGGTACAGACAGAGCCCCAACTGGATATCTCTAGTCACCAAATGAAGCTTCTAGTAACAGGAACAGGTTACATATAATTCAGTTGTTGGCCAAAGGGATCCCATGGGAATTCTCAAACAACTCAGGATATTGCCAAGGCCATTGGTGGCTTTCAACAAACTGACAGCGAGGCCCTAGGGCAGAAAACAAGACCTACATAAAATTATTTTCTAAGTTATAAGGCTAACTATTCTAAAATACAGCACTAGCATTTCCTGGTTGATTCAGGGTCAAGACCAGAATTGCTTCTGTTTTCTAGTCCCAAACTCTGCTGCTGAGACTGCATGATGTACATCACTACAGGTCTATTCTAAGACTGCTGAGTATTAGTCCAGTAGTTAAAAGTGCTAAAATTAAATTAATGTTGCTACTAGACACTGGATATAGAACATTGTGCTATCCAATTTACATATATCAGTTTTGTGAGCTCTGAAATATTAGGGGTTTTCTCCTTCTTAATCATTAAGATACAAGAAACCTAAAATAAGGACTAGTGAATAGTTGTGCTTTGAACTGTCCCCTACTCCCTCACCTTGTTCTCTCTCTTTCTTACTATGTTCTACTCACCTCAGTAAGGACAGAATACACATTCATAGGACACAGTGTCTTGAGCATAAGAAATGAATGTTGTATAGTCTCACCTTGTAAGGGCAGACACTTTCAGTTCAATTATGTAATAGCACTTATGGCTTTGGGCCAAGTCAGTTATTCTCCTTTGCTTAAGCTGAATTATGACCTATAGTCCATATTCACTGATCAAGATGCATAGAATTTACTTCAACAATATTTTAACTCAATCCTTAATATGGATCACCAGCTTCACTAATCCCACTAACTATACATCTGAGAGAGCATCCAAATCCCATTGCAAAGGATAACTGTCAGTCTACAGTTATTGACCATTGGTCAATCCTGGAAAATGTTAAAAAAGATTTTTACTAGGATCATATTTAATAGAACAGAGTCAATGCTGAGCATCCCTTAATGGGATCATATATTTTTATGTGTAGCAAATTTCAACATTACATTCTTACTAATCTTGTTCCAAGTAAGAAGTTCCAGTTGAATGGATTCGTTTCCAGTTTCCATCTAGGAAAGGTCTAAGGAAATTCCATGAAACTTTCCTCTGTCTACTTTTCTTTCTGTAGTAGGTGCTTTACACACAGAAGACACTGCCAATTAAACTGACTAGCTATTGGGTATTCATATTTTTATCAGTTATATTAGGTTCCAAAATTTACACTGAGAATCAATTCACTTTAAAATAGAGAAGAAATAAAAGGGAATGGTCCTTTTTAAGTCATTTTCAGATTTCCCTGACCATTTGTTCTTTTCTAAGAGTCAACTTCCAGCAATTACAGGGATCACAAGTTTACACCCCAACTCTTTCCCAAATAAAGTGAATTTGTAGGCTATAAGCTTGTGGACAACAAGTGACCAAAGTAGAACATCTTTAAAAGAGACATTTTTTAAAGGGAGATAGAATTCCAGCAAAGCCAAATGATTTGTTTGTTGTAGTTAATAATTGACTGGTACAGGAAGGAACTGACCATGCAAGAGTACTTTGGAAACCCATAGGAATGTCTGCTTTTCTGAACAAGTTATGTAATAGGAGGCCACTTGTTTGTTCCCCACTGCTCAGCCCTGAAATAATCACACAGAAACCATATTATTTGCAGTACTGTTTGGCCAATAGCTTAAGCATATATCTGGCTAACTCACATCTTAAATTAACCCATCTCCATAAATCTGTGTATCGCCACGAGGTTGTGGCTTACCAGGTAAAGTTCCAGCATCTGTCTCTGGCAGGGCTACAAGACTTCTCCCTGACTCTGCCTTCTTTCTCCCAGCATTCAGTTTAGTTTTATCTGCCTACTTCTGTTATGCCTTGCTATAGGATCAAGCCAGCTTTTTTATTCATTAATGGTAATCACAGCATACAGAGGGGAATCCCACATCAACCTTACAACAGTCACTTTGGAAATTAATATGGCAAAAAAAGACCCAGCAATACCACTTTTGGGTATATACCAAAGGATGCTCAATCATACTACAAGGACATATGCTCAACTATGTTCACAGCAACATTATTTGTCATAGCCAGAACCTGGAAACAACTTAGATGCCCCTCAACCAAAGAATGGATAAAGAAAATGTGGTACATTTACACAGTGGAGTACAACACAGCAGAAAAAATAATGACATCTTGAAATTTGTGGGCAAATGGATAGATCTAGAAAACATAATATTGAGTGAAAAATATAATATGTATTCACTCATAAGTGGCTTTTAGACATAAAGCAAAGAAAAACAAGCCTACAATTCACAATCTCAGTGAACCTAGACAACAAAGAAGATCCTAAGAGAGAAATACATGGATCTAATCTACATGGGAAGTAGAAAAACACAGTATATCTGAAGTAAACTGGGAGTGTGTGGATCATGGGAGAGAGTAGAAGGGGAGGGGGGAAGAAGAAAGGGAAGTGAAGAAAAATGTATAGTTCAATAAAAACAATTTTTAAAAAGTGAAAAAAAAAGACTGACCTTACAGACCAAACCTTTCAGCCTGGGTTAGTTCTTTCTTACACTCATTGCTGCGTGAAATTACTGAAACACTTGCACAGACAATGCCCAGATGCAAGTGCACACAGAAGCTAGATCTCTGGGTCTCCGTATGTACCCCCTTTGCCAGTGTTGAAGGGAGACAAGACCTGAGCACTGAAGGAGAGACTGCAGGCGAAGCCCAGTCAAGAGCTCTCGGCCCTCGTGGAAGTAACTGGAGAGAAGGCCTGCCTCTCCTAGAGCTTCAGGTATGCTGCTGGAGAACCCCACTGTTTTCTCATTTCCTAACTGAAATCTGTGTATCCTCATGTTACTATACAAGCCCCACACAATAGACAAGATGACACAAAAATAAGAAAAATGGGACCTGTGCAGGAATGTGCAGGAATCTGGAAGCATAAGATTCTTTTTTTTTTTTTTTAAATTTTCGAGACAGGGTTTCTCCATAGCTTTTGGTTCCTTCCTGGAACTAGCTCTTGTAGACCAGGCTGGCCTCGAACTCACAGAGATCCGCCTGCCTCTGCCTCCTGAGTGCTAGGATTAAAGGCGTGCACCACCACCGCCCGGCTATAAGATTCTTTAAAAAAAACACTTCAACTTCCACTGGGTTTGGGTGTTTGGTTTTGTGGTGGTGGTAGCTGATGCTAGGGCCTCATGAATACTAGGTAAGCGTTCTGCCGCATGCTAGTCCTCAGGCCTCATGACTACTAGGTAAGCGCTTGGCCACACGACAGACCTTAGTATTCATTTTGAAATAAATGATGTTCAGTAACTCCTTTGTGACCAGTGATGTATGTATGTGCGTATGTGCACAAATATGAATATACATAAATAAACACACACATATACATAAATAAACACTCATCTATGAATATGGAGACCAGAGGCTAATTTCTGGTACCCTATTTATTTTATTTATTTCAGGTACCCACTTTATTTATTGAAATAAGGCATCTTACTGAACCTGGAGCTTATCATCAAGGCTAGACCACCTGGCCAGTAAATCCGTAGATTTGACCCCCCCAGTACTGGGGTTTCCAGGCATACAACTCTAGCTCTGGCATTTGCGTGGATGTTGAGGATTAGAACTCAAGTCTTTCTGTTTGCCTTTTTCCCACTGAACCATCTTCCCAACCCTCAGGTCACTTTTACACACTAATATTCATATCCAAGATCACAAGTGGCTATTGGGAAACAATTCTCCATGGGTTTCTTTCATGTCTGCACATTTTGCAAGTTGAGGTGCTGACGACCCATTACTGTGAACTACCCTGTGAAGTCCTATGAGACAGCCTTGGAGATGTATTGCCCTCCCAAGGGAACATCAGACGCAATCGCTGCTATATCATTACTAGGTGGGGAAGGCAGCTCCCCTGTAATTCTAGCTGTAGAAGGCAGAGGCAGGGAATCCCCATCCTTTCCCCCAAGGGGTTGGTTAGCAAGGCTATCGCTATCTATCCCCAAGCTATGGTCTGATTGAAAGGGTCACTTTCTCCAGTCAGGTGTAGCTACTGATAAGTTGCCCTTGACCCACTAATCTCTCATATGTGCTCAGGTAAGAAAATCTAATTAAACCCAGGGGGTTACACATCAAACAGACTTGGGGCTTATTGAGAAGAAGGGTTTTCCTGAAAGAGGAATGGGAATGAGAGAAAAGGGTGGGGGTAAAATAACTAAAATTTACTACATAAATGTCTGAAACTCAAAAATAGTTTACAAAAACAAAGACTCCCCCCTCAGTGAACAGGTAAAAGTGCAATTCAGGATGAATTGTGCCACCAACCTCAAACCTCTACATGTACATGTGTGTGTGTGTGTGTGTGTGTGTGTATATATATGTGTGTGTGTGTGTGTGTGTATATATATATATCATGCCCACATACACACATGTACAAATATGCACAAGCACACATGTATATGCAACACACACGTAACAAAAGTAAAAGATAAAAAAACACAACATATGCAGGTATGTATAAGGAACAGATATGAAGAACGAGAAGGCTGTGGGGGCAAGCTTATTTCGAGAGGATCTATCTAACCAGTGGGGTTAGATGACTCCAGTACAAAGGAGATATTATTTGGGGCTTGCTCTGAAAATTTTTCTGTAAGGATTCACTTTGAAGACAGTCAGAAAAATTCTCTGGGTGGGGGGTTGTCTTGTAATAAAGCCAGATGTACAATTCTGCCTTCCTTTTTCCCTTCACTCTCCTTCTGCTCTTAGCTGTCACAATGAAAAATTGAGCAGGGTCACCAAGTCCAAGACTGTCCTTCTGCATGGCATTTTCTCTGTAAAGAGGGCTTCCTGCTGCAAGTGAGAAGAAGAGAGTCCTGGGGAGAACAGCTGTTCCTTTCACTGCTCCCCAGCACATGTTGGAGATGAACACACAGGGAGTACACAACATCTTCATTCTATTTTCTGATGTGCGTGGCACAAATGCCAAAGACGGCTACAAGTAAATTGCTCTCCAGGCTCTAGTGAACTAGAACATCTTCATTTAAGTCATGCATATCCTGGATTTTTTTTTTAAGGAGAGAAAGATGACTTTATGTGGTAGTTGCTAAGCAGCCAGGCTCTCTTGGGGGAACTCAAACATACAGCAGTTTGCAGAATCTCAGTGGGAAGCCGTACAGCCCTCTTTAAAACACTCTCCTCATGTAACCCTTACTATCTTCTACTGCAGCCAAGCTCCATTTCTCTTGTTGTTTGTTTTTAGCCCCCTCTATTCCTACACCTCATTAACTAGTGATGGACTGGAAGAGGATTTGTGGTGCCCATAGCCTGCCTCATTGAAAGCCCCTAAGGCAGCTTAATTTGAAAATAACAGTGAAAGTAAGGATTCATAGCTTTGTATTTACTGCTTTATATATACATGGGAAAACTGTAAAATACAGAGAAGTACAAGGCAATATAATAAAATAAAAATGCAATTTAAAGACAGAACAGTCAGGGATGACTTTGGTGCTATTTCTCTCTATAAATACATTGAATAATTGTGATGGTACATGTCTAGAAACCAGTAGACACTTCCTTTCAATAAACAAGTTTACTGTCCATAAGAACACAATTTTATGTCAGTTTTGCAATGAATCTCTTTACATTACAGAATTTCCATACTTGAGCAATATTTTGCCACATACATGGGCATATACATTTTTAATTTTTTACTAACTTTTGGCTGAATAATCCTTTAGCAATATCCTTAACATGATATTTTCTCAATTATAATCTCAGTTAAGATGTTTTCAAAATTTATCAGTAATAATGACATTATCTATAACACTAATTTTTACTATATTAGCATGTTAATTACCTTTAGATGTAATTTTGACATTTTGTTCAGTAAAAATATAATCTGTCATTAAATGTACATTATTTCAATGTAATATTATATCTTTTCCTTACATTTAATGTCTAAATAACTTTATTATCTTGTGGATTAAAAACTCACGACCTATCTAGAGAAGGGATAACAGGAGATAAAAAGTAGAAGTTACCTTTAAATATTTCTACCTGATCATCTCAACACCAAAAAGTGGCCCTCGGTTGCACCCAGACAACAGCTTGCTGTGGTAACTCCTTCAGCCAATAGCCTTTAACATATTGGTTCACTTTGGGCATGCTCAAATGTACTATATATCAGATATAAAAACAGTGAACATATCTCCACCATGTTGGATTAGGCAGAGCAACCAGGCAGGGTCGCGGTGCCCTACCCACAACTACCTAGCATTGAAAACAAAAAGGTGCTTCTGGTCAGAACATAATTACAGATGCACAATAAGGACAGATTTAGATTTTAAAAAGACCTCTAAATGGGTCTTGGGAGAGGCAAGAAAAAGAGTACAGAGAGTTATAAAAGAAGTAAATCATTTTTAAAAAAAAACAAGTTTTTAAAGAGACAGAGTACAGTCATAGATTAAAAGGAATAAAAAAATAATCCATGTGATGAAAAATACACAGAGAGTCTAAATTATGATATTATTGTGTCTTCTTTGAATTTTTTGACTGTGAAGGTGCTAAGTACAGAAAGACATTTTATTGTATGGGCTGCTAAGCTAAACTGACATTTATATTTTAAAGGTATCTTGACTTCAGAATTTGGAACTAAGAATTTGTTCCTTTGGAAAAGAGGTTCTCTTTTATTTTCACAGAAGATGAGAACCAATAATGTCAAGAAGAAGATGAGAACCGAAGAGACTCCTTATGGTGTTTGTTAGCCATTTAGGCAAGAAATTGCTCTTGCCTGGACTGTTTGATGGTATGCTGTGTGAACTGAACATGCAGGATCCACAGAGAAATGACTGCTAAATTTTCTTAAAGGTGAGACTGTCCTTCAGGGTTCCTGCTTCATAAAAGAGTCTGTAAGACATTCTACAGGACACAGAAGAAAGTGACTTACAAACTTCCAATATAGATGAAACTGTCTTTGAAATTTCCTGCTTCATGGAAAAGTATGCTGGATACTGTGGGTCTGCAGGCTGAAGATTGGATGCCCCAGTCTTAAAGAAGAACTTTGGGTGACTGTCCAGGCAGTGACATGTCTCTGCCAATTCTAGAGTTTTAGAAGTTGATTACAGTACACTTCCTGTTTACTTAGGTACTATTATATCTTTCTGGAGTCTTTGATGGAGTTGAATATCAGATAGTAATAGCATTCCTTAGCTATGAAAAAGATAAAGTAAATATAAATATTGTAACTGTAATTCTTGATTGATACCTATTTTGTTAATGTAATTTTATTATGTTAAAGCTAAAACCTTCCTTTTTATTTAAACAGAAAAGGGGAAATGGTATGGGAAGTCCTTTGCATATGTGTTGCATTTATTGGTTAATGAATAAAAAAGCTGCATTGGCCTGTGATAGGGCAGAGTAGAGTTAGGTGGGGAAAACTAAACTGAATGCTGGGAGAAAGAAGGCAGAGTTACAAGACACCATGTAGCCGCTGGAGGGGAAAGATCAGAGCTACCAGCTGGAACCTTGCCAATAGGCCACAAGCCTCGTAATAAAATATAAAATAATAGAAATTGGTTAATTCTAGATGTAAGAGCTAGCTAGCAATACATTTGAGCTATTGGCCAAACAATATTACAAATAATATAGTTTCTGAGTGATTATGTCATGGTCTGGCCAGCTGGGAATGAACAAGCGGCTTCCGCCAACACCCTGAAGGCTGGACAACAGGCTATGAAAAGTTGAGCCGGTTAGCTTCCTTGGAAGATGGATATGAGAAGGGACTACCCTCAACTGACCACACTGTCTCCCACTTGGAAGAGAGAGAATAGTTCATGAATCAGAAGGACAAGGAGCTATGCTGACTCCTGCCTGAGGGTCTGGCTGTCAGATGACCTATAGCCCATGAACAGGGGAATGTAGAAGTCCAGGGACTGAGGAAGAAATTAAGATAAAATCATGGCACTTCTCCCAGTTGCCCCCATCGGAGGGCTCAGGTGGTGTGCTTCCAGAAGCTCAATCAGAATGCTGCCTTGGATGGGAAGATGACTCAGTGGGGAGAGAGTCACACAACACAAGAACCCAAGCCAGATCTCTGGCACCCATAGGAAAGGGTGAAGATACACTCACTGCCTACAATTCTAGTGTTGAAGACAGAGAGACAGGAGGATCTTTCTGTCCAGCCAGGCTATCCAAATTTGCAATCCAGGTTCAATGAAAGACCCTGCCTCAAAAAAAAAAAAAATCAAAGTGGAGAGCAACTGAGGAAGACATCTGACATTGACTCCTTCCAAACACACATGAACCATGGACTAGCACACACACAAGGTTACTTGGCCATAACCCATGAGTCACCCAGTAATCATTACTACACCAGGCCACAAGACCATTCCTATCCCTCATCCCTGCCGCCTCTTCAGGACACAGTGTAAAGCTAAGAGCTAGGAAGTAAGCAAGTCTCCTTGCAATGAGGACAAATGGGCACTCTATCCCATTACTGGAACTTTTTGCTCCATGTTGAGGAAGAAAATATATTCATAAATAAAACATTTAATTGTGAGCTACACATTTTGACACCTGCATACCAGAGTAAATATCTAGTCTTTATATAGTTTAACGTTATTTTATAAATTTGATCAATGTGCTTAGGTTTTACAAATTCCATATAAAAGCAATAAACTGAAAATGGAATTAATACTCACTAGAATTCTGTGGTTAATTTTCAGGATAGGACAAATGAAACAGTTTTAATACTGTAATTGTTAATAATACCCACTAACATTTTTTCACTCTTACAAGTATTTAGGGATGAATAAAGTTGTTACCAAGAGTCATTTGTGTTCACTGGGAATAACACACATTAAGTTCACACATATACACCTCCCTTCCTACCTCTTCCCCCCCACACACACACACATGTGTTCATTTCAAGGTAGGGGGCACTGCAAATACAATTTAGGGCTTTTTACATGCTAGGCAAATGCTTCACTATGATTCAGTCTTCCGAACAGTTTGGAACTGAGGCCGATGTCACTATGTGTCTATTTTATTTTTGGATAGAGTTACTAGATGAGGGGATTTCCAGAGACAGGGAATCTTAACTTCACGAGTTCATTTATTTGGGAAACGTCACTCCTAGTACTCTTCTAAGGCTATAAAATATGTTCAGTTGAAATTCAATCTGAACAATGGTTCTGTGTTCCAAGTAGGAATTCCTAGGAAAGAATCTTAGTGCTCTCTATCAGACGCTTTAATCAATTTATAGAACAAGATATACATGTTAAATTTCAAAATGCCACATTTTAAGAGATAGAAGAAACCAAATGGCCAAATTTTATCAAAATTGAGGGGGGGGGGAATAATGACGGGTGGGTAGGAAGAAAAAAGTGGGGAGAATATGAGAGGAGTTGGGGAAGAGGAAAAACATCATCAGAGAATATTGTCTAATTTTTTAATAAAAATGAAAAGTAAAACAAGGCTAAATGATCTTAATAGCTTGAAACAAAGTATCAATCTATTAAACTGGGAAAATGGATGAGGTCTTGCATGAGGAGATGGGTCCCACAATGATAGACTGAGGAGAGTGACGACTCAACATCAGCAACAAAACACTTCCTGCACATCCTAAAATACGAGACCCGGGTTGGTGCAGAGGGGACCGGTGTGATGTCACAGATTTGATGCCCAGGAAGTATGTGATGTAGAGTAGCTCATCCATCAGGAGTGCCGCTGGAAACAATGCTCGTGAGACCAGGAGAAGCAGAGAGGAAGTGGAGTCCGGTCGGATCAGAACTAGAATGGATTCTCACAACCGCCCCAAGTGGATGAAGACTGTAAGCGCTTTATACTCTGGCGTTTGTCATTTGCTGGATGTGGACTGCTCAGGGAAAGAAAGGGACATGACCTTGGAGGAGGAAGATCTTGGCAGCTGAGCAGACTCTGAAGGGCTGACAGCTGAACCTATCGACAGGCAACACTGCCAGCAGCTGGGTCAACAAATCCTTCAGTGAAGGGGTTTCTGGGCCATGCATCACAGTGTCCTCCACAGTGGGAAATCCCAGTGCCTGCTCCAAACCCATAGAAATGTGGGGAGAATATATTTTTAAGATGTTTTTAATACACGGTTAAGCATAAAAAAGCAAGAACAGATGCCAGAAGTGGAGAAAGGACTGAAAGGCGAAACACAAAGACACATGCCTCAAGAGAATACAATTTCAGCTCCACGAAGAGGATTGAGATCTTTCAGACTCTGTTGCCTGTCTTATGCTGTCAATGGGTGTGTGGTTCAAAGTGTACTCCTCTCAAGGTACAGATTCTAAAATGAAACCTTGTCGTAACATTGATCTAAATGGTGTCTTGTGCACAAATCCTCATCATAGGAAGAACTCCAGCATTCCATGTGGTGTCTTCACCTACTTCCCACCTGAGCTCCCATATTAATTAATTGATGCCACCAAGCATGAACTCAAAAGAGCACTAACAAGGACAGGACAAAGAACTTGCCAATGCCAGCATGTGTTAATACAAAATTTAGATTGCCCCACTGGAGACTTACAACTGCTCCAAATACTAAAGAGAAATAAAAGGAAAAAAAAATACAGAAACGCAAACACGTTGGAATACATGCCATTTAATAAGCAGCTGATAGATGCTCCAATCAGAGAAAAAACTAAATAGATACAAAACCCTCAGGCTTCTAATCCTGAAATGTTTTCGATTTGGCTCAAGCCTTCTGCATCAGAGATGAATAGTTCTTTGCTCTACCTTCACAGCCAAACAGTAACTTATGGCTTTTCCTGGAGATAGAGACATTCTAATTACTAGAATGGCACACTTAACTGGGGGCTGCTTCTAACGTGGACCTTAAGAGCCCCACAAATGTAATGAAGTTCTCACCATCTGGTGCAGGGCAGAGTCCCCGAGGCCAGTGATGAAGATGAAAGAGCCATTCAGATGAAAAGTGTCCCAGTCCCTAAGCCACTGAGCAGGTGATGTTTCCAACCAGCAGGTGCAACTCTGTGGGCTTTGCATCATTGAGAAATGAATTGTTCCCATGTTTGATGCATACCTTTGCTCAGTTTCTTTTACTCTTCATACAGGAAACAACACATCCACATTGTAGTAAGAGTTAGGGAAGGTACATGATGCTCAGGGTATAAACACCCAATTCTTACACTTACCAACCACTAAAAGGTATCTGTTTCTAAAATTAGCTGGTCTTCTTCCTAATACAAGGTCTTTTACACAGAATTCCCAACCAGTTTTCATACCTAGTTCCTACCTGCCTCATCCTGGTGCATGACTGTTTGCAGTGATTCTGCTGCCCTTTTGTTCCTTGTGCAAGCTATGTTTCTGCCCCCATCATTTTTGTTACAGAGTCCGCTATAGCCATCTTCCAACTGCTTTCAATGTAAGGACTTTTCTTCTCCTTAACCACCAAAGACTGACTAGATGTTTCCCCTTCAACCAAACGAGTGACCTGAAGGGTCTCTCTTATACTCACCTCTATATCTTCAAGAATTCCCATGGTAGCAGGTAGAGGGCAGCTCATTATTGATCTGGTTAATAAGCTATCAATATGAAGCTATGCTTCTGGTCTTTTGGCCTTCTTGGAAGAAACACAGATGCAGCAATATTTGGCAAAAAAAAAAAAAACAGCATGCAAGCACGGAGACTATCAGAGCACATTATAAACATCTATGCACATATATAAATATAAAGGAAATGGCCTTGACTTCAAATCAGTTACTTCCATGAATAAAACCCTTTATTGTTCTTGTAAGATCAAGGAAACTTGAATGCGCAGTTATTTTTAAAAACCCACCCAGGGTTCCCCTGAGCAAATGGTCTTCCAGTAAATTAGTAAATGAATAATGGTAGAGAGATTACTCTGGGAATCGCACATGTCAGAAAATCACAGGGCTCGGGAACAAAGGAAAACAAGCAATAGAGCCTTTCTGGGGGCCTTAATCTTCTGCTACTGAGTAAACACATCTGTCCTGCTCAAGGCCAAATAGTTAATATGATCTTTATGAGTATAAATAAAAATTTAGACACTGCTCAAGGGTAATGCATTCTTACCTTTTCCTGGGATTTGTCCTGGAATCAGAAATGAAGGGGGGTGGGCAGTGGTCTTCTTTATTATTTTCAGAGAATGAAAGAAAAGGCTATAGTGTTTGCTAAATAGAAATGTGCACCTTAATGAATGTTCTGAAAATCCAGACCTGGTCTTTAAGTCTCCTGCTCCCTCCTTCTGCAAGTACCACAGAGCATATGTGCTATGCAATGCTTCAGCTGCTTCTCTTCACCTAAGAGTGTCAGTCACACATTTGGCACAGGGGAATTGGGCTTCAGCAATTTATTAATGCTTGCTAAATCAACTTGGAATTTTCCTAAAAGCATTGCACTAAATTGTGGTGAACCACCCTCCTTGTTACAAGTACACAAAATAATCAACAGTCATGTATGTACTACTATGACCAGGGTCTATTCCATGAAAACAGGAACACTGGCTCAGGGTAGCACCCTCAGCATCATGATCTCTCTTGTAATTCTATGAGAATTTTCAATTAATGGCATCACCTAATCACAATGGAAGCTTGACATTTCCTGATGACGGCTCACAAAAGCTTGAAACCTGGAACACACTACCCAGCCTACAGGTTGGAGGGTGTCCTTTCCAATTGGTTCAGTAGTTCTAAGCCTCTTCCAGGCCACTCATTTGGTTTCTGCTTTTTACAGGCTTCTTGGCTTGTGACTCTCAGCAGCATTTATTTCTTGGAAGGGAGAGGCCTAGTGAATCTGGTTAGTTTCAGGAACTTCCTGAAGCTATTTTGAGTTGTTCACTTTCTGTCTTAAGGAGCTTCCCTGCAGGATGGAATGTTTCAGTCTCGGAGGAAGTCGCAGCCTAACAGTAGCTCAGGCTCTCAAGGGCCAGAAGTCTGGGTGGTCTCAGAATTTGGTTTTAAACTTAGTGTCATCCAGGTTGGTCTCTTACCTGAAGACACTAGAGAGGTTCCACTTACAGGCTTGTTCAGGTGTTGATAGAATTTGCATCCTTGTGATTTTAGGTCTAATGTCTGAGTTCTTTCTGAAAGTTGCCAGAAGTCATACTCAGCTTCTAACTCCATACACTTTTATACACTAGCAACTCTCCTCAATTTCATACCAGCATCAATGTGCTGTGTCCTTACGATGTTTTTTGTCTCTTTAATCTCTCTCTTGGTCCTGCCTCCTATCTTCTTCTGCTGCCTTTAAGGTTTAATATGATGACCTCAGGCCTATCTGGATACCCAAGATGATCTCTGTTTTAAGGTCATCAGATTATTAACTTTAGTTTCTTCTGCAAAATCCTTCACAAAAGTATACAATTAGTGTTAATAACCAAGGAATAGCCATTTAGTGAGGCATCACTAGAACTATGCCTACCACGTTTAAGAGTCAATAGAGTTGTCTTCCTATCTCTGAACCTAATCTTGAAAGCGGCATCTATTGCTTCAACAAATTGTAACAGTTGAACACAAGTCAATGAGTATAACTATACTCATGGAAAAGAAATACGCAGACTTTGGATACTAGTAGGCAGAGGACATTGAGGATTGTCTGAGAACCACCGTACCATAGAAAAGAAAACCATTGTATTTCATTATCTGGTTCAGTATTTATGTATTCCCAATAGTGAATGGCAATCTAAGTAAAACTATGATATCATTAGACAAGGAGCAAAATATTATAGGGCATGAAAAAGGCAAGTTTGATTTAAAAACAAGTAGAAAGCAGACTAAGTCTTCTTAGTCAGCTGTGAGAAGTCCATAAGAAATACTTGAAATTAATAAATCAAGAAGTAGTAATCATTGTTATTTAGACCTATGAAGGTAAGTTTCTGAGATGGGAACAGCTCATTCTGAGAGGGCTGTTCATGAAGATGGCTGTTTATAGCCAGTCTTAGATAATTCCCTGACTCTCTAAGTCATTATGCGGGCTGGTATATAATTCAGTTGGCAAAGTACTTGCCTAGTATGCACAAGCCCTGAGTTTGATTTTCCAGAACTGCCAAAACTGTTCATGGTATCCCATGCCTATAATACCAGGATTTGAGAGGCATAAACAGGAGGATCTAAAGTCAAAGTCATCATCATTGGCTACATAGCAAATTTGAGGCCACTCTGGGGTATAGGAGACCATGTCTCAAACAAACAAACAAACTATATATGCATGCTGCTTTGGTTAGAATAACAGGAAGATGGGGTCAAGAAAAGAAGCCGTGCTGGAGAGATGGCTCACTTTGTAAAGTGCCTGCTCTGGAAGCTTGTGGACCTGAACTGGATCTACCAGAACCTACACAAAAAGGTAGGTGTGTTGGTACATGCATGCCATCCCAACACTGGAAAGGCAGAAACAGAAGAATTCTTGGGACTCACTGGCCAGTCAGTTTTCCCTAATAGGTGACAAGTTCAGTGAAAGACCTTGTTTCATAAACAAGGTTCATGAGCGCTCTCTCTCTCTCTCTCTCTCTCTCTCTCTCTCTCTCTCTCTCTCTCTCACACACACACACACACACACACACATACACACACACACACTCATAGGAGTGGTGGTGGCAGAGGAAAATAAAATTATTTGCATCCAGAGAAAACAATGCATAGCACATCTTTTGCTGAGATAGAAAAACACTGGCCCAAGAAAGAAAAGAGGGGATGATGATGATAACAGTGACAGTCTCCAACTAGCTCACTGGAGTATGCAGCTCACCACCTAGCCACATGCTCAACCAGTCTGCCCCACACCTCCCTGGAGGCTGAAGATGGCTAGCCAGCAAAGCTAGCCCAGACCTGCCCTCCTCGCTGTCACCTTGTTTGGTCTGGCTGCCCTGCTTCACTTAGGCTTGGTTCTATTTCTAGATTCCAATACACAGCTTTGGGCAATCTGTGAGACTGATGAGCCAAATTTATTTCCACAGTGCCCTACTCTGCCCTTTCGGCTCTTGTGCAAATTCTGCCTGCCTCCTTGTCTTTCATGTGTCATTCATTATTTTCCTAGAGAATTCTTCTGATCTCCCAGACCAAATGTACCCTGACCCACAGCCCCAACACTATCACATCATCCTATCTTGTCTTATTCTAGCATTTGACCTGTAGTGGGCTTGTATTACAAATGTCAACATAAACGTTCTGGGCAATAAATAATTGCTGACTAGAAAAGTGGGTGGGGCCATATATTGATCTGTTGGTTTTGTTTTTATGAACTAATGTACAGCTAAGCATCTAAAGCCTTGATGTCGTCAAACAAGCATCTTTCTTGCCTCGGGATCTGTAGAGATCAACTTGAACTTGAGATGATACTGGGTAGCTATGTAGAGCATGGCTCCAGGCTTATACTGCGTTCAGTCCCACACCACATATTTTCTTGTGCTCTTGGGCTAGAGGGTACCTGGTGTGTGTTCTTCTTTCAGCAAACTCCCAGGGGCAGGGAGTAGCAGAAGCAAGCCATGCTTCTTGAAAGCTGAACAGGGAGTGGCAAGCCTTAACTTCTGTGTGATTTCTATTGGTCAAAGAAAACCCCATGTCTGAAATTAATCTTAGTGATGTGAGTGAGAAAATATTTTGTTTCCACTATTGCTTATGGTGATGACACTAAATTAAAAACACATATTCAAATAGAAATGTTTTGTCCAATCATTTTGCACATGGGAAGTCAGATGCAGATAGAAAAAAGAGAATGAAAAACCACTCAAGAGTTAAATGGCAAAGGGTGGCTGAATGGATTAATAAATTGGAATGAGAATGAGGGAAAGGGGATCCAATAGGGAGTTAGAAATTTAAAACCCTAAAGAAAAGGCAAGACTCTGGGGAAGTCAAGGTATGAGATCATATGTGTTGGTGAAAAGTAGCCCTTGAGAAAGAAGTCCTACCCAGAGGGGAAAGAATGGGTACGTATGCAGGCACGCTTCCTAGTTGTAAAGAATGGCAAAAGTGACAGCTCAGAAGGAGAATACAAGACTTGACTGGCTCTCAGTAGCATGACCAACCATAGTCAGGTTCAGATACAACATGACAGGTGATGTGTTCCCAGACCTCCATGCAAGCTGGCTGTCCCATCTAACAACATCGAGGAAGGCTTCCTGTCTGTAAATCACGTAACTATGCTTAACACCAAGCCAGTGTGTGCTTCTAGACATTTGTTAGAGTGGCCTCAGTCTATCAGTGATGTATGAGAGTCTCTTACTTAAGACAAAGGTAGCAAGGGTTGCATAGGTGGCTGAAGACAAGTGATGAAGGTTTGGGGAAGTATCTAAAGGAAAGAACCAACAGCCCTGAAGAACTGGTCCAGGTGGGCTGGCTGGACTGAGATAAAGCCATGAGCTGGAAGCAGCCTCCATCCACGTGGCTGAAGAGAAGTTCCCCAGTGCTTTTCCATTCAGCCATTTATAGGATATTCATTAAAAACTATGAGAAAAAAGTATTGCTCCTAGTTCCAAGTAGATTATGTTCTGAGCCATGCTTACCCCGAACAGGTTAATGACTAGAGAAAGCTCTGCTGCCATTCAGAACTTAAAACTAAAAGCCGAGGCATGGATTCATGCAAATGTAACCTTTCCATCTCATCTGCCAGAATTAAATGTCACTGTCATTTAGTTTTCTAATAAATTGCAGCCATAGACTGTGTTTAAAAGCAAGGTTTAATGTAGTCAATAAAATACAAGCATCAAAAAGCAGGATGTAAATTCCTGTCCTTTGGTGCCTCATTGAGAGATAAATGTCCTTTGCCCTGAGATAATATTGTCACAAAAGCATTTCAAAGAGTTGTGACTCCAATATCCCAAAAAGATTGCTGACAACCACTGACTTTACAGTTATGACAGCAAATGAAAGGCACAGAGATACAAACCTTTACTGCAGCTGATTAAATATTAAGCATCAATGTGGCAGGATGATGACACTACACACAACTTTTTTCTGAGTCTGGAATCTCATTTGCTGAAAACCCAGACAATATGAATAGCAAAACAGAAATTAATCCCAAGTTGTCTGATTCCCATTCGAAGATCATTCCATTGTCCTAGTCTGTTTCCTTAGCTGTGCTTGGCCATATGGTCAAGCAGGGGCTCTCAAAAACAAATATAGCATGGAAGGGCTATGAGGATATTGCCTCTGTTCTGTGTGTGATTGCAAAACATCTGAGGGGAAAGAGAAGACCCAATATAGACAGACTGACAAAGTCACTATCAAACCCAAGTCCTTTGTGGGAGGCAGTGTAGCCAAGAGAGTCAGGGGACCTGCCATTCAAGGACATTTTCTGTCAAGCAGAATACACACACACACACACACACACACACACACACACACACACACTACCTAAAACCCTGAATGAATAGGATAACTGTAAGTGAAAGCGCTGCTTCCCAATTTTTTTTTTTTTAACTTTTTGAGGTCTTTGACTCAGTAACTGTGACAGAAAGAATTCTGTATCAGGACCTTGTCATAGGGACCATCAACTCTCCAATAATGAGACAGAGACTTATTAATCATGAAAGCTCAACCAATAGCTTAGGCTTTTTTCTAACTAGCTCTTATAACTTAAATTAACTCCTATCTTTTAATCTACTTTTTTATGTGGCTCTGTTACCCTTACTCTGTACTGCCCATGCTGCTTCCTGTGCATCTCCTGGTGTCCCCACCCTTCCTCCTGTGCCCTCTGTGCCTTGAAACCCTGCCTAACTATCGGCCATTCAGCTTTTTATTAAACCAATCAGAGTTACACATCTTCACACTATAAAAAAAATTTTTTCACATGTTAGCTCATTTATTTCAAGAAAGCATCAACATAATACTTTTAACCTGTTTGTCATTTTTGTCACTCTATATAGTTCTCTATTCCCTGGTTTGTATCAAGAGGTTCAGATGTATATTGTCACCTGTCCTAGAAACTCAGATTTCTGAATCCCAAGTTTATACTTTGTACAAAAATATTTTTCCACAACATTTCCCCCTTTTGTCTAAATACAAAGGAAGGTATCTAACTTTAACACAGTAAACCTATATACAATAAGAACAATTATCAGGTTTCTTTAAATAGAAAGGAAAGGTATTAACTTTAACAAATGAAGCTGTGTTCAATATAACAAAAAAAAAACCTTAAATTTGTATCAATGTACAAAAATCCATACCATTGTAAAGTGTTTGAGACTAGTAGTTGTTTAAAAGTTGACTCAATGATCCAGCCTTTTATCCCATCATTTTTATACTGTCTGGACCTTGCTTTCCTGGGTGCTTGAAGTGTTCTCTGACCACGTGATTCAAACCTTAAACCTGCCACAAAGCTTAGCTTATGGCACCCTGGCAGCTCAAGGCAAGCAGTGGCCAGGAGGCTCTTCTTTCTACAAACAAATGCAAATGTGCTGGACATAGTAAATGTAATCCTTACTTGATAATTGTCCTATTGTACAAAGCTTTACTATGTTAGAGTTAAAGCCTTTCCTTTTCATTGAGACAGAAGGTGTTGTAATAAGAGCAGCGGGGCTGTGTCCCCGGCACCCAGCCGCCCGCATGGCTAGCTTATGCCCCGAAATAATTACATGGAAACTGTATTCTTTTGAACACTGCCTGGCCCATTAGCTCCAGCCTCTTACTGGCTAGCTCTCATATCTAGATTAACCCATTTCTAATATTCTGTGTAGCACCACGATCTGGTGGCTTACCAGGGAGATCTTAACCTGCGTCTGTGTCTGGTGGGCGAATCATGGCGACTCCCTGACTCGGCTTCTTTCTCCCAGCATTCTGTCTGTTTACTCCACCCACCTAAGGGCTGGCCTATAAATGGGCCTAGGCAGTTTTTTTATTATTTAACCAATGACCTTCCTCCATCAAGAAGGAGGAAAGGTTGTGGGATATTTGTGTACTGTGTGAAAAAGTATTGCTATGATTGGTGTAGTAAAAGCTGAACAGCCAATAGCTAGGCAGGAGGTATAGACGGGACTTCTGGGCAGAGAGAGAGAGTAGCCAGTCAGACACGGAAGAAGCGAGATGAGTGAAAAGGAGACAAGGTAAAGAGCACATGGAAGAAGGAAGATTAAAACCACAGGCTAATTTGAGTTTTAAAGGCCATGTAGAAACAAGCCTAAGTAAGACAGAGTTTTTATAATTAATAATAAGTCTCTGTGTCATTTTTGGGGGAGCTGGCAGTACGGAGGAAGACTTGCTACAGAATTCTACTGTTCAAACTCATCTTGTAGGATTTAAAACTGGATATGATGATAATGAACTATTTAATGATGTTGCCCCATCCTCTACAAGCCTCCTAAACACATTAGCTGCAACACTTGGATGCAGGCCATTTCCCAGGTTTCTTGCCATTTCCAGCACATCTTGCCACAATTTTTAGGGAGTTCCCAGATCTTGGACAGTGTTAAGCCATTCACAAGGTACTTTATTGTTCTTGTTCACAAAAAAAAAACACTGCACAACAAAGAATGAGTGTGAAATAATGGAGAAATTTAGAATATTTACTCTGAAAAAATATGCCCCCTTATTGTCGCTTCCACCTATATACACCCATATTTGATTTCTCAAAAACTTGTTTCCTTGGGCTATGGAGATGGTTCTATGGGTGAAGTACTTACTGAACATGTATGAGGACCTGGGTTTAGACCTAGTACCCATTTCAAGTGACACACTTCTATGACCCCAGTGCCAGTGAGGCTAAGATAGATAGTCCCATGGATTTTTTTTTATTTTATTTATTTATTATATATACACTTTCCAGGATACAGTGCCAGATCTCATTATAGATGGTTGTGAGCTACCATGTGGTTGCTGGGAATTGAACTCAGGACCTCTGGAAGAGCAGCTAGTGCTCTTAACCTTTGAGCCATCTTTCCAGCCCCCCCCCATGGCTTTTCTAACCAGGTAATCTAGCCTCAAGCTTCAGGCTCCCTGACAAACCTTGTCTCAAAGGATAAGGAGAGCAATGGAAGATAACATGGCCTCCACGTGCACAGGTGAGCATGCATGCATAGAGAGAAAGAGAGAGGGGACATACACATGCATTTTCGTATTTATAGAAAATCTATACATGATCATTTTTTGAAAAGTCACTTAATATTGCAAGGATGAAGAGAATCAAAAGCCCTGTAGAGTATCTAAATACGAACTTGGATTTAGAGAACACAATCCAAGAAAGCATGGCATTCTGAAACCTGGAAGGAAGCCCTGGTGTTGGTTAGCAAGAGGCTGGGGTGAAGCAAATCTATCCAGAATGCATAGATTAACTGGGTGCTCTAAGAAAGGAAAGGAGTTTGGGGAACTCATACTTTGAAAGGGAACAGTGGCATGCTCTGTAAGCAAAGACTGGCCTGTGGTTCACCTGCATGGCTCATACCAGTGCAGGGTCTGATAACAATAGAGAAATTCTAGGGGTCCAACTTGGCATGAATTTTCCCATGTAGTCTCAGAGCATCTGGCGGTCCAGCCTAGAACCAGACCAAGCAGATGAGAGAGATATGGACAAAGGAATGGGACTCCATGAACCTAAAGCTAAGCTTTTTTAGAAATCCGTAACAACCTGCTGGGCTCCAGGTGACTTGATACCAATGGTAATAGACTAAGCAGGGACTAATTATAGGCAGTGAAATGAGGATGACCGTGTCTGACAGATGTCAGCATCCATCATGACAAGTCTCAGGATACTCCTTACCTGTCAGAACTCAAATCCGAGAGAGTGAGAAGGGTACCTCAACAACCCCAGCTGTGCACCACAATCTCAATAACCTAGAGGCTCTGAGTACAATGTTTCTCCTATTCTAGAATCTCACATATCTCCTCCCCCTAAAGTGTAGTTTGGGACTAAGATTATGTAGCTTGAATTCACTGTCAAGCAACTTTACCTCCTAAGGCCAATGTGTCTTAGATGAGATGGTAATGATCCCTCCTAACTTACATTTTAAAGTTGCCATGATTAAATCATCTTGGCCAAGTGAACTCTGCATTTGCTTCTATAACATTACCAGTGCAACTGTGTTATAATCCTCTTTATTATGTTAAGAGATCTTTTAAATGGCATAATTTGATGCAGACATTAAAACCACTACTGAGTGATGCCTTTGAATTCAATTAAGCATTCAAGTCCTTGGAGGACCAGGATTCTGCTATGGAAGTACTGAGAAAATCTGTTAAATCAGCAGCGATGGCTATCAAGATGTCTGTGCTTTTACATGGAAAGGCCATTATATTTCTGTAACTATCCTAATAGGGTAACAGTTTGGCATTTACCATGTGCCTGACACTTGGCACATATTTTGCATGTCTCAATTTATTCCATCCTTACATAAACATTTGAGCTAAAGAATACTACATCCATTGGCAGCTCAGTTATTAATAGATAAGGGCAAAGCAAAGGCTTGAGGTCATAGTGCTATCATTGACCAACTCATGTCTGCAGACCTCCAAGACACATCTACACACACGCATAACCATTCTCCAAACCAATTACGAACTTCTAACCTCCAGTGCAAAATATACTTAGAAACTTGATTTAAAAGAAAAATATCTGGTCGTTTGGGGACACAATCCATTTTTAAAAAATGTATTTCTAATTCAGAAAGAAGATGCGGGGGTGGCATTTGCTGCTAACTGTGGTAGGCAATCTGTTCAGTCCCCACAGCATAAAGTTTGATTTTTTTCCCCTCTTCTATCTGCTTTTATGCTTAAGGGAATTAAAATGTCAGGAATCATGCATTCTCTGTGGATAGTGAAGACACAAATAGCTTCCACGCCACTTTGCACAGATGCAATAGCTAAATTGAGACCAGGAAAGACAGAGACAAGTGTAACAACACACTGATGATGTGTCTATTTTTAAAGGAAACTGTTAAATTAGAAAGAGTTCTCAAAGTGAAAAAAAAAAAAAGAAAGAAAAAATCTTCAGAGGAAATAATTTGGTCACAATTCTAAGAAACTCCAAGGAGAACGGGAGTTAGGGTGAATGAGCAATCTCACATTTCAAAAGGGACCAAGAGAATCACTTCCCAGCCTTAAGCAAAATTATGAACATTTTTAAGTTATTAAAGCAAAGAAAAAGTTAAGTCTTGAAAGGCTTATAGATTATTTGGAACCAAGGAAAGTATTTCTGAAACAATAAAAACTGTATTTATGAATTAATACAATGGCTAATAAGTGAATAATCTATTCTAAAGAATATAGTTTATAAGAAAATTTATACTTAAAAACAAGATAGGAATAACTGTTGCATGTGGGTTAAACTTAATTTATTTATCATTTTACCTTACAGGTCTTTTGTTTATGTATCATGGTTTCTGATTTTGTGGAGAGTGTGTGTATGTGTTTCTTGTGCATTTTCTTTGTTTTTTATTCTGATTTGCTTCTGTTGTTCTTTTCCTGCTAGTTTCCTAAAGAAAGAGCAAGAAAGGGCATGGAGCTGAGTACATGGATAGATGGGGAGGATCTTGTAGCGGTTGGAGAAGAAAAAACCATGTACAAAATATATTGTATGAGCCGGGCGGTGGTACGCCTTTAATCCCAGCACTCGGGAGGCAGAGGCAGGCGGATCTCTGTGAGTTCGAGACCAGCCTGGTCTACAAGAGCTAGTTCCAGGACAGGCTCCAAAACCACAGAGAAACCCTGTCTCGAAAATATATATATATATATATATATATATATATTGAAAAAAAATTTTTCAATTGAAGAAAGTAGCAGTCACAACAATGTCCAATAAAACACTCTTTTCATAGTAAGCTCTTAAAAATGGAACAAAAACATAGGAAAATAAAAATCCACCAAATTGTTTAGATACTTTGCCAACACTATATCAACAGTAATAATCCAGGTATTCTCTTTATAATAAGAGGATGAGTTCAAAGAGGTTAGGTTACCTGTAAAAGACTAATCACTCAATAATAGATGATGAAAGTATACTCTGAGGGACATGAAATAGAAGGGTAGTTAATGGTACATCGTTAGTGTAACAGTGTAATATGCAAAAGCATAGTAGTTTTGTAAAGTCATTAAAGTTAATGTTTCTGAAGAATATAAAGAAGAATAGAAAGATAAAATCTAATATTTACATATATGTGTGTGTGTGTGTATATATATATATATATATTCCATGATTGTGTGAAGTTATATTTACAAATGGGCAATAAATGGGCATGAGGAAAGCCCATATTTATGAAAGGTAGTAGTTTTCCTTAATTAAAAAAATTCTGTTGTTCATCAATTCATTGGAGACATTTATTTATCTAATTTTTTTTTTTGATCTTTTGAGACAGGGTTTCTCTGTAGCTTTGGAACCTGTCCTGGAACTTACTCTGTAGACCAGACTGGCCTTGAACTCACCTAGATCTTGTTGTGATTCCCTAAGCCTATGGCCACTTCCTAGAGCACCAGCAGAAAATAAGTGCAAGAGAACCAAGTCAAAAAAAAAAAAAAAAAAAAAAGAGAGAGAACCAAGTCAGTTCTTATGAGTGAATATGAGTGAAATATGTAGAACCTGTAGAACCTGGCACAAGTTCATTGGTCCACGAGCTTCAATGATACAAAAGGTGATGTTTCCTCCCACATCTTCGGGTAAATATTTAAGCAGACCTGAGAGATGACTCCATTGGTAGAAAAGCGTGCCATGCAAGCACAGGAACCTTGGTAGAATCATCAAAACCCACAAACAAAGCCAGGTGTAAGGTACACACTGTAAATCCAGCACTGGGGCAATAGAGACAAGAGGATCTCTGGGGTGCACTGGCCAGCAAGCCTAGTCTTGGGGAACTTCAGGTCAGGGAGAGACCCTGCTTTAAAACACAAGGTAGACAGTAACTTTGAGAAATAACAACTGAGGATGATCTTTGGCCTTGATACTCACACAGGTGTACCAATGTGTTCACACATGTACACCCCCAATACACACAAATACATCACAACAAAACAAGTAACTATGTATGAATTAAATTTCACCTTTAAAAAAAGCAGGGATGGACTACCAAAAGGGAAAAAGCTTTATCATGGGTGTCACTAATACATACAGAGGGAGATTTCTATTACAGAAAAACAAAAGGAATTGAAATTTAAAACAGGAATAATGAAAAAACACACGTGTGCACGCACACACACACACACTCACGCATTCCTGTGGACTTTCATGTCTAAGTTACATTCTTTAGTTGCTAACAAAACACTGACAAGTGGCTGGAACTGGACTAGATTAAAAGAAGTTTCACTTTGGATGTGATTTACAGTCTATGAGGAAAACCATGGATCCATCAAGAATCCAGATGTGGGTCAGTAATCTAAGCCACGGAGTCCAGCAAGCTTCTTTATGGATGAGGACCATAAAAGCTTGGAATTTCACTCCTAGTAAAAGTCTCTAGGAATTTGTGAATTTCATTTTCATTCCAGCAGCAGAGTGACAAATCAAACTGCAGCAAGGCCACAGAAAGCACCCCACCTTCCATTCTTGGCTCCACCGGGTCTCCAGGGCACTTAAAAATTCCAATTCCTTCCAAACACTCCACAAGCATTTCCCATATGCATGGCCAGACCCTGGGTAAGTAGCATTGAACTTGCAGACGGTACATTATCCAAAACATTTATACTTTACAAAAGTGCAGCTTCATTATTTTCAAAGATTGCAACATTTGTGGATTGTGCTCCGATTTTTACTTCAAAAACATTTGTTGAATGTCCTTCAGAATACACCGAGCATGGAGCATGTGTCCTCACGTTGTTTTTAGTAAGGGAATGGGGAGTTTTGTCCTACTTTGCTACTTTGGAATTAGTTCCTGATTCCTCAGCATTTTGATATTTGGCAAATAAGTGAAAAGCTAATTCCTTAAGAATTATATAGCAAGATGTTCATCAAGATGGAATATTGAGAGTATTTTGACATTTTTAATTTCATATTTATTTTTATTGAAGTGGTATTGCTAAAATGCAAATTCCTGGCCCCAGCCATCTGCTTCCCCATTGGCACTGCCCAGGAACTGCCCCTTGCAATGACTCAGTTTGCTGTTGTTGCTGTTGTTGTTTTTCCAGCATTCCCTTCCATACTTCTAACTAGCTTATTTATATTGTTTATTTACACTCTTTTAAGATTTAAACTATCTACTGAGTCTACTATGTAAGATATGAATTTAATTATTATGCCCATACACCTTACACACTCATAAACATATATAAATACCTCCTAGTATCCACAGGAAATGGGTTCCTGCATCCCCAAAACATGAAATCCTGCAGCTGGTCAAGCACCTTTTATAAAATGGCAAAATATTTCAACATAACCTGTATACATCCCTCCCCTATACTCTAAATCATGTCAAAATTAAGCATGGAAATACTCACCTTACTGACTTATTTAGAGAACAGTGACAAGAGAAACCTCAGTGTTTGTTTTCAAAGGTTTTTGATTCCAAATTGGTCACAGTGCAGAAGCAGAATTCATGGAAATCGAGGACCCACTGTGAACATGTCTTCTAGGATTTTTCACTCTGTTTTGTTAACCAATGTTTATTATTTGTATTTGAAAAGATTTATTTATTTAATGTGTGTGTGTGAGAGAGAGAGGAGAGAGAGAGAGAGAGAGAGAGAGAGAGAGAGAGAGAGAGAGAGAGAGAGAGAGAGAGAGAGAAGAATGTAGTGACCATGGAGCCTGGAAGGGAGTGCCATATCCTCAAGAGCCAGAGTTGCTCTTGCTGTTGCAACAGCAACTGGGAAGCAAACTTCAGTCCTCTCAAAAAGCAGGAAGCATTTTTGAAGCCTGATTCATCTCTCCAGCTCCTTGCTGTCTGGTTTATGACCACATGAAATAACACAGTGTAGCTCAATGAGTATACTCTAGTTTATAATAGTTTGCTTGCTTTACAGAATTACTGGTTTCCTCACCTAATCCAGTGGTTGGGTTTATAGTCTGTGGCTCATTCCAACCTTGGCAGCTAAACTCCAGTACAACAGGAAGCCCGTGACTATTTTTTTTTTACTTTATTTCATTTTGTCTTACAGACTAAATGCTCAGGAATTCTTCCTTTCTCTCGTGCCTATGTTAGAAACTTTATTTTCAAGATATCTTACCTTCTCTTTCAGGTGATACCCTAAATTTAGAGAAATCCTTATTCCAGAAGCTAGCTAAAAGGGACATTCAAGAATTCAGTGTAAAAATTTGCATCCTAAAGGTATTCTCTCTTTTACCTTTATGCTTGCTTGGTAGTTTGGCTGGGTATAGAATCCTAGTTTACAAACTGAATTATTTAAAATATGTTATTCTGGCATATTGGTGATTAACGTTGAGAACACTTGAAAAAGAATAGTACCAAAAAGATCACCCTGTCAATCACACTGCATCAAAAGTAGAGAGTTAAATCTCTGCATGAAGATATGGTATCCTTCTTAAGGAGGAGAAGTGAAGACCAACTCTACATAAATCTTCTTTCAAATAGATCTTGTATTTTAAGCCTTCCAATATAATTTAGTTGCCTCTTCATAGCAGCTCCTCTTATTCTGGTTTAGTATGTAGTCACAGTTTCCTTGGATCATAAATTAATATGCTATTCTTATGTTAATCTATCTCATGTGAATCTAATTCTTGAGCACACCCACAGCCCTAAGCAAATATATCACTTTTTAAATGTTTTTGTTTGTTTTCTAAAGTGTGATTCTGACTCCTGATCATTTCCAGGTGGCTGACTGTTACTTTGAATGCATCTTCAAATTTTATGTGCTGAAAAGTTAGTCCTTGAACTCAATAGTGTTGGAAATGGGGCCATACCAATGATCGGGTAAGGAGGGCTCTGCAGCAGATTAGTGTTATTCTGGAATGGTGTTAGTGATCACAGAATAGGTTCAAAGAGATCAGTCCCTCTTTGTACATGTACTTTCATTCCCTGCTGCCCTACTGCCCTTCTGCCATGATGTGGTGTAATACAAAGTTCCCCCATGCTTTTGGATTTATCAGCCCCCAGAACCAAACATCTACTATTTATTGATTATCTAGTCTCAAGTGTCCTGACACAGTATCAGAAAATGGAGCAAGACATAATTGTTTATCTCCCTCTCCGGAGATTTTCAGAGGCTTTTTTCACCTTTGATATCCTTAAATATTTGTTATATGTTTTATTTAACTTTATTTTTGTCACCCAATAGGGCAACTTTGAAAGTTAATGCCTATAGCTCTGAAAAATATCTTTTGAATTTTCCCTTAATCATATTTTCTTTATCTCCTTCTTAGAACTTCTTTTATCACACACATGTCACATCAACTGCCCATCCATATTCTTGTGGTCCCCTACACTCCCCACCTCCTCCCCCACAATTTTAGGAAAATACTCTGAAATATCTCTTAGCTTTGTTGCCTAAGCTTCCCATGCTAACAATCCTTAATCTGTGCTATTAGCTTTAATATTTAAGGGACTTTGTGTAAAGCAACTTATTGTGAGCACATTTTCTGTTTATTCTGAGAATATTAAGTCTTTCATTTTCATTTTATATTTATTAAACTGAATCTTTATTCAAACATCTGATAATTTGTGAGTACCAATAAAATTAAATGCTTCTGTGTAGAGTTTTTGACCATTGGGCTTCACTGCCAGATGGTGTTGGTAGAGATGGGGCTGTCTTTTTGACAAATCACAAAAGTGGTCTCTCTAGAAGCTCACAGCTGAGGGCTTTGTGTCTTCCAAACCAGAATCTTCCAGTCTCATGGCTCAAGATAAGGAGATTATTCCCAGCTCCATTGACCCCACCCAGGAAGCTGAGAGACACTAAGTTAGAACCTTCTTCCAGGGTGCAGAACCTGGAGAACACAGTTTTTCTGGTTTGTTGAACCCTGTGATTCATCCTTCTTGACGTTGAACTTCAAATCCCTTGACTAGGGGATAGAGGATGTTTGTCCTGGGACGAGGGACCTGGAGACCTAACAGCTAATACAAATACGATTTCCAACCAATCCATCTGTCCGCCCGATCCTACGCTTCCTGCTTTTCCAGATCTCAAATTCCTGAGTCTTTGGGGTTCTGCACCTTGAATCTGTTTGCTTTTATTGGCTGTCAAGGCTGCAAGCTTAGATTGCTGCTTTTTTAGGTCAGTAAAGTCAGTTCACATCTAATCCCTCCAAATTTCTGTTTCCAACCTAAGAAAGAATAAGTTTGATATAACTCATGGCCTTGTGTCCTTGTAAATGCATGTCCAAAAAAAAAAAAAAAAAACCCACTCTCTGTTGTCATTTTAATGAGGCTTGGAGAGGAGGAGGAGGCATGTCTGTGCCCACCTGGAGTTGTACCTTTTATTCTATAAAACAGTTTAGTGCGTTTTTTTTTTTTATTCTCGTGATATTTGGATATTATTTAAGTAGGAAGCAATTTCTTAAGTAACTATTGTGGTTGGAAGCAGAGGCATTCTTTATCACTGGTCTTCATTTTCACCCTGTACTGGTTATGAGAACCTTGTAGTAAAACAGTATTAGTAACAGAATCTGTCTCCCAGTAGAGATCACCTGAGACAATCCATCCCAACTACCCAGTGAAGATAAAGAGTCCAATGTGTTTAGCTATCAGGTAATAGCTCAATGCCTTTACAGGGCTAAAGTACATTTTTTTCCTTGTATTAAAAACATTTGTCCTGACCATCTGAAGGAATTCTACAAACTTGTTTTACCAAGTTACATTCAAACCTCTCAAGTTACTATAATGGGAGAGCTAGGCAATAAATCATATCACTTGTATTTTTTTCAATAATGAGTAGAGGGCAGGAAGAAAATGAAGATGAGAAACTGTGAGCTGCTACTTTTCAGCCTGGGATAGAAGAATATTCAGCCAGAGATCTGGGAGAAAGTTTTCAGGGCGCAGTTATGGATTAAATTGTGTACCCTATAATTCCCTATCCAGGCCATTGGGATAATATCCCAGCTGTCATTAGGTACAAAAGGTACTTGGACTATCAGCACTTGGAAAATAAAATGGCAGACATGGTGTTTCCATTTGGCAAAAAAACAGGATTCTCTTTCCACTTTTGATATGAAGCAGAACCCATATCCTACTAGACAGAAGCTAAAAACCTCTCACTACCCAAGTCTAGTGATCCATGCCTATAATTCCCTGGAGGGATGAAACAGGAGGATCACAAGTTCAAGACTAGTTTGAAACTTAGTAAAACCCTGTCCCAAATGAAAGATGAGAAGATCCCTGTGAAGGAGCTCAGCAGTAGAATGCTTGACCAAAGTGCATCAGGTCCTACATTCAGTCTCCATAGCCACAAAATTAATTGACTATTTATTCAATTAAATGAAATAAAAACCCCTTACACTACCTGTGTCACACTAGCTTGCAAGTAAGGCCAAACCATGTCATAAATTCCAGCAGAGAGAGCCATTCTGTCTCTGGATTGAGCATGGCTGAGGATCAATGAGCAACAATTCCAATGACCAGTAGTGGCTTCTGGTAGCATCAGGTTAACAATCATAATGACTGTTCTGTGAGTAACACTGCCCAGCATCCACGGTCCAGCTACCTAAGCAGGTATTATTGAGCATCTCCGCCTAGCACCAGCACCAGAGCACACCCTCGCCGGCCAGGATGAATGAAGTCATTTGTGTGGATATAGCAGTGGCTGTCCATTACTGAGAGGCACTGTGTAGTGGCCACTGTTTAAATGTTTTGTCTTGAATAAGCTGAGCCAATCACTTGGCTGCCTCTGGAAACTGGGAGGGTGAAGGTAAACTAGTACTCAACTCCTCACTCCACCTCTGGGCTTGACTAGAAAATTAAGATAGTGTAACCTGCTCGCTATGGAGTGGGAGTGAGTGTTTGACATCTGGGAGCAGTAACTGTGGTTCTAAAGCAGGGCTAGATGTGACCAGATTCAGAGACCCTGGGGATCTGAATATAAATCTGCAGCCTGTATGATCTTTCTCGTTGTAAAGCCGTCTCCACTGGATCCAGGTTTTCCCAGCCCCGTTCCTGGGGCAGCTTCCTGCATGACCCAACCCCATCTTGAAACCAGAATCCAAGTTGATTGTGATATTGCTGAGTTGTAGCTCCATCAGTGACTTTGGCCTTGTTTTAAGATTTTCTTTAGCCGGGCGGTGGTGGCGCATGCCTTTAATCCCAGCACTTGGGAGGCAGAGGCCGGCGGATCTCTGTGAGTTCGAGGCCAGCCTGGTCTACAAGAGCTAGTTCCAGGACAGGAACCAAAAACTACGGAGAAACCTTGTCTCGAAAAATCAAAAAAAAAAAAAGATTTTCTTTAAGGAACATGTGTTAGTTATTTCACTGCGAAAGGAACATGTTTTTAAAATGTGTTCTTAATCAGATAACTAATTTCTTGGTCCTTCATAGTAACATCTTATTTATAAAAAGATCCAAACTTATAAAACTTACACTAGCCTGGGCAATATTGACACTATCAGCAAGCACAGAGCTTCATGAAGGCAGTCAGAGCTCCCAAATCAGGTCCCTTAAGTGTTTCCAAAGAACCTGTCCTACCGCAATTAGCCTGTAGGACATTTTCATGAGGACAGCAATCTCCAGTCAGTGTCTATATAATCAGCAGGAAACTGTGCCCAAGCCCCAGAGCCAAGACCCAAACTCTCATTTCCTAACTCAAGATCCTGTGTTTTTGTTTTTCTAAAAGGGGCTGTCCAACTGGCTTTTGGGACCTCTCTGGTTGCTGTCTCAAAAACCTTTTTTTTTCTTCCTATTTTTAAAGATTCAGAGGAGTTGGTGATCATTCTGTCTTTGTCAAGACAGGAAATTCATGCTTCCCATGAGGAGTCTTTCAGGCCTGACCTAGATAAAACTAAATGCCCTGCCTCTGGATTCTTGCATTCCTTTGAACTCTTAGAACGGCAGCAGATGCAGAGAAGGAAGTGTGCTTTAGCGTGGGGTGCGATGGGTTTCTGAGTCCTCTTTAATTAAAAAGGGATTTGGGGAATTTATTTTATCAAGATCCTCAGATAAGTCACAGAACACATTTTTTAGATCCACGATCTCATTACCAAGAGCAATAGGAGATATTATTAAGGGTTTTATAAATATTTAGAGAATGACAAAGAACGTTAATAATGCAGGACAGAAGAGTTCCCTCCCCCTACAAAATGATTCCAACTAATGGGAGACCTTGAGAGACATCTCAAGCATTTCACTCCAAGCCTTGAGCACACGACCTGAGAGGGGGCCTGCCAGAAAGAAGTCCCCCACTGACCTCTTTCATGCTTCCACCTTGGCCTCAAATACCGAATAAAATTCAAGATGGATGAACTGTAAGGCATCTTGCCAGGACCATCTATCTGGGTTCACAGAGCCCGGTGAGAAGATGCCAGTGCTGTCTACCCTCACCCTCCGATATTTTCAACCAGAAGCTTTCAGACTGTCTGGGGATGAGCTGCATGGTGTCATCTCTGTCAATCAGGAGATCACGTGCCCAGATAAGAACTGACTTGATAAGGAATGTATTCCAATCTCTGCATCTGACGGGCAGTCAACTAGACTGTCTATCATCTAAGCCTCCCCAGTTGCAGAATCATTGGGAAGCATGCCCTGTCACTGAAAGCACAAGACGTTCATTGTAACACATGATAATAAAGGAAATCATTATAAGAATTGTGGTTTTGTTAATACTTGAGTGTTTTATTTGGGGATCTCCTGATACTGGAGTGGAGATGGGTGAAAGAGAAAATGTACCTTCATAACTGATAACATTCCTTATAGTAACTGAGAGAGAAAAACTGTCATCCCTGGAAGGGGGGTCTATTCTAGTTTGCTTTCTATTGTTGGGATAAAACACCATGACCCAAAGCACCTTGGGGAGGAAAGTCTTCATTTAGCTTATAGCTGTACTCCATTATAAAAGCAAGTCCAGGCAGAAACTCAAGGCAGGAACCTGGAGGTAGAAACTGAAGCAGAGGCCATGGAGAAACGGTGCTTTACTGGTTTGCTCCCTGTGGCTAACTCAGCTTTCCGTTTCTTTGTTTACTTTGTTTTGTGTGTTTGTTTGGTTTTTATGTGTGTGTTTTGTTTTTTCTGTTTCACACAACTGAAAACCAGTTGCCCAAATGTGGTACTGCCCCTAGTTGGGTGGGCCCTTCCACATCAATCATTAATCAAGAAAATGCTCCCACAGATTGCCTACAAGCAACCTGATGGAGGCAGTTTTCAACTGGAGTTTCCTACTCCCAGATGACCCCAGGTCATGTCAAGTTAATACAAACTAAACAGCACATCTTCCATAAATAATGCTATAGACTGCCTTGAGTAATCACATAAATAACACCATAGACTGTTTAGGTTGTATTCACTTTCATAAACAATACTAGAATTTGGATGGCTTAAACAAAATGGATTTTCACACAGTTGTAAGGTCAAGAAGTCTAAGATCACAGTGCCAGCACAGTTGGGCCCTGGAGAGGAGACTCTTCCTGAATGCAAGATGGATGTCTTCTTACTGTCCTCATGAGTCAAGAAGGGGGACAAGGAGAAGGAGAGTTCTCTGGACTCTCCTCTTATAAAGGCACTGATCTTAACATGTGGCCCCCAAGCTTATGACTCCATCTAAATCTAATTATCTTCCATGGGCCTCTTCTCCAAATCCTTTTATGCAAGATAATAAGAGCTTCCATTTTTAAGTTGGAAATGGTGGAGGATGGGTGCTAACAATTTGATTCATAACAATAGCTATTTGTCAGGAAGCAGAGAGACTCTAAGGGAGCTTGTGAATCGACATTAAAACTGACCATTAAACTGTTTTATAGTAGAAGGGACTTTAAGACAGAACTGTAGTCCAGTGGTTGACTAGTAGTGATGTGTGTGGAGGGTACAAGAAATCAAACAGTGGGAAAATGTGAGAAGCAAGGAGAGAATGACCAGCTAATGAGACAGACAACGGAACAAACTGGGGGAACATTCCTTTGAATGGGATGCCAGAAGGGCTTTAATGGAGGGATTGCATAACATTCAAGTCTAAGTCAGTTTACACTTGTTTTTGTGAACACTCCTCCCACTCACCCCTGCTTCTCAAAGTCCCAGTTGGTTCTGCAGCACATAAATGCGCTCTGTGGAGCAATTCTTACTGTGGTACTAAAGGAAAGGACCTTAGCCTTCTGTGAACCAGAGATAGATATAAGTAAGCTAGCAAAATCATCCACAACAGTTGAAAATCCCATGACAATCATCAATCAGTACATTTCTCAACCCTGTCTAAGAAGCGTCTATTTGCAGGAGATGGTGTTAATCAGAGACCCATAGCTGGCTGAGGTCAAGAAAATAAATGACTTCAATTCTCAGTCCCAAACAGAACATATACACCACTCCCCTCCTCCCAAGGCTCTGGGACCATTGTGAAATAGATGGCAGAAAGAGTATATGAGCCAGAGACAGTACATGGCCACCAGGAAACAGTGTCTTGTGAACACACAGGATGGCTGCACATACAAACTCACAGCATTGAACAATAAGCGCAGTGAGCATAGCAACAGGACAGCAGCCACAAGATCTATGCAAGCCTACGCAGACCAAATCCCAGAACGGAGAGCACAGTGGGCACACAGTCCCACACCAGGGCCGAGCACTCCTGGCAGTTATTAGCTGCTGAGAAAGAAGGAGCCCATTTTCTCTAAGAGTATAGCCCCTGGTAAGTTAATAGTGCTCTGATAGAAGACCACACATCCAAAAATATTTAAGCAGCACAAATTGGTCTTGATGGGGAAAAAGAATGTGGCACAAAATTGGGTGGATGAAGAAGGGGCATGGATCTGGGAAGAGTTAGTGGATGGGGTGAACACATTCAAAGCACAAAACATGCTGAACAAAATTCTAAACTCAAAGCCTATAGTTAGGACAGGTTAGGTGGAAAAAAATAAACCCTGGGCGGTGTATCCTGCAGCTGTATCTGGGCTTCCACTGTTCTCCTAAGCAGTTCCCAGAGAGGCAGCTGCCGCATCAGCTGTTCCACGTGTCTCTTAGTCAGCAAGAACACTTAAGGTCCTTCTTCAAAACTAATATATACAGAGTGTTTGTTTGAGGGTGGGAGAAAGGGGAAAACTTCTAAATAACTGCCCTTTCTTATCCTTATATGCTCAAATATGATCAAACATTTGCGAAATGCTTATTCTTGAGAGGTAACATGTCCTCCTCCAAGTCCTAATGACAGATGACTCTGGATGTGAAGCCAGGGAGCAAACTGTTTATTTATTCCAAGCATCTCGGCTGCTGAAAAGGCTGATCTGAACTCCCTCTCATCAGGCGTTCTCCAGTCTCGCTCTCTAGCAGAACCCTTGGCATGGGTGCTCCCTACTCCTGTGTGATTCTATGAGGTCCACTCCCTCTCCAAGTCTTCTGTTATTAGAAACCTACCACTCACTGAGACACAGCATCCTCATTTCTGCTAGAACCTTTGTTTTCCTGCCCCATACACGTTCTCCAGGCTCCCTCCCTCTCCACAGGACTTTCTTCTCATCTCAGTCATCCTTCTGTGTGGCTCCTGGCAAGAACCTACCTTTGGTCTCACTGTCCACACATCTCAATCAAACATGCCTACACCAAGATATAGGGAAGCCCCATTCTGCCTATAAGTGTCCAGAGACTTTTGTTCATGTGTGACGGAATAGTAAGATAATGGTGGAAAGTAAGAGAAGGCACAATTTCTTTTATTACTACTTAGACAGTTGAGGGCACTGCTGGAAGGAAGTGGGGGTAGCTGCCCTGTTGAGCCCCAGCCATGATGACAGTTCTGGCTTTGGATAGAGAGACATGAGTGAGACATGGACAGATCCCAGTTCTGCCTAGCTGAGACTGACTGTGGTCAGCCACTCTGTCAAATGTGAGGACTGGTGACCACACCTGATGGCCATTGTGAGAGTGAATGACCTGACACAGTACCATAGCTGGCGTGGTTCCACTGTAAAATGTCCCCATAGGCTCATGTGTTTGAACATCTGGTACCCATTGAGGGGTGCTGGTTTGAAAAGTTGTAGAACCTTTGGTACATAGAGCCTTGCTAAAGGAAACGAGTAGCTGAGGGTGGGCCTTATAGTTTGATAGCCTGGCTACACCTCCTATCTGCTTTTCATTTCCTGACTGAGGATCGCATGTGCCCACCCACCTCCCTCACCTGCTGCCATGCCTTCACTGCAGTGATCAACCTCAGAGCACAACAAAGCATTTTCTGGGGATCTCACTGAACCCTACTGTAGTCTTCCCATAGAGGCTACTAAGGATTTGAGAATAATAGTGATTTCTTGCTGTTTAAGATGGCAAATCACTAGCAAAAAATGCTCCAAGGTCTGAGGGCAAAGACTTTATACCAAAATAAACATGATCAAATGCTACTGTCTGTACTGGGGTAAGTGATACTCATTTAAGTAAAACATAAATTTTAGTATGTATTATACTTTATATCTTACCTAAAAGGAAACTAAAGCTCTGAGACTATACATGGCTTCTTTGAGCCCTTAAGTCAGGCAGTGCTCCATAGACACAGCAGAGCTAATCAATAAGAGATGACGGCATACCCAGAATTAAGAGTGGAAAGCTGTTAGCATCTCTAGGTTGAAGAGGCTAGAGATCAGTTACCATAGTGGAATGGTGTTATCATACTCCAGAGAGAGAAAGCCATGGAAAAGGATCTACCCAACAGGACCCACCACCATGCCAGGAAGGCTAGGAAGCAACAGCAGATAGCAGGTGTCCAGGAGTCAACACTCCTATCTCCCAGCTACTCCCTTCCCAATCTCTGTCTTGTTGATACCTTCCATTGAATGAATTCAATAGGAATTAGATGGCTGGAAAGCTGAGGTAAGGCAGTCCATATTAGATTCAAGGGAACAGAGAATAACACAAGAGGGTCAAAATGTCAAAACCCCAGAATTTATACAGGTTCTAAGCAGTCACCTAGAATCTTACTCAACAATTGGTGTTATGTCCAATAATGCCAGTCTCCCTACACAGATACTAATGCAAGTTGTTAAGATGATGAGTCATTCCTGGTTGGGGTTCACCTACAAAGGGAGTGATAGAAAACTACAGGATACTTCAAAGAGAGCACAGGAACAAAATAAAGCTGAGTTTGGATTTAAGGCTCATTACTCATTCATCTTCCCCTCTTTTGCAAGGAGTCAGTCTGTTCTTTGGCTCATTCTAAGATGTATGCCCCCTGTCTATCTGAGGACTTCCAGCCAGTCAATCACTATTTTCTGCTTTGAGGGAAGTGGCCTGTTTAGCTCCCTGCTTGACCCACAGCCTCACCCAATAGACAGAATTCCAGTGAATGGCACATTCTCCATCTGGTTACATATAACAACAAATTCAACAAACACCCACCATAGGCTACAAATTCTTCAAGGCATGAATAAAAAGTAGGCAACCATTTTTTTTTTTGTGCAGCTTCTGTTTGAGAGGAAGAGCAAACCGGACTAGACCAACCAAGCAAAGAGGGTCCTATAAGATAAGAATGGGGAGTAGCTAAGAAAGGTAATAAAGCAGAGAAGGGAGACAATAAGAATTTCTGGTTTAAATAGTGTGGTCAGAGAAGGGCTCACCAAAAAGTTGAAAAAGAATGGTATGCTTTGCAGTATACCATAGTATACACACTATGACAAATGTCAGCTATTAATAGTATTCAAAGAAGTATTTTGTTTCTGGTAAGGTTTGCACGCGCTCCATTGTTTTCTCTCCATCAGCATCATAATGAGAAAGGCCTGAGACCCACTACCTAGATACTGGTACCACACAGCCACCAGTTCAGTTCTTCTCATGGTCAGCCTTTCTAAGCCTGAGATACTGACCACCCCTCTTGGAGAACTGGGTCAGCTTTGGTGAAACTGACTAAGCCCACATCTTCATCTTTCCTTGGAGTAGTTAGCAGTCTCAGCTGAACTAGATTGCTGACATTCAGTATGAACTCTTCTCTTGGGAAGATCTCAACAAGTCATTCAATATGAACTCTTCCCTTGGGGTCACCTGCAGTTTGGAAGTGCTTGGTTGGAGGTTATATAGGTCACAATAGGCCGTAGTACATTGAGACAATAAATTAACTGAAATTCCAGGTGATTAACACAACAGAAGTTTATTTCTTATTCCTGTAACATCCATGCTGGGCTGGAGTGACCCTGGATGACAGCTCTTCTCCCACAAGGCCACTTCAATCTTGTGAGTCCATCAAGTCTCCAATCTCCACAAGGCTTTCTCCTCACTAGTGGGAAAGAAAGTTTGTAGCTGTTTCGTACTTGCTCCCAAATTTCAGCCTGGGAGTAAACAGCACTATTTCTGTACATAGATCAACTGGCTAAATCTAATGATGTGGCCCCATGGTTTCCCCTTCTGAAAGTGAGCTCATGTGACTAGCTTCCCAGCAGGAAGGAAAACTGGAGAACATTAGTAATATCAAATAGGATGGTTTGCCCCTACTCCAGAGGCATGGAACAGGCAACAAAAATGTCACCCTCCATGCCTCCAGGACCTGAAAAAGTAGCTTTATGGAAAGAATGGTTTTGGACACTTTACCCTGGAAAGTATCTATAAGAGCTTTTCCATAATACCCCAAATAAAACATGGGTATATGCTTTTAGACATCTCTTTAAAACCAACAAGATTGTTATTTTTTTCCACAAGGATCACAAAAAATTACTATGAAAACCACAGAGCTATAACTTATCAAACTTCAGTCAAGTGACTATGTAAATTCTTCCCCAAGAGCAAGCTATTAATTAGCCCCTTCATGAGCGTTAATGAGTGAATGTGTATATGAAACAGCTCCTGATGACAGTGTCTTATACTAAATGATTCCCCCAACTTGTCACTTATTAAAGAATGCTTTCCAGAAAAGACTGTCCAAAATTTATTCTCCTCACTTTCTTATATCAGGAGACCATCCTCTTTTCACTTCATTCTTGGAAACTGTACTTAAAGCTTTTTCTGGGGCTGACAACTGAATCATTGGATAAAAGCACTTGAGGTATAAGCAAGATAACCTGAGTTTGAGCCCCTAAGTCCACAACAGAAGCAGAGAACTGACTTGCAAAATTTGGTCTCTGAACTCCACAGCAGCCTATAGCATGCGCATGCATACTCACCCTCACACAATAATCCCAAGCAAACATATAAAATTTTAAAAATAAAACTTGTTCTCTGGGTTATCTTTGATGAGTGAAAATGAGTAAGGATAAGTACTTGACTCAAAGATCAACAGAGATAAATACCTGCTCACCATTGCCACTCAAACTTGTAGTAAGGGGTTGCTTGTTAGTTTCTGGATGCTCATCTAGCTTAGACCCGAAATAATCACACAGAAACTATACTATTTAAAACACTACTTGACTCATTAGCTCTAGCTTCTTATTGGCTAACTCTTACATCTTAATTTAACCTATCTCCAGTAATCTGTGTATTGCCACGTGGCTGTGGCTTACCTGCTAAAATTCCAGCATCTATCTCTGGCCGCTCCATGGCTTTTCTCCGACTCTGCCTTCTTTCTCCCAGCATTCAGTCCAGTTCCCCCCACCACCTACCTAAGTTCTGCCCTATCAACAGGTCAAGGCAGTTTCTTTATTCATTAACCAATAAAAGCAACACACAGACAGAAGGACCTCCCACACCACAAAGTAGTGACATCACATTCACAATGGCTGCTTCACTAGACTCTGCTATGTACGGGGCCTATGAAAGAGTCTGTCTTATGTCAATAACATCCACAACCTGACAAAGCCTGCATAGCTTCCCCTACATTTTCACTCTGTGGATAACTAATGTTATCAGAGAATGCTGAGTAATGGCTAACACCTGCAAGGAGGACTCTTAGACACCAAATATATTCACATGCAGATTTATGAGGAAACATATGGGTAGGTTTCTGTTCTCTGGGCAAGACATGTTAATTCTCATATTAAAAACAGATCTGTTCTTTTTGCTTGAGATTTCTTTGGCTCTTCATAACCTTTTCACTTCTATATAAAATTTCAAATTTTTTCCTAGTTTTAAAGAATTTATTTGGTATTGTGATAGAGATTATATTGCACCTATAGGTAGGTAGCTATGGGAAATATGGGCATTCCAATCATGGATACGGGAAGTGTTTCTACGTGTGTATCTGAAATTTTTATCTTTAATGTTTTATAATTTTTATTATAGAAATCATTTACTTTCTTAGTTAAGTTCATTCCTATATATGATTGATTTTGCAGCTATTGTAGATGATTTTCATGATTTCTTTCTCATAAAATTTTCTGTTGGTGTATAGAGAATAATGCTTTTTAGGTGTTAGTTTTTCATTGCAATATATGTTGTTGAATTTGTTTCCCAACTCTGGAAGTCTTTGGGGGGAAGGTGATGAAGCATAGTCTCAGGTAGCACAGGCTAGCTTCAGACTCACTGTGTAGTTGAAGCTGGCCTTGGGCTCCTCATCCTCCTGTACGTTTGGAGTGCTGGGATAATAGTTGTGTCCTGCTACACCCAGCTTTGGTAGAGTCTTTGGTTTTTCTAAAATTATAACACCTAAAACACGACTCCCTTGATTCCTTTCTTATTTGTTCCCCATTGATTTCCAACCTTTGCCTAACTGCTCTCACTAAGACTTCTAGCAATACCTTTAACAACGTTGGTGAGGGTGGACACCGAATTTTACTCTTGTTATAGATGGAATGGTTTTTAGTCTGTCCCTATTCAGTATGGTGTGGCTATGGGGTTGACATGTAAAGACTTTTATTTTGTTTAGTCTTTCCCTTGAAGGTACCTGTAAGAGTTTCCTGAATGATTTTGCCATACATACCCCAGGCAGCTAAGGGAAGTCAGGGCAGGAACTCAAGGTAGGAGCCTGGAGGCAGGAATTGAAGCAGAGGCCACGGAGGAGTGCTGCTTACTAGATTCTCAACTTGCTTTTATATGAACTCTGGATCACCTTCCATGGGGGGATGGTGCCATTCCTCCCCCTCATGTTCCACCTCCTCCTGTGTACCCCCAATAACCCTCAAATACCTCTTCTTCTTAAATTATTATTGCTACACACACAAAAACACATACATGCACATGCGTGCACATACACACACTACACTACTGCCATAAACATGTAAACCTCCTTGAACATTTCATTTTCCTTGAAATCACCAAAGCTATTGGGATCAGAGCACTTGGGCCTTTGATAGACAGCTATCTTACACTTCTCTGTGCCACTGAAGCAGTCAGCGTGCAGAGCATCACCAGAACCTTAACACCCCAAAACTATGACACTAGGAAGGCAGCTGAGGAGATTCTGAAACCCACCGAGGAAAGAACCTGAAGGAGCTAAGATTAGAGAAGGTAAGAGGCTGTGAAGAACTGAAGACAAATGCTCAAATGACTGCAAGGCCAGGTCACTGGGAAAGCTCAAAGGAGATGCCAAGGAATAAAAATATAGCCAAGGATTTTGACACCTGAAGCTCAAGAGTATAATTCTGGCCTTGGGGTGTTGGTATTCTGAATTCTTTGGAAATCTAGGTGTCGAGACATAGAGCCTTTGGGTTGGGAAGCTGGGCCCATGAACCCATAGAACCCACAACAATCAACACAAAGGAATCAGCTCTTGCCTGTGTGATTCCTCTCCTAGTTCAGCAGAAGAACCCCAAGAAGCATTTTGTAACAAAACCAAAACATCACAAACAAGAAATTTATCATTTACCAGTCCCAAAGAGGTCAGGGGAGCTGATAAAATCCAGTGGCAGGGAGCTCAGTCAGCAAGGAGAGGGTGCACAGGAGCAAGAGGACCCACACAGGCCTACACTAAAGCCTGCAGGTCTATGGGAGCGGGCTTTCTCTGAGAGGATTTCCCAAGCAAGCTGTGGATTGGCAGATTAAAGGAAACACACTGGTCGGGCAGGTTGGGGGCTGTTTAGCAGACTTAGGCGTTGGCCATTAGGATTTTTCATGTACACCAGCTGTGGAGTGTGCCATCGTGTGTTAGACCAGGAAGGGGATAGTTTCTTGACTGCTCACCCAGGACAGAGGTGATCAGGTTATCTCTGCATTTCAGATAACTTCCATCTGTCTAAAACTGGGTACCCAGGAGAAGCAACCATAATAAGCAAACTCATAACAGCGGGTAGCCCAGAAATGAGCTGTAAAAACGGAAATGGATCAAGCAGCACTAAAATGGGTGACTGAGCTAGCACACCTGATTATAACAGCGCATCACTGACAGGTAGGGTGACTCAGTGGGTGGGTGTTTCATTGCTCAGTTTTTGCCTCTCCACAGAAGTTCCCAAGGTGGAAAATAAGACTTAGAGGCACATTTCATAAAATTTGTTTTTATAGCATTATAAAAGTTATGCAAGATTGTTATAAAATAAACACATAAAGCTAAAATGTAAAGCCACCCTCCTCCTATTAGCCACACCCAATTCCAAAGCCTTGAAGGTAGTTTTAGCCACAGAAGAGTATTAGTCTTTTGCCCACTCTGATGGCACACACACTCTTTCCCTTTCTGCACACTGGCAAATATTGCACATTGATGGAGGAGGGTCATTGGTTAAAAAATAAAGAAACTGCTTGGCTCTCATAGGTTAGAACATAGGTGGGTGGAGTAAACGGAACAGAATGCTGGGAGGAAGAGGAAGTGAGCTCAGACGCCATTTCCTCTCCTCTCTCGGGCAGACGCCATGCCACTGTGCTCCAGAGCAGATGCGATGAAGCTCCGACCCAGGATGGACGTAGGCTAGAATCTTCCTGGTAAGCACATCTTGGGGTGCTACGCACATTATTAGAAATGGGCTAGTCCAGGTGCGAGAGTTAGCCAAGAAGAGGCTAGATATACTGGGCCAAGCAGTGTTTAAAAGAATACAGTTTGTGTGTTGTTATTTTGGGGCATAAGCTAGCCAGGTGACCAGGAGCTGGGGCAGCAGGAACACAGCCCACAGCTCCTACAACAGAATGGCCCCCAACGTGTGGACAACTACATCCATAGAAAGCCTGAGAAAGCTTGGGAAAGAATAAAGCATGTTTTCTTGGTAGCAGCAATTTCTTGGGTCTGCTCTGCATGCCAGAGGCAAGCAAGTGCTCTCATCTAAGAGAGGCTTCCTGACTCAGCTTTAGCTGTAAAACCTTGCAGCTCATTAAGAGGTCCTGCCACAAAACACTTAAATGGTGTTGATAAAAGCTGACTGAATGCTTGTTTGTTTTCAGCCGTAGCAGGAAAAAAGTTGTGCTGTTTTAAAATGCTGGCATTCTGGTTCGTCCTGCCAGGGCAAACTCTGACTCTTTTAGGCAGACAGTCCGGTCTGACTGAGTGTGGTCTATGAGCAGAATGCTGCAGCTTACTTGCTGGCAGGGACCTTGAAACGCCACAGAGTTGTGGCAATAAACATGGTTACAGCCAGTACCTCTGCCATGAGGCTGGAAAGCTAAAGAATGGGCTGTATCTAGCTGGCAAAGCCACAGCTTTAATCCTACCCATATTGCTCAGTAATTTAAAGGCTCGTGTGGTCAGAAAAAGAGAGATATACAGTAAAGAGAGATTCAAAGACAAAGAAAACCTTTAAATGATTTACAGTGTGTTTAAAAATATATGCAGGCTAAAAGTTAAAGTTCTTAAAAGTAAAAAAGGGAAGGAAGAAAGTAGTTGGGTGTGGTAGTACACACCTTTAATCCCAACACTTGGGAGGCAGAGGGAAATTGACCTCTGTAACTTCAAGGTGTGGTAGCACACACCCTTTAATCCCAATGCCTGGGAGGCAGAGACAGGTGGATCTCTGAGAAGTCAAGGACAGCCTGGTCTACAGAGTTATTCCAGGTCAAAGATACAGAGAACCTGTCTCAAAAAGCAAAAAATAGAAGTAAAAATAAACAAAATAGAGGTTAAAATAAAGCGCACAAAGATGGAAAATACACAGAGAATTTTGATACTGTATGCTATTATGCTTTGTTTGAATTGTTTGAATGCTGAGGAAGGAGCAACAGATGCTAAAAGATATTTGTTTATAAATGCTACTGAACTAATCCAACATAGATATTTTGAAAATACCTTGACTTCAGAATTTGGATCTAAGGATATAATACTTTGGAAAAGAGATTCTTCTTTTGTTTTCACAGACGATGACACCCTGCGGATTGCTTCCATGCCAATATGGTATGATAGACCACGCCCTCCTGAAAGGTTGCTGTGAACACCTTCAAAAAATTACTTCACTCAATTGACGACTGAGATGAACCTAGCACACAGGTTATACCCTGAAATATCTGAATAACAGCGCCCCCATTCAGCAGGAAGCAGTTTGGAGAGAAATAACTACGTCCATATTCCCAAATATTGTTTATAAATGTTATTTTACATTTAAAGGGGGATATGATATAGGTATGAATAATTTGCATTGATATGGATTTTGCTTTAGGGATTTAAATTTAAGGTCAATTTTGTTATATGTATATGTATTTCTGATATTGATTAAGGTATTGTGATTGTATAGTTCATGTAAAAATGTAATGTATATAGGTTGTTAATGGATAATCATTAATAATAGTCAAGTTTGTAGTCATGTCAGTTAGATTTTCTAGATGTACATAGATATATTTTATATAGGCATTCTTCATATCTTCCAAAGATTATAGAATATGGCATTTTAAATGTTTTAATAACTTAGGACTTTTCATTACAATGAGACACTCTGCTCCTGGCAGCACCAATCTACTTCAAAAAGAAGATGGACATCGAAGAGGATCCTTATGGAGTTTGATAGCCATTTGGGCAAGAAACTGCTCTTGCTTGGACTGTTGCATAAACTGAACACAGAGAACCCGCAGAGAGAGGACTACTGAACTTGCCTAAAGGTGAGATGATCTTTCAGGGTTCCTGATTCATGAAAGAGTCTGCGAGACATTCTGCAGAGCACAACAGATAGTGAGTGAACTGCCTTTGAAATTTCCTGCTTCATGGAAATGTCTGCTGGAAACTATGGGCCTGTAGGCCGAAGATGGATGCCCCAATGGTACAGAGAAACTTTGGGTGACTGTCAAGGCAGCGAGATGTCTCTGTCATTTCTAGAGTTTGAAAGTTGCTTATTTTTTGTTTGCTTAGGTAATATTGTATCTTTCTGGAGTCTTTGATGGAGTTGAAGAATAGTTAGGTATAGTTATAGTTTTCCTTAGTTATGATAAAGATAAAATAGATGTAAATATTGTAATTTTTACTTGATAACTGTTTTGTTATATGTAATTTTGCTATGTTAAAGTTAAAGCCTTCCTTTTTTTGTTTAAACAGAAAAAGGGGAAATGATGAAGGAAGGTCATTGGTTAAAAAATAAAGAAACTGCTTGGCCCTCATAGGTTAGAACATAGGAGGGTGGAGTAAACAGAACAGAATGCTGGGAGGAAGAGGAAGTGAGCTCAGACGCCATTTCCTCTCCTCTCTGGGGCAGACACCATGCCACTGTGCTCCAGAGCAGATGCGATGAAGCTCCGACCCAGGATGGACGTAGGCTAGAATCTTCCTGGTAAGCGCACCTTGGGGTACTACGCACATTATTAGAAATGGGCTAGTCCAGGTGTGAGAGTTAGCCGAGAAGAGGCTAGATATACTGGGCCAAGCAGTGTTTAAAAGAATACAGTTTGTGTGTTGTTATTTTGGGGCATAAGCTAGCCAGGTGACCAGGAGCTGGGGCGGCAGGAACACAGCCCACAGCTCCTACTACAGCACATCTCCTGCATTTCATTGTAGTTAGTCAACAGGAAATTACCAATCTTCCAGGTCAGTCGAGAGAGATCGCCGTCATCTCCTAAATGGACCTGATGTACAATTCTTAAGGCGGTTGTGGCTTTTGTTGTTGTTTTACTGTTAGAAATAGCATTTTGTGAGCATTTTTATGACTAGATCTTTGTGTATCCATTGGTAGAAGACATTTCCAGAAGTGGAAATCCGGGTTAAATAAAGTGTGAGTGTATTTGAGAAATTTGACTGATACCGCCAGTCGGTTGTACAACATGGCTGCTCAAATTTATCTTTTCGGACACTCTTTTAGTGAGTAATTTTTCCTGAGAATAAAAGTATAAGAGACACTCTGTGAGTTCGAGACCAGCCTGGTCTACAGAGTTAGTTCCAGGACAGGCTCCAAAGCCACAGAGAAACCCTGTCTCGAAAAAAAACAAAAAAAAAAAAAAAAAAAAAAAAAAAAAAAAAAAAGTATAAGAGACAAAAAGTAAAACCCAGAGACCTTGATGGGGGATGTAGAACAAAGAAGCAAGAAAACAATGGCAAAGCCAGCCTACCACCCCTATCCTGCCTGGATCAATGAGTCTTGCACCCAGCAGGAAAGAGCTGAGAAATTCCTGGTAATTAAATACGTACCAAGACAGAATTTGAGAAGCCAATTTCTCAGTAATAGATACTTTTTAAAATGGAGGACATCATTGGTGGGGTGGTGGGGATGACAGCTCCTTACCCACCTAGCTGGATTTAGTTCAAGTATCTCTGCGCTTTACTCCAGGAGAGGAGAGGACATTTAGACAAGGTTTTCTTTCAAAAACAACAAGTACAAAATGTTTGAGAGGTAGTAATTTAATTCTAACACCCCTCAGAATTCCCAGAAGAAACAAGATCCAGCCCAGTCGATGATTAAGTCATTTGGGTGAAATGGGGTTAAAGGAGTTGACGTCAATAAATTGGCTCTTTCTGGCCTTCCTTAGCTGCCTTAATAAAAGTGGCACGAAACATCTTAACCCTATGCTTGTCGAGGGAGCTCCGCAGCAACCCATTGCCCTTGAAAAGGAGATTCTCTGATCCCAGGATGAAGTCCTGAGAGGACCACTCAGTACCTGCCAAGAACCTTCCTCCTTGAAGAGCGAGAATGGAAATCAAGTCTTTAAAGGCACAGCATTCCAGGTGCAGGAAGCCTGCCACTGCTGCTGCTGTTTCCGCTAAATTAATCACCCGGGATGAGTCCCAAGTTGCCGGCTTCATGTGCCCCTGCCCTCCTTCCTGTGGCCCTACTCTGCCAGATCCCACTTCTTTAGAGAAACATTGCAGTAATCTATCCCCATGACCTCCAAATTATCCATACCAGCCTGATAAAATGAGAAATCACTAAGATTGTGGTTCAATTCATATTATTCATAAGTTATGTCCTATAAAGGGCGCATGCACGAGTTACAGTCTGCTAGGTATGGCCAGGTGGAAATACTGAGGCTTCTAGTGAAAATACACTAGGTTCCTCCTGATGCGGTGGTCAGGTTTTCGTGAGTAGATCAATACATAAGCTGTCTTTGCATGTGTGTGTGTGAGTGTGTACATGTGTGTAAAGATGTCTAATTTAATATATTATTGACTCACTTACACTGGAATCATAGCCAACAGTACTATAACTCATGCCTGAATGAAGTTTATCAAACACATGTATTTTCAATGAAAGACACATCACAGCCAACTTGTAATTAGAAATACCAAACAGTACTTAAGAACTCAACTGGTGAACGTTGTGGGGAGGGTGAAATCACCAACAAAAACACACAAAAAGTATTAAACTAAATATGCATTTTAAAAAGGCAGGCAGGGCTGGGAGACTGTCAGTAAAAACTGAAAACATGAGGACTTGAATTCAGTCTCCAGCAACTACCCAAAAAATCTGGGTGTGCTGGCAAACAATTATTGTACCAATACTAGAAAGGGAAGAAAGACACGAGAAAGAGAGAGGAAGAGAGAGAGAGAGATGTATTTGTAGAATGAGAGTAGCCTGCTTCTGCTGGACGTGTACTGGGTAAGTCAGCCTTTTAGGGCCTCTGAATTTGTTTGTAAATGACCATGAAAATGTCATGAGCATTGATTTGGGGTAGTAAGCCTTAGCAGGTATACAAGACTGCAAATACTGAACTGGGGATATTAAGAATTAACTATTTTCTTCTCAGACTAAGGCACATCCCACCACAAACAATCTACCCCAGTTAAGACCCTTCCTACCCCTCTAGGAGTGTTCCGGTTTGGATGGAGCCTCTTTGGGTGTGTATAGTGTGTGTGTGTGTGTGTGTGTGTGTGTGTGTGTGTGTGTGTGTGTGTGCGTGTGTGTATGTATCCTCTCATAGTATATATTAAAAGTTAGGACTCACATGTAAGAGAGAATACACACCTCACTTAGTATTATACCAATACTGTCCAGATTCATACATTTTTACAAGTGTCATTGATGGAGGTGGGTCTTGTATTAATCTGTTGCTTTCATTGGTTAATTAATAAAGAAACTGCCTAGGCCCATTTGATAGACCAACCCCTAGGTGGGTGGAGTAAACAGAACAAAATGTTGGGAAAAAGGAGCCAAGTCAGTGAGTCGCCATGATTCTCCCACTCCAGACAGACGCAGGTTAAGATCTTTCCTGGTAAGCCAGTTCATGGTGCTACACAGAATATTAAAAATGGGTTAGATCAATATGTAAGAGCCAGCCAATAAGAGACTAAAACTAATGGGCTAGGCAGTGTTCAAAAGAATACAGTTTCCGTGTAATTATTTCGGGGCATAAACTATGCGGGCGGCTGGGTGCCGGGGACGCAGCCCTGCCGCTCATATTACAACATGTCATAATTATGTTTTTCCTTACAGTTAATAAATTCCATTGTGCATATGTACTAGCTTCATTACCCATTCCTCTCTTAATGGCTTGATCCCATTTCCTTGCTCTTGTGACTAGTGTAGCAGTCAATGCGGATGTGCAAGTATCTCTGTGTTGGGATATGATATTCTGTGGGTATACAGGCAGGAGAGACATAACTGGCTCACATGGAGGTTCTATTTTTAGCCATCGGAGAACCTCCCATAATGATTTCCATAGTAGCTGCACAAGTTAGCGCTCTCACCAGCAGCAGATAAGGTTGCTCTTTCCCCCACATCCTTGCCCGAATCTGTTGCCCTTTGTTTCCTTGAGTACAGCCGTTCTGTCTGGGGACAGAGATGGAATCTCACACTAGTTTTATTCTTTCCCTGTGGCTAACAATGCTGAACACTTTTAAACATATTTCTTGGCCATCTGAGTTTCTTCTTTTGAGAACCCTATTCATTTGTATTTTTCTTACAGTTACATTTGAAACTTGTTGACAGAAAGACCTTTACAGAGTAAAAGCCATTTATTCATCCAACAAAAAGTTATATATTGTGTGGCTACATATCAACCACTCTTCTACATGCTAGAGTAACTACAATAAAGAAAAAAAAAATAGCCGGGCGGTGGTGGCACACGCCTTTAATCCCAGCACTCGGGAGGCAGAGGCAGGCGGATCTCTGGGAGTTCAAGGCCAGCCTGGTCTACAAGAGCTAGGTCCAGGACAGGCACCAAAAGCTACAGAGAAACCCTGTCTCAAAAAACCAAAAAAAAAAAAATAGAGGTACCCTGCTTCCTTAGAGAATGTATCCAAGGGCAATGGGAGATGGATGGATAGATAAATGAATGGAATAAATAATTGATCTAGGTTACCTTTAATGCATAATATTTTCTTCATCAAGATAGGAGTTTAGAGTTCAAGAGATAATTGGGATGAACTGGAAGCCTGATCACCAGGAGTCCTCCACTGGGATAGGGTAGCCTTGTTCTGACTCCCAGAAATCAGTAGCTGTTAAAGAAAATGGCCAAGATTGGAAGGAGCTAGTGAGGACTAGAAGAGGAACAAGGGCGGGGGTTGAAACAGGACTGGCAGGGTTGGCAGTCAGTATGAGTATCTCAGCTGTGGTGACATTCAGAGGAGTTCACCAATCCCTATTCAATGTGGCCAGAGATAAACACTCATCTTAACATGGGGAAGATAATGCACCACCTTAGGAGGAAAGTGGGCACAGGAAACAAAACAGAGCTCTACTTCTATTTTTTTTTCCTTTTTTTAAAAAAATATTTTATTACTTATTATGTATACAATATGCTGTCTGTGTGTATGCCTGCAGGCCAGAAGAGGGCACCAGACCCCATTACAGATGGTTGTGAGCCACCATGTGGTTGCTGGGAATTGAACTCAGGACCTTTGGAAGAACAGGCAATGCTCTTAACCGCTGAGCCATCTCTCCAGCCCGAGCTCTACTTCTAAAGTTGACAATAAGTTGGGCAGCCTGATCATTCTGGTTATTGGGAGACCCTTACATGTAAGTATTATCCTAAGCACTGAAGATACAGTGAGCAAGACAGGAGATCCCACTCCTTTACTGATGGAGTCTGCACTTGTAGATAGCCAACAAACCACCTAAAATAAATAAAACAAAGAAGGAGCATGGAGAAGGTGTTGGGGACTTGAAGTAGTCTCAGTAAGCCTTAGTCAGGTGACGTCTGAGTTATCTATAGAGGTGAGGATGGCAACAGGGAGGAGAAATGGCAAGTCATCGTCACCCAAGAAACAGCGATGAACCCCATGTGGCTGGAGCCCAGTCATCTGAAGGGAGAAGAGCGGTTGAGCCCTAGAGCCAAGCAGTGAATGGCTATGCAGGTAGAGTGAAGGGGAGGAAGCAGAAGTTATTTCTTGACAGTTGACTTTTAATCCCTAGGAGGTGGGAAGCAGAGGAATTGCTGCAATGTCCCATTTAAACTTGTTCTTTCCAGCTGCTTAGGAAGGAGACTACAGAGAAGCCGTCTGAACACAAGAGTAATGTCCAGGAATAGATGTAAAAACACCTGTGATACAATGCTGACTCAGCCCAATGACTGCCCACCCACCCCCCATCCCTGCTCCCTGCATTCCTTTGTCTAAGAACAAGATTAATGACAGAGCCTGGGGCTGGGTCTTGGCAGCTGCAGCTGGGGGCAAAGTGACCCCAACTGTGAGACAAACTAACCAAGAAGACCAGAGCCACAGGCTGACTCTCAACTCATTTTCACATCCTTATGTCAGGGAGCCTTTAAGACCCTACGCAAGGCCAAGCCCATAAAGATCCCTAGTCAGTGTTTTAGGGTGGAATGTTTTTATTAATTCCCCAGGTGAATCTAAAGTGTGGCTGAAGTTCATAACCACGGGTGGAGACCATCGCCATCTGAGGCCACAGAGAGAACAAGTGGTCATGGACCAGTTGGGCAGAATAAATATTTGGGAAATGCATGATGAGTGGGTGCTGGAAGTCTCAGAGCCCGGCACGTGAAATGTCCAGTAAGTGTTACATTTTACTGTATTAGCAATGAGAAGGGTCAAAGACCCTGTGCTAAAGAGGTATATGTCCATACCTGTGCATTAGGGATTTCGTCTAGAAGAAGCAGGCAAGGTGATTGTCGTTTGGAAGACAACCTGTGAGAATGACCAGAGGAGTGTGTCCATCTTCAGAATGTATCATAGCCACCAAGGAAAGGGGCTGTTAGAACAGACTGCTGAGCTCCACCCTCCAGAATTAGATTCAGCGGGTTGAAGAGGAGCTTTGCTTACACATTCCCCAGGGTATCCAGCAGGGTGTGTTTGAGACCTATGATGCCAGCTGTGGCAAACAGGTGAGGAGCACAGAGAGATTGGAACAGGCTGAGAGACTGTATCTTGGTAAGACCAGGACCTTGGATGGTGTTAGGTTTCAAACCTAAGACAATGGCTGGGGTGCCTATTTAACATGTTACAGTGGACCTGCCAGCCTGGTACCCTTGCATCCCTCAGTCCCTATCTGCTACAGGTCCTCCTGGCTTGATGGGGGAGAGTCTTCTGTTTTGTGTTAATTTCATTGGTTAAATAAAGAGACTGCCTTGGCCCTTTAATAGGACAGAAAATTAGGTAGGTGGAGTAAACAGAACAGAATGCTGGGAGAAAGAAGCCGAGTCAGACAGTTGCCATGACTTTCCTGTCTGAGATGGATGCCCGTTAGACTCATCCCGGTAAGCCACACTCAACTGGCAATACGGATATTAGAAATGGGTTAGATCAGTATATAAGAGCTAGCCAATAAGAAGTTATAACTAATGGGCCAGGCAGTGTTTAAAAGAATACAGTTTCTGTGTAATTATTTCAGGTAAAGCTAGCCATGCAGGAGTCAGGCAGCGGGAATACAGCCCACCGCTCCTCATACAACACTGGCTGACATACCATACCCTTTACCCTGAACTCTCCAGCCCAGGGGACTGGGCTGCCCTTCCCTATGTAATCCAACCATTTTGATCACCTGCCCTCTTTGTATCTTTGGGTCTCCTAGTTGCTGCACCTGGTTCCCTGTCTCCTCTCTTCTCTCTCCTCCTCCTCACAGTACAGCTCAGTCTGGTCATGTCCATCTGGATTCTCCCAGATGTCCCTGCCTCTGGTTATGCTCTCCGTTTTATCTACCATAAACTTTCTCCTCCACATATTCCAGGAACACTCACGGCCTTTTCTTCTTATTTCTATTTTTCATTCAGATGATACAACTGATTGGCTGGAGGAAGGCAGAGGAAATTGTTCAGGATGACGAGGGACCCCTTTAAAAGCGTTTATTTTCATGCCTCTGTAAACATAAAAATAAAACAGTTCTTTTCTCTAGTTGGGTTTTGCCCCCTCCTCCAACCTGACTAAATAGTGTAATAAATGTCAGTGCTTTATTTGTTTCACCAAATAAAAGGAGGCCAGCCAATATCTGCTTGTCTAATATCACAGCTCGGTTCCAGAACATCTGGTAGTGGTTATTCCTAGTATGTTCTGGAATCTGCACTTAGGATGCTTAGTTCCTAAACCAACCCACATTTGAAAAGGAATTGCAAGTGCCTGTGCTTATCAAGGTCATTATGCCTGCAGAAGAACGCACAGCAGATGCCGGCCAGGTACCATTCTCTGGGGCCAAAACGACTTCAATAATCTATAGCCTCAAAGGCTGAAGCTAGCATGGCAAACGTTATGAAAAGTATGTCTCTCGCAGATGAATTTTTCTGGCAGATGAAACAATATAAACTGCTTTAAATGTGCTCTTCGTGCAGATAACGAGGCTGGCAGACCTGTGTGTGTAATTTAGTAAGCCGGTGTAGTGTTGAGAGGATGGTTAGTAGAAGTAAGAGTTCATTAGTGTGTGCAAAGAATAGAGACACCCTTTTTGTTTCCTGGCTACAGTAGAAAGCATGGCCCTCAGACCTTATCATGCCTTTTATTTAGAAAATGTATATTCTTGGGACTGGCCTCAAACTTTTTGATTATCTTGGCCAGAACACCAGAATCCGCATTTAAAACTATGACCATAAGTTTCAGAACCAGAGACAGGCAATATATTCTGGGTCCAAAGAGCACCCAATTAATGTAAACTGCTCTTAGCAAGGAAGTTTTGTAAAAATCAAGGTTTCTATATCTATGCACAGGTACATACTTAATCATCAGATGTGTGAGTCGAGAAGATGGTTGACCCAGATTAACACCAGCAGTTGAAAAAGAAGAGCCTGGTGGATCTCCTGTCCCCTCCCTCTTGGTCCAGCATGTAGTGACCATCTTGTTGATGGTCCTTTGTTTTTGTAGCCATCACTGTACCATCATCAGGTAATGATATTGCTTGCCAGTCACAATGTGTTTGCTAGCTAAAGATATAGTTTAAATCGGTCTGAGAAGGGTTACTGTTAGCCTCATTTTCCTTCTGTGGGTGCCGGTCACTCACACATGCAGACAACCTCCACTTTTAATGGTACAGCCTTTTCCACTTTATGATGCCATAAAAGATGATGGGCTTTCACTAGAAGCTACACTGTGAATTTCAAATGTTGATGTTTTACCTGGCTAATGATATAGATCTGTCCTTTGTCACGATTCTGGGAGCTGGAGCTCAGGGTTAACCACAGGGTCACTAGGGAGAAAACTAGGGAGGGCTAAACTGGGATATGAGGTCATCATTCAGTGCGATTTGCCTCAGGGCATTTTCAGTTGACCTTAGATCTAGTGGGGTGTAGCCAAACAATTGTACATAACTTTCTGATATGCATTCTCTCTTCCAGCTAATTCTGGAAGATTCTAGTTATTTCTTTTCCACTCTTACCTTGATTGAGGCATAATTAACACATAGTAAACTGAAGATATTTAAATTCTGCAACCTGATGACTTGTGACATATAAACATGTTCCGGAAACCACTGCCAAAATCAAGATATATATCTGTCTGCCCTGATGTCTGTGCACGTTTGTGACTCTTTCCTCCCCTTCCTGTCCACACTGCCAGAAATTGCTGAGGTGATCGGCTCTTGCGAATTTCAACAGAAATGCTTTTTACTTTCTCTCTGGTTTTTGCCTTCTTCGTTTTGAGAACCACCTTTGTTGCCAAGTACCAGTAGCTCTTTCTTTTATATTGTTTAGTTGGACTTCCTTGCACAGATGTGCTATTGTTTGTCTCTCTGTTCATTTATTGGCGGACACTAGGATTCTTTCCAGGTCCTAGCTGTTACAAGTGAAACCACTATAACATGTATACATTTGTATACATGTTTTGTGTTGGGAATATGTTTCAATTATCTTGGCAAATAACTCAGAGTAGAGTGTCTGGACCATATGGCAAATGTGGGTTTTCTTTATAAGACACTGATAAACTCTTTTCAAAGTGGTTTTAATCCATTAGCTGTATGAGATTCAGTTCTAACGCTTGATATGGTTGCTCTCTCCTCCGGAGTTTCTCATAACTGCAATTGGCATCCTATAGTAACTTGAAATTAAAAGTGGCCAGTATTGTTCTGGTATTTGAAGAAAATGGAAAACATGAGATATAAATATGAGAATCCAGTCAAGTCAATATCAATCCCTGTCAAAACTCCAGAGCAGGACATCAAGGAAGCAGTTAGTAAATATTGTTAAAAACTGCCAGTGTTGCTGGCTGCTGACCAGGGCTTGGTCTCAACAGCTCATACTGAGCAGGGATTATTAATATTTTGCTAAGGCATTATTAGGTCAGGAAGATAAGAGTGGGAATGTAGGATATAATGAGTAAATACAGTCATCAGCATTTGGCAATGGCTTTCAGTTATGAGAAAGGCTTGTGTGCACCTAGGTGGTTACAGCCAGCTCCTCTGGGCCTGCCCTTGTTTGCCAGCCCTGCTTCTCCTCACTCTCATTCTGCAGCAGCAGGGATTTCTTTGCTTGCCTTTGGGTAACATCCAAATCCTCCAACCACCTCATGTTTCATGACACTAATTTCTGTTTCAATGTGTACTTTTCCATTCACAATGGCCCTCTTCCAATCTCCTGCATGTTTTTCCACTTAATCCAGTTGTCAACTCGGGGTATTTATATGAAAAATCACTTGTACGTTGCTTGCCCATAAATTTTTATAATTTTTTAACTGGCTTAAATAAAATGTTCCATTATACCATTACTCATTATACTATCTATTGGATATCCAGTTTGGGGACAATCTTCTAGTGCTAATCAGAGGGCTTACATAATCTAACACATAATGAGTTTTGTTATGGGGTTCATACTATCAGTATTCACTTTGGCCCCATTTAGCCTTGTTGTCGGTTTTGTGTCTCTTAATTCTAGCCACTCTGAGTTTGATCAGTTCTTAATCTACATTGAGTTCATTATTCTAAAAGTTAAATAACTCCCTAACCCTGTTTCAGTGTCAGCAAGAAGTAAATGAATGGCAGTTTTCCTGAGTTGGGAAGCGGGGGGGAACCTCCTTGTGGATCAGACCTGGTCATAGTGTTTTCCCCTAGAACACTTCCAAATGCTTCAACAAATCAAAAGACGTTATACCTTGCTGCAGACTCCTCATGGTTCTTAGAAAAGAAACAAATGTCAATAGAGTCAAAATAAATAGACTTATAGCTTTTGTGTTAAGGATAACCAGAAATATTGTTCAGGATCACCCCTTTTCCTAGATTAGAAAGTTTTTCAATATGGTGCTCCCTAATCTAATGAGCTAACAAAAAACCCAGAGGCCATCCAGAGATTATTAGGATGAGCCACTAAGACTGAGGAACCAACACTGTAAGCAGGTACTCAAGACAAGCTAGAAGACTGCCTAATTATAAGTACAAGACTATAGAAGATTGTCTGTCTACCTAGACATATAAGACGAAGAGGTTTTAGGGGACTGGTCTATGGTCTATGAAGGCAACTTCCCTTAGCTGAACAACACAGTATAAAAACAGTGTTCTAAATGTATTTAAGAAACTAACTTAAAATCACATCCAAATAAGCTAACAGAGATAGGCCATTTCCCATTCCCAGCCTGGGAGACGGTATGTTTTATGGGGATTTTGTTGTTTGGTACACACTATAGCTTGAATTAGTAGAGTCACAGAAACATTTCTCAAAATGCAGTATCATAATCAGCCAAGGATCTTGCTAAATGTAGATTTTTGTAACCACCTCAGAGCTCCTGATATGGGGAGACAGTCTAGGAATTCAAGTTAACTCATGGTTTCAGTGAATTCCGAAAACTACTACTTTATACCTTTAAAGAGAATTGCTATGTTACAGCCAGGTCTAATGTACAAGATGCTCCAGATAAAAGGGTACATTACATAGCTTTATAAATTTGGGGATTTGAAAAATCATGTTCACATGTTGTCCTAAGCCCACCTACCACTGGGAACTTTTTCAAACATGGTTAGAGATATTCTTAAATTGAATGTCCAATGCATGCCTAGTCTACAAAGCCTCCTACATTCAGTTTTGTCCAAATGGACATCATTCTCTGTCCCTACACTCTGGTGCTTTGAAAACAAATATTTGAAGGATCTTTGGGATGAATGCACCTCAAACTTAACCTACAAAAGAGACAGCATGTCTAGTTTAGTGCCTGACATAAAAAGCAACTAGTAAATATTTATTTACAGAAATAAATGAATGGATGTCAGCTTACTTCATCTTTTCTCCTCCCTTATAAACTTTAGTTTGACATAGTGAAGAAATTACTTTACCACCCTGCTGTGGACCCCTCTGAAGCTCAAGTACTAAACCTCAGTGAGTCAGTGTGATATTAAGATGTGGGCTTTCAGAAATGCTAAGATAATAAAGGTGGCTCTTTTCATGAATGAATTAAAAATCTTATAAAAGGGACTTCTTTTTTTCCACTTGTCCCTCCACCTTATCCTATCAGAAGACCCAGAATTCATCACTTACAGAGGGCCCAGCAGCAATGCGTCATCTTGGAAGCAAAGAGCAGCCCTTCTCACTCAACCATCTGCTGGCTTCTTGACTTTGGACTTCACAGCCTCTAGACTATAAGAAAATGATTTACTTCACTGGCAATTACTTAGTCCCTTATTTTGTTCCAGAGTCTGCTATGGTTTGATATCAAAGGCAACTTCTGTTATAGGAGCCTGCTTGTTTATTTTTGGCTGTCCAGACTCGAAATAACTACACAGAAACTGTATTAATTAAATCACTGTTTGGCCTATTAGCTCTAGACTTTATTGTCTAGCTTTTACATCTTACTTTAACACATTTTTATTAATCTGTGTATCGCCATGTGGTTGTGGCTTACGGGCAAGGTTCTGTCTGACGTCTATATGTGATGGGGCTATATGGCTTTCTTTGACTTTGTCTTTTTTTTTTCTTAGCATTTAGTTTAGTTTTTCCCACCTAGCTCTTTTCTGCCCTGCTATAGGCTCAAATCAGTTTCTTTATTCATTAACCAATAAAAGCAACACATATACAGAAGGACTTCCCACATCAAACTCCCACAGCCAATATTTTGGAAGCTTGATACCTTGCTAGTTTAGATGACTTTGAGAGGTTCTAAAAACTTTCAGAGGTGGGATTTGGGTGGAGGAAGTAGGTCATTTGGTCATATCCTACCCTGGCACCTTCCTGTATTACTCGTTGGTTCTGCTTGTCATCATCCATGAGGTATATAGACCTGCTCCAGTACCTCCTCCCCACCATGATGGACTGATAACTTTGAGACAGAGAGCCATGTAAATCTTTCCTCCTTAGTTAGTTCTATTAGGTATTCTGTCACCATAGTGAGAAAATGCTAACTAGTTCAGAAACCATCCACCAGGATTTCCAGGTCAAAATCTAGAGAGTCATCCGCGGACCACAATCCCATTCCTGTATAAATGGTCACTAAGTCCTCTCTAGAAACTTTCTACTCCGTATAGCTCCATTTTATGTTGGCAAAAAAAGAATAAAATGGGGCTGGAGAGATGGCTCAGAGGTTAAGAGCATTGCCTGCTCTTCCAAAGGTCCTGAGTTCAGTTCCCAGCAACCACATGGTAGCTCACAACCATCTGTAATGGGGTCTGGTGCTCTCTTCTGGGCTACACACAGACAGAATATTGTATACATAATAAATAAATAAATATTAAAAAAGAATAAAACAAAAGATATCGGAATAATTAACATATATGTATCTGAGACTCTGTCTAATAAGTATATAAAATGTCATCCTACACAGTAAAAAAAAAGTTATAATTGAAGAGTTTTATTCAATCCTTTCAGAAACAACCAAGTTTTTTAAAAGTAAGCATTATTTGATAAAGATAAACATTATTTGATAGCGATGATTTGAACAAAATGATTAATAAGCTCAAACCAATAGCTATCTGGGAGGAGGGTCTGCTGCCTTTTAATCTGACCTGTCAACCGAATAGAAAGGAGGAGTCCAGATGTATTTCTCAATTCCTATTGGTTTGAGCTTAGACAGAGATGAGCATCCAATACAGCATCTTTGGACCCTATTCCTCTTGACACACTGAAATCTTCTTTTGCAGCATTAAGAACAACATGCTTTTGGGGGCCAATGATTTGATGGCCCAAGGCCAGATGAACCCTAAGCCACTCCTATGCAACTCTTCTGGAAACCTACTGGATGTTAACAGTACCCACCTCATCAATTGCAATTCTCAGTGGGAGTCAAGCCTCCACCAAAGCTAGGATGTGATAGTCATGTAAATACTGGGTGTCAGGAGGCTGGAGAGATGGATTGACGGTTAAGAACACTGACTGCTCATCTAGTCCTGAGTTCAATTCCCAGCACCCACATGTTGGTTCACAACCATCTGTAATGAGATCTGGTGCCCTCTCCCAGCATGCAGACATACATGCAGGCAGAACAAAACACTGCATTCATAATAAATAAATAAGTATTAAAAAATAAAATACTGGGTATTTGGAAAAATATGTATTTAAATTTCTCCATGAGTTCTGGTTGACCTTCTGACCTAATTGATCAAAATTAGTAACTTGGAATTTAATAGGAAGTCAAATGGAACGTATCAGCTCTCAACCCACAGCATAGTCCTTAAGCAGCTGAGTGAGGATGCATTTAGACAGAGCAGCCTAACCAGAGAGCACTAGGGTCACTTCTGCCCATGCCACCAGAGGGCAGAAACTTTACCCCAAACATACCAGCTAGTCTGGTCACCCCTTGAAGAAATAAATAGCACAGATTCAAGTACCGAATCTTCTACCTCCAATTTAAAAATAAAAGGGCTCCCTTTTACTTTCTTTCATTTATTCTTCACAAATGCACCTAATCAGCATTTAAGTACCTACTACATTCTAATTATTAGAAAAGACAGAGAAATAAAAATCCATGAATCCCTGGCCCAGTCCCAGAGAAACCCCGTTCACAGACCCCAGTGTTTGCTGCACAGTCTTTAAAAATGCTGCTCATCTGAGCAGACTTGACTGTTACTATGCCTGTGTTAATAGCCTTATATTAATATCCTTCTTGGATAGCTGCATATCCAAGTCTCAGGTTCAGGGTAGGCCTGGGTTTCCCAGGTCACATAGATCTTTCAGTTTTGAATTTCTTTAACTCTACAAATGTGTCTGTTGTATATGAAATGAGAACATAGCCACACTCAGTCTGGCAGAGTGTCTTTGTTAATGCCAGTCTTATTACCTATGCTCTGTCATAAATAAATGATAACAGGAACCAGAAATGTCTTTCTAGAAACAGACAATACTCTCATTTGGATATTAGAATTTGACAGTTGTTTTTGAAAGTGAAAATGATGCCTAAATTCCTTATGATAAGAATTCTCCCTAATTACTGTATCAGGAACTAAGTTTGGTACCTGGGATACACAGATTAGACATCCCAGAGCTCTTACAATTGATAAATTTTGCTCCTAAGTCCTCCCATTAGTGCTTGTGCGTCTCTAAGAGTTATTACCAACTATTACAAAAAAAAATGTGTCTCACCAGAATGGTGATGCATCTCTAACCCTGAGCCCAGGACGAAAGTACCTCAAGAGCTTACAGAAATCCAAAAGCAACAGGCAGATGAGAGAGGACATTACACAGCAGGCTTTAATAGAGTCTACCGGAGAAGGGCAGCCTGGTTCTTCATTTGCAAACCACACAAGGTTCAGGCACTTAGCTCAAAGGGAAAAATACATTTGGAAATTTATAAACCAGAGTGATGAACCATTCATGAGCAGGCTGTGACCCTGAGGGTACTGAAGACCTGCAGGGAGATGAGTCACTTGTCCCGGTGTCAGAACACCCGGGCCAGGCTCACTTAACATCTTCCCTAAGGAGCCTGGAGAATATAAGTGGTGTCACTCAATTCTGCCAGATTGTATTCATAATATTTAATAAGCCTCTATTATCCTCAAATAACCTCATGAGAGAGAATTATGACATATGGGGTAATCAAAAAGAGCACTGGGAGCGGACCGTCTGCCCAGAATCTGGATCCATTAGTTAAGCTTTCTGGTCCTCAGTTTTCCTGCCTTACAATATTTGCATGAAGCTGTTGTCCTGGTAAATTTACATAATGAACCCAGAGCTTCCTCTGCACTGTGTGCAGAGCACATTGCCCAGTTCAGTGAACATTAGCTTCTCAGAAAGAAAAGCTTCCATAACTCTCCTGGCACACGCCTGAGGCTGGATTTGTATGTGTGATGGCTATGCTTACCACAGCCAGCATACATACTGACTAATACCAAACGGAGAACGGATCTGCCAGTCCTAATTAGTAAGGATGTAAGCATGAGCTAGCTCAGTGTTCTGATGGTAGCAAAGATGCTACACATAAGACCAGAGGGCTGGGTTGGAGTCAGTGCCCCCTCCACGGGAGGAGCATCTCTCTGTGTGGCTCCTATTCTCTTGTTACTCCTGGTACTTCTAGATATTTCTTTACAGGGCTAGGAAATTGTTCTCTTTTGGGAGCCCCACCCCCATTAAAGAAGTCAGTAAGGTACTTTCCTTGCATCCCTTCCAGTTAGAAAACAGGTGTGTTTGTTTTCTTTGTTGTCACTGTGACCAAATATCTACTAAGGAGCAACTAAGTCTACCATGGAAGAGAGAAGACATGGGGATGGAGCATACAGCTGGGACCCCACCCCTGGGACCACACCCCACCAGTGGACAGGAGTGGGACTGGCTATAAATCCCCAAAGCCTGCCCCCAGAGAGGGACTTCCTCCAGCGAGACTCCACCTCCTAAACCATCTACACCCTTGCAAAATAGTAGCACCCACCAGGGAACAAACATTCAAACATATGAGTCCCTAGGGAGCATGTCAAAGGACAACAGAAAGTATGTGACATTATCTGGGTGATAAGTTACATCCAAGCAAGGTCTCAGTTCAGAAGAGGGTGACATAAAGAAAGAAATCAGCGGGTGCTATTCAGTCTGATGAAAAACTGGAGAGGAAATTCATGGTTCACAAGAAGTGGCATCCAGATGGGGTAGAGAGCCTGCTGCTGAAATTGGCAGCTTCTAGGAGGCAACTCAAAACACTGTGCCGGGTCCAGCTGCTGTAAGCTCTCTACCAGCCCAGCTCATGATGTCACAGGGCTTCTCAACCTAGCTCCCTGGTCCTTTCAGATAGTCTGAAAATTGCCATATTATCTTTTTTGCATAAACGAACTGGAGTTTATTCAAGGTATTTGTGACCATGTAGCATGGAGTCCTTACTGTTCTCTTGCTTTTATCTATACGCCAAACAGACCATTCATTGGGGGAAGTTGGACAATGATTCCCACCTAGACAAAGGAATAGGGTGAGGGGTGAGATTCACCATGGTTTATTGATCTCAATATCCCTCGAATTGATTTGTTGGCTTGACTAAATCTCTGTTGACTCCTTGTCAGCCACGGTACCTACTCATGTCAGCCAGATGTTTTGATGGAAAAAGACTAAACCTCTCTCTGAGATGCTATTTAAAATCTGAGACCTTGGTAGTGGAAAAATATTCTTAATTAAAAAAAAAAAAACTCAAGAAGACACTTCCAAATAGAAGTAGTAAGTGTCGGAGTTAAAGGACAGGCACAGCAGCCTCATGTCGGAGACAATATAAGGAGGCCACAGTTCCTGATGCAACTGATTCTGTCCCATGAGGAGCTATGGGCGTTAATCAACTGCAAGTGGAAAAGACTCTGCACAGGGCAAGTAGGGTAAGAAGAAGGGACCAGAAGTGCAGCTGTGAGGACGCATGTTTTTGGGGATAGGGTTTCTCTGTGTAGCCGTAGCTTTTCTAAAACTTGTTCTGTAGAGCAGGCTGGCCTGAAACGCAGAGATCTGCCTGCCTCTGCCTCCTGAGTGCTGCATTAAAGACATGAGCCTCCACCACCTGGCAAGGGACCCAGTTATTAAAGGAATGGGCAGTGGAGATATAGTCCATGAAAAGATAGGAAGTAAGGAACAGAGGAATGACTTAGTGGGTAAAGTACTTGCCATGCAAGCCTGATGCTGAGTCTGAATCCCTAGTGTGCATCTGGAATCCACTGCCTCTGCAGGGAGACAGGAGGTGGAGACGGAGAATCCCAGGAAGCTTGTAGGCCAATGACTTGATGCACACAGCACAAAGAGGCTCTGCCTCAAAGTGGTGGTGGTGGGCCGGGGGGGACTAACCAGAGGCTGCCCTTTGGCTAAACTCTTCCCTAAAAACAAGGAGAAAAAGTGAGCGATAAGTGAAAGAGTTTCTACAGCAACCATGAGTAAGGAATTGTGTTCAAGATACAAGAAAACGTAATTTCAAGAAGAAATAATTAGTGGCAGTTTGAATAAATATATTCCTTTTTATATTAGCAAAGTTAGGGGGGCAGACAAAAGGGGTGGGCAGGCTGTCCCCATCCATACACAGAAAACACATAGAACGTACTTATCAAGACTATGTTGATCTGTACACGGTGGCACATGCCTGTAATTGCAGCACTTCAAGGTCATCCTCAGCTACTGAGCAAGTTGGAGGCTAGCCTAGGTTACATGAGACCCCTTCTCAGAAGAAAGAAAGGGGAAGAAAGAGAGTGAGGAGAAACCATTGGTAGCAGTTGTCTCTGGGGACTTGTATTAGGGGCATGAAGATGAAGGGAGAAAAACACGTGCCCCTTCACAGCTCTCTGCTGCAATTTTCTACAGTTGGTAAATATGACTTTCACACTTTTTTAAGATCAAGGAAATTGCCGTATGAGGTCTGGACAGTGGGTTTCAACGGGTCTGGTTGTCAGTTCATGCATCAGCATCTGGGCACATGGAACACTCAACCAAGACTTTGTAGATTTTAAATTCTCAGCAGAATCCTTAGCAGTGTCTTCTGCTCAGAGGAGAAACAAATATGACCTATATGAAGAAAGTTCTCCAGTGCGTGCTACCAGGAACTTAATGCGTGCTCTTTACTCTTCATCTCACCCACCCGGATCTGAAAAACAGTTGAGGATGGATATTTTCCAGTTTCATATTTTGGAATATTTGAACATACTATCTTGGAGACAGAACCTAAGTCTAGACATAAAATTCCTTTGTTTCACCTACAGCTTATACCTGCAAATTCAAACTGATTTGATAGACTATTTTCAATAATTGAATAATATACCACGTGTCAAGGTATTGAGTTTTCTACTTGTCATGGAGACATTCAAAAAGCCTCAGATTTCAGAGTTGTAGTTTAGAGGTTTATCAACCTATCACCTCTGTTTGGAAACAGTTAAGAGAAAACTTTCTAAATCTATGTCCAGGCATCATTAGTTAACAAGCACTAAACCAGAGTACTTTTTTTGGAGGAAGGAAGACAACACAAAACATTCATTCATCAAATGCACACTGGGCCTACACTGTGTGCATGCCAATGACATTATGCTAAGACATGAGACAGAGAAGTTAGAGTCATCAGGAAAGTCGAACGATCCATAACCATGGTCAGCCAAAGGTAATGATTGGTCTTCACATGGAACAGTAGGTGTGCTGGTTACAGCACCACATTGTCCCTCCTCTTGGAGGCCCACCGAAATGAGCAGAGCACCAGTGGGGTAGCATCCCACATCGAGAGTATGTGATTTTATCTCCAACCCACATAGCAAGGAACTGTGTGCCATGGGGCTCTGGGGGAGGTTGCTTTCTGATGGACATACATCACTTCACTGTAAGAACAATTTAACAGATAGACATTATAGTCACAGGCTTAACATAAAAAAAAAAAGCCTAGAGTATAATTTGGGGGAACAAAATATGTAATAGCTAATGTATCAAGTGCTACAATTCTAAATGCAATGCGATACTCACCACTGGCTAGAACAAAGACATTCCCTAAAGGTTTCAAAAGCTGACAAAGAAATGCTGCATAATGCAAGATCGCTGTACCACCTGCCTGTGGAATGAATCGCTTTTGAAACGCTGCCGAAACAGGATGAAAAGAATAGACAGGGTCGCATTGTAAGCTCACAGCTCCGTTTGTTCCTGAACTGTTAACTTGGAGCCCTAACCGGGTGTTCTTATCAGCTACCAGCTGTGATTTTTTTTACCCCACCCAAGTCTTTGTGCCAGAGAGAAGGACATCTGTAGTTGTCATCAGTAATTAAAATCCGTTATAAAAAGGAATCTCCACGTAAAGTGCCTGGTTCACAAAAGACGATGTAGAAAGAAGAGCATCGGAGGCATTCACAACTTCCCTTTGGAAAATCATTCTGAGCAAGTGCTAGAGAGAAGGTAAGCACACTCATGCCAAATGTGGAGCATTAAGAGAAACTTTGGGAAGCCATGTGCAAAGTGTTTGCTCTGTGTGTGCATGTGCGCGTGCGTGCATATGTGCGTGCATGAGAAAAGTAACGTACATCAGTGAAAGCAATTACTAATAAGGGGTGAAGTGTCTTCCGCAGCAGCTTTCTACCTTATTATTATTTTAATGTTTAATTTTATTATTTAAAATTATGTGTAGGTGTGCATGTATCTCTATGAAGGTGTAGGTGTGCCTGTCTCTATGGAGACAGGAGTGCAGGTGCTCACTGAGGCCAGAGGCATCAGATCTCCTTGTGCTGGGGTTATGGTTAAGAGCCCTGTGATGTGGGTACTAGGAACGGAACTTGGGCCCTCCCGAGGAGTAGCAAGTCATCCTAAGTGCTAAGCCATCTGCCCAGTCCATCCGTATTGTTTTTGAGTTCATATCTCTCCTTGAATCTGGTATTCATCAATGACTAGACTATCTGGCCACCAAACTATAGGAATCCTCTTGTCTCTCTGCCTCCCCAGTCCAGATGCACACTATCACACCAGTATTAAGTGGGCAATGGGTATCTGAACTCAGGTCTCCATGCTTGCATGGCAAGAACTTACAAACCAAGCCATCTCCTCAGCTACAAAACATTTATTTTAATGCTACTGACATTTTCGTAACTATGTTGGAGTTGCTGGAGTCTTACTCCCAATATTTCTTTTATTTCTTTTTCATTTATGTCCACACATTCTTGCTAAGAATCACTTCCATGGCAGAAAGAAAACTCACGAAAAAATCAGACGTTCATTGTCAAGATACACATTGTGTGCACACCAGTGGCATCCCTCCAAGGAAGCTAAAGTTATCAGGAAATGTAAATACAAATTCACATTTCTTGCATGAGCTTTCTTTGGTTTTTACACAAATCAACCAGTTTGTAAGAGAACACAGACTTTCTGAGAGATGTCCCCAGATGCTGAAAACACAGGTGATACATTTTGATAAGTCAGTTTCCCACATGGGCATAACCACTGCTTGGTATAGCCACAGTTTGCGGAGTGTAGAGCCCCACTGTCAGCAGTAGATGCTTCCTCAACTCTAACTGGGCTCCTTCACGCGACTCACTCACATCCGGGAAGATGGTCCAGACCTTTCCATCTCTACCAGCTGGCACAACAACAACTGGTGGTCTCGTCATCACTGCTGCAGTGGCTCTGCTTAAGGCATCCAGGGTCATTCAGATTCGAGAAGTTTTTGAACAGATGGTCTGATGAACTGATGTCATACAGTAGGAATCCATGTAAACTTTAGAGTTCAGAAACATTTTCTCCAAGGTGACATCAGGCTTGCATTCTTGTGCCACTGCACTGGGCTTGAGCATGCGCTGATGGTACAATTTGTTCACACACACATCGTGGATTAGATTTTATAGAATTTTATTAAGAAATTTTTCAGCACTACAATTTTACTATTATTGCTCTCTTGTTTTAACTTAAAAAGAACAAGGTTAGCCTTACAGGACAAATTGGGATATGTTCTCGTCTTTTCAATTTTCAATTTTCTTGAGGATTCTGCACATTTCCTATAAGTCCTACCTTACATAGTTGCTATGACTCATCGCCATGAAGCCAGTGGGGCCTAGATTATGTGTACTTGGGTCTGAGTATGAAGATTAAAACTATAATTCATTTACTTAATAAGTATTTCATTTACCTATTTATTCTCAAGTAAATTGATAATTTTTTCATAAAATTGATCCTTTTTATCTAAGTTATCCAGATTATTGGCCCAGATTTATATATAACATTCCTTATCTTCTTAGCCTCTATGGAATCTTTACAAATGTCACCTGTCTCCCCCATGGCGTTGATCATCTGTACCTTCTATCTTGATCAATTATATTAGACCTTACTTGATCTAATTGGTGTGACATATGGTTTTTTTCAATTCCTTTGACTTCCCAGATTTTTATGATTTTCTTTCTTCTCCATTACCTGCATTTCATTTTCTCTTATTTTTATTAATTTCTTTAGATGTAAAAGCTAAGATCACTAATTAAAGACCTTTGCTTTTTTCTATTATAGTCATTTTGTTCTGTAAATATTTCTATAAATAATGACATGGTAACATCCCATCGGTTGTAATGTGCTGTAGTTTCAGTTTTATTCAGTTCAAAATAGTCTCTAATTTTATCTCTCCTTTGTCCCATGACATATTAAGATACATGCAAGCAAATACACATATGAAAAGTTGTAATGGCCATACCAAGATTTGTATACAAATGCCTGTTCATAAAAATGACCAGTAATTGAAAACAATGCAAATGTACATCCAAGCATGCAAAAATTTTTTAATCTGTGATATATTCACAAAATAGAAAGGACTAACGATATTTATGACAGCATGAACATATCTCAATAAAATGATGTTTGAAAGGGAGACCAACAATTATAAAATTATAATTATAAAATTCTGGAAAATGCACGCTGCTTTGTAATGACACACTTCTGGTCACTAATTTCCTAGGAAAATGGGAGAGGATGAAAAGAGTAGGTTCCTAAATGGGCGAGAGAAAATTTGGGGGAGAAACAGACATGTTCCCTATCTTGACAGTGGTGACTGTTTTGCAGGTATACACGTATATCATGCCCACTGAGTTTAGGCATGAGATGTGTATAGACTAATAAAGTCCAAGAGTCTAGGGAGAAGGATTAGTTGAAGAAGATGCTTGGTGCCCAGGCCTGAGGACCTGAGCTTGTATACTCAGCAGCCATGTAAAAGCCAGCCATAGGGTGCACGGTGCACATACATTTCCACATCAATGCTGTGGCAGAGATGGATCACAGGGGCTCACAGACCAACAAGGGAGCCGAAATGATCATTCCAGGTTCAATGAGAGACTCTGTCTCTAATAATAGAGTGGAGAGTGATTGAGGAAGATATCCTGATGTCTGTCACTAACCTCCACATGCATTCGCAAGGGACAGGTAACACACACGCAGTGGGGGACGGGGGAGACAGATACACTGGCTCATGAATGGATGATGGATTTCCATGTTAGCAGCAGCTTCCTTCCTTCCTCCATGAACCCTTCAGTCCTCTCTGCCTTATGTTCTGTGACTCTTTGATCCCCTCTTGGCTCTGTCAACATCATGTATCTGTGTGTTGTGTCCCTAGGAAACTATCGCTCAGACTGTGGTGGCCAAGAAACCAAGGAGCCATGAAAAAAAGCAATACAGCAGCAAGTGCCTTTCGATGACCCCCCAAAAGAGGACTGTGGCTGAGGGTGCTCCTTAGAGTCATCTTGTCTTCGTTGGCTCTAGCTAAGAACAGGCAATCTTCCCCTGGAAAACTGCAGAAATATATCCGGTTCTCCTCCAAGGCAGGGACTCTCCTGACAGGAGCCCTGCCGGTCTTGCTGCTGGACAGGAGCAATAAATAAATCAAGATGGGCACATTGCTGAGCTGTCCCCCAAAGCACAGGGGTTCTCAGTCACAGTGCATGAATGGCAGCAATAGAAACATGTTACTGCGTCCTCCCTGTTGTCAACCCCTAGACGGCAAGCGCCGGGTGCGCCGCCGGGTAAAGGGCAACACACCTGTAGAGCCCTGGTATAGACTGGTGAGAGGAAAGATTAAGGAAAATCACCTTGTGGAAAGACCAGCTCAAGCTCAGCTCTCTCCAGCAGCTAAGGACCACAGCCACAGTAGGAAACCGCATTTGCAAGGCAAAGACTGAGTGTGGAATCTGTCCAGAGAAGCACACTCTTACCGCTGCTAGTTTCTCCAGACTGTTCGGGAGCAGCACAGCTCTAAAGTGCAATTTGTTTCAGTTCTTTGGACCATTGCTTCTGCCAAGAATTTCCTTGCCCTGTTTGTCATCCCATTGGCCATTTCCGCATGAAGAATTGGGAGCCTGTTGCCAAGCACAGGAAAAAATGGAGGCCCAAATACTCACCATTACCAGTCTCACTCAGATCCTTATAGAATGTATGACATGAGCAAGACGACTAACCAAACCTAAGGCGGATCTCCAAAGGAAACCAAGAGAGCTTGCAGCTTCTCACTAACGCTTATCTTTTCTCATTTCAAAGAGGTTTTCATTTTCCCCCTTCAAAGATTCTTCCAGAACCAGTAATGTGACATAAAGTAAACATTACAAAGCCAGAGGCAATAGAGAGAGCTGGAAAAGAGGCACAAATATAAATCCAATAGCCGTATGGCCTGACAATACAGAACTGAATGTTTTGCACCGAATGGTTGGGTAGCAACCACTGAAAACTGGGGTATTTCAGTGTAGATGTGCCCGGGTGCAGTGTATGCACACACACACATGCTCTCTAGCTAGCTCTCTCTCTTCCTCTCTCTCTCTCTCTCTCTCTCTCTCTCTCTCTCTCACACACACACACACACACACACACACACACACCAGCAGTAATCTGTGGAGATTAAAAAGCACAGAAATTTGTAGTCATTTAAGTGGGATCTTTAATTGTTCATCCTTGCTATATGCCAGCCGTTAGCAACACTTTCTAAGGTCTGAACTGAAGCTTCCTTGTGAGAACGAAGGAGTAACAATGACATCTCATCTTCTCTTTTATCACAGCATCATCAGACTAAAGCTAATAGAAAAAGTGGTTATTGTATGAAATCATATTTTTTACTAATATAATTCTCTTCAGACTAGCAAAAGACTTTTAATGAAGGAGAAATATGCTTTATTCGTTCACAACTGTTTACTGGGCCCCTGCTACATCCAAGACATTCCTTTATATTTGCAATAAATAGTATTATTATTTTATTTTATTGGGGAGAGTTGAGACAGGATTTCTCTGTGCATCCCTGGCTGTCCTAGAACTTGCTCTGTAAGCCAGGCTGGCCTTGAACTCACAAAGATTCGCCTGGCCTGTCTCTGCCCCCTGAGTGTTGAGATTTAAGGTGTGTACCACCACTGCCCAGCTATAAATAATCTTTTTAGTATTTCAAATTCATGAATAATAGTTCTCAGCTTAGACATGATGATTTTACAGATAGATAGATAGATAGATAGATAGATAGATAGATAGATAGATAGATAGATGATAGAATTTCCTTGAATGTGTACATATATATCACATACATTTAGATACACATAGGTATTACAATGAGATGATTATGTCAAGATTATTGAAATGGGCACTAACCATAACCAAGATAGTAATTAAATCTGAATAAGAATAACGTGACTTCCCAAGAGATTTGGTGTGCTAGGATGCTACCCCAGATTGTTGTCCTCTGTGACTTCATAATCTGGAACAGTTCAAAACTGGAAAAACTGATCCCCATGTTTGTCATTGGCATGCCACAGGGCATCGGAGCTCTTGTGACCTTCCATCCTGTACAGTGACTTCTTCCTGAAATCCCACACTGTGAAGTCTTCATAGTCTAAGGGTCTTGGTCCTCTAAGTGCTTCAATGACTATTCCTGTTCACTTGCTCCATCACCAGTCTGTTTACTAAGCCCAGAAAAATAGAAACAAGAGTCCAGAAATTGTGCCCAGAGCCTCCACTCTGCTTTTCAATCATCACTGTGTTTTCCTCTTACATAAGGACTAGTCAGCTTGAAGAGAAGAAGAGAACGTGGACCTTTGAGGTCATCACCCTAAACTGAACCAGCTTTTACTCGGATTACCCAGGAGGAAGACTGAAGGAGAGAAAGTGTCTTAATGCACTGTGTATTACTAAAAGAACATGCCTGAGGATGGGCAACATACGGTGAAGAGGTCAGTCTGGCATCTAACACTGCTAGCCAGAGGGCACCAGCCTCAGGTCCAGGGCCTTATTCTGACAGTTAAAACAAAAGGAAAAATCATATGTGACATCCTGCAAATGCTTCACGAAGATACACTAAAACCCCAGTAGAGGATGATGTAAACTCCATGTTTTTCTCTCTGCATAATTTAGAGCTTAAATAAACAAATTAATTTTAAGCCAAATCAAAATAATCACTTGCAGAATGCCATATTCATGAGATGACTTCAAGCAAAAGTTTTAAATAAAATAAAAATTTCGCAATTCTTCTAGGGTCCTTATTAAAATGCCTAGGGAGTGACTTTTTATTGAAAATAGGTTCTTCTCTCACACAATACATCCTGACCACAGTTTCCCCTCTCTCCCCCGCCTCTCCTCTCCTCCAGATCCATTCCCCCCTCCATTTCCTCTTCAGAAAAGAGCAAACCTCCAAGAGACAACAGTCAAACAGGGCGAAACATACAATAAGACAAGGCAAAACCCCGCTGAGGCCAGACAAGGCAAAACCCCGCTGAGGCCAGACAAGGCAACTCAGGAGGAGCAGGCAGGCAAAGAGTCAGAGAAACACCCACTCCCCCGCTAGGGGTCTCACAGAAACACCACCTTAAAGCCATAACACATGCGCAGAGGACCTAGTGCAGACCCCTGTAGGCCCCGTGCTTTCCCCTTCCATCTCTGCGAGTCCCCCATGAGCTCTGCTTAGCTGATTCAGTGGGCCCTGCTCTCTAACTCCTATAATCTTCCTTCCTCCCGTTCCATGCCTTTCCCCCATCTCCGAGGCAAGGGATGTAATGGAAACCTCCAATTTTAAACTCTCTCTTTCTCTCTGTCTCTGTCTCCACATAATGTCTGGTTGTGGGTCTCTAAACCCCCTCCCATCTGCTGCCTGAGAAAGCCTCTCTGATGATGACTGGACAAGACACTCATCAATGAATATAGCAGAATACCACTAAAATCATTTCACTGATTTTTTTTTTTTGACAGTTATGTTTGTTCTGCTCTAGGTCTCTGGGCTTTCAATCTCTTGTTACTAACCATCTAGGCAGTGTCTTGTGGCATGGGCCTCAAGTAAAACCAAACATTGCTTGGCCACTCCCACAAGTTCTGTGCCACCATTGCCCCATGCATCTTGCAGGCAGGATAGGGGAAAGGGATTGAGGAAGAGAATGTAGAGAAGAGAACTAGAATTGGAGATCATTGGGCAGGGGGGCAGGGGCTGGAAACCTAGTGCAGTGGAAACTTCCTGGCATCTATGAGGGTGACCCTGGTGAGGACTCTTAGTCATGGAGGGTATGGCCATCTTTTGTAGCCCGGCAAGGCTTCCAGTGGTGTGACAGAGTTATGTTAGGTTGATTCGTTGTCCAGGGGGGCCCTGCGGATATCCCAGGCTGATGCCACGACTTCTGAAAACTGACATTTTTGTCCTTTTAAAGTACTGTATGGTGCTGTTTAGATATTTTATTATATACTTTATTGTATTTTTATTTACAAATGCAAACTTAAAATGCTAAAGAAATAGAGTAGCAAAGTGGAATTTTCCAAGATAGATAACTATACAGAGCATGTCAGGTCTAAGTTCTTAGATCTATAGGGACTGACATCCATTGACACAGTGTGCTTTTTGACAATAAGGGATAGGAGCTGTGTGCTTTCTATTTTCTTCTCTCTTTGGCCAAGAGCCAAGATACACAGAGATACACTGACCCATTTGCCACCTGTAAGTACCCCATGGCTGCATCACCTATAGCTCTGATCCCTCTGCCTCACTAGCACCCCGTTCCCAAGCGATCACAGCCCTGCCCTCGATAGGAAGTGTTCAAACTGACAGAGGGAAGATCCACTTCCCAGCCTTCCAGAAGCCTGATGGCTAATATTTGACTAGATTAAAATGTAAATTTCGCCAATGGTGCTAACAGAAAATCTTATTTCTCCTACCCTTAGGCTGATCTTCAAATATCTCCAAGTGAATCAGAAAAGATTAGGCTAAGGAAACAGCCACCAAATGCAACAAAAAAAAAAAAAAAAAAAAAAAAAAAAAAAAAAGAGTTTCTGTCAGTGCCCTGGCAGCCCTTACTAAGGAAGTCTGCCCTTCAGAATTGAGCCCAGCCTCTTCCATGCCACACTTTCCCCAGGTTCACTCAGGGATAACACGCTCATAACTATCTCCTTAGAAACCCATGTCCTCCCCCAGTATAATGCCACTGGGTTTAAGAGGATTTAACTTCCTTAGAAGGGGTGTAGAGATAAAGCCCTATAAAGCATGTGCTAGCGTTGTTGGCAAGGGAGTCATCACTGTGACTTCCTCTTCTGTAGGGACAAGCCACAAAGAGAAGAAGGGAGGACATCACCCTAGACTGAACCAGCTTTTACTAGGACTAACTGGGAGAAAGTGAAGGAGAGAAAATGTCTTAGTCCATTTTGTTACTGTAACGAAATTCCTGAGGCTGGGCAGTATGAGTTAAGAGGTCAATCAGGCGTCTAACACTGGTAAGTATAAGGTCTAAACAGGATGTACCACCAGGGCCTGTCAAAGGCCTCCTGGCTACATCACAAGATGGCAGAGAGCCAGAAAGGGAACCAGATAGAAGATGGATGAAGAGTGTATGTGCATAAGCAAGGAAGAAACATAATAAAAAGGGTCTAGGCTCACTTTTTTACAACAGCTCCTTGTGGTGGAAACTAGAATATGCATATCAACCCAAGACAGGTTACACAGTCCTGAGAGAAGGTGCTAATCCATCTGTTTGGGTGGAGCTCCATAAACTAATGGCCTTTCTTTAGGTCCCACCTCTGAAAATTTCCACCACCTCATCACCACTGCCCTGGGTACCAGTTTTCCACCAGATAAACCTTAGGAGACAATCTGTCTGCAAAGCCATTGGAGAAAAATTGTATAGCCTTTGCTATCTAGTATTTATTTCAAATAAGCCCAACAGTTTGACAATATATATATATATATATATATATATATATATATAGTGAAGAATATAAGCCGTCTTTTAATTCTTCTTCATTTAAAATTAGCATACACAATATCAGATTTCATTATGGCATTTTCAAATAAAACTTCTTGTTTCTTCTTTCCCTTTCCACCCATCTACCTAATACCTTCATGTATCCTCCCCGCCCCCCCACCAGCCTCCTTCCTGACTTCAGGCTACTATGTCCCGTTGCTCCTCCCCACCAACACAACTTCTCCCCTCTCAGAATCTCTAGTTACATAGCTGAGTCCCCTTCTCTATCCCACTTACACACAAAAAAAATAAGCCTTATAAGTTATAATACACCTACAAGAGACAAATGATAAGAATCATAAAATGAATAATTGTGTGGTAGAAGTGGTCCCCCAAAATCACTAGATTGGAACGCAGGATCCTTCTTTAAGTCACTAGAGATGATAGCTCTCTCACAGTCCTTAAAACCTAAACTGTATTCATGGGTTTGAGCCTTAAATCCATCACTCTTAAATAGCAAAAGAACGGTCACACCAACAAAGCTCACCCAAGTGTCAGCAAAGTTCTGCTGTCCCCTCCCTGAGCATCTGCCTTTGAGGTGAATATAGAATCCTCTCGGCCAAATCACGCGGACCCACCTCCCTTTATCTGAGGAGAACAGGAAGAAATAAGAAACTGTCTTCAGTGGTGGTAACCCACACTTGGACTTTAATGAGCTCAGAGAAATCTCTGTGTCTGATTTGTGTTCAGAAGATACAAACCTTGTTCAAAAATTTCAAAATACCTTGACTTGGGAATCATGTCAAGAACTAATTGGGATGAAACACTATTAAAATGGTGCATTTTAATCTGGTGGATTTTTATATGGTGCATTTTTTATATAGTGTGTTTTATTTTATTTTAAAAGCATAGCAAATGCTACAAACAACAACATCCTAAGTGTGTGTCCTCCATCCTAGAGGACAGTATTACTATGGTAATTAATTCACTCTGGCCCGTGAGAGACCACACAACCTCATGGACAGTGATCCAAGTACAAATGAACCATGAATGCTTCCAAGTAAGATATGCTTCATGAGAAATGGTTACAGTGCTATTGTGCATGCTATTATTTATAGAGATCCAGGCATATCTTCTCAACAACAATGAAGAAAAAATATCTCCGAAGCAGAGATTCTGTACTATTTTCTTGCTAGTCTTCCCTTGATTTATCCACTGTAAGACAGCAGAGCCCTGTGTGAATGTGGTCATCATGCCAGCTATAAAACTACACCACCTCTCTGATAGACAGGAGTGGCCAAAGAGATCAGTGCAAAACTCATGGAATGTGCTTTATTGAAAAGAACTGACTCAAATGGCGGGGGTGGGGGGAGTCTCCAGCTATTGTGGCCATCATGCAGAAATGATGTGAACATGAGGATGGCAGCTACCCCTTACAGAAGGTTGGTAGAGGAGAAAGGCAGGAGAACGGGTCCTTGAGTCTTCATGCAAGTCCTTATCAGTCTTGCCTACCTCTAGGAGTCTTTCGTTCGAGAAGAATTCACCTGTGCGTGCGAGTCAGGGTCACTTTCGGTCTTCCTTGCTAGCAGCCAAAGTGAATCCTGTTTTCCTATTAACCTCAGTGTTTTTGATAGATTCCAAGTTTGGGGTATTAAGCTTTTTAAGATGATTCCAACAATAGGGAAATAGTAGCTCAGAGTGAATACTTCATAAGGACTTGTGAACTGTAAGACGGTCTTAATTTTAAAAAGATGGAGAAGGATTAAGAATCCTTCAGTGTATCTCAGCTGTGATTTTTTTAAAGGAAATAAAAGGGCCTACAATAGAAGGAAAATCATGGACCATGGTATTCAGAGGGCAGAAGTTACATACAGAAAATGATCAAAACCCAGAAGGAATAAGCAGAAGAGAGAGGGAAGAGGGAACAAAGGATGAAAGGATGGAGAAAGGGAGGAAGAGAGAGGAGGGAAGGAAAATGGGAAGGAGGTATGAAGGAGAAAGTTGTGTGTCTGTGTGTGTGTGTGTAAAGTTTGTGCTTTTAGTGTGGTATGTGGGGCATGTGTGTTGAATGTGTATGGCATGTGTGTGGTGTGTATATGTGTGTCTGTGTGATGTTTATGAATATGATGTATGTTTGTGGTGGTTATGTGTGTGTGCCTGTGGTATGTGTATAAGTGTGGCTTATGTGTGTGTATGTGTGCTGTGAGAGGGTGGTGTGTGTAGTGTGACATGGTGTTTGGTGTGTGTGTGTGATGTGTATGTGTGTGGTGGGGTTGGTGTGTGGCTGTGGTGTGTGTAGTGTGACATGGTGTTTGGTGTATGTTGTGTGGTCTAGTGTATGGGGGTGTACCTGGGAATTGAGCATGCATTCACCTGTGGTTGTGGAGAGCAGAGGCTGACAATGGGAGGGCAGGGGCAAGGGGGGATATGGGGGACAGAGCAGGGAAGGGAGAGAGGAGATGGGCAACTATAATGCATAGAAATCCCGAGCAACGCGGGCAAGTCTTCTGACACGTGACCTGGAGACTTGTGGAGTGTTGGGATGAGTCTCAAAGGGCCACAAAAGAGAACATAGAGTTAACAGGAACATTTAAACATAATAGAATTAGTTCACGTCTACATTTTGGACTCTGAAATACCAGAATCTTAGCCAAGCTTTCTGGAGCAAATCTCCAAGCGCCCTGCAGAACTAGAAGGATGAAGCCATCATGGAGCTGCTATGTCAGCCATGAGCAGTCCTGTGACGTCCTCTATCACGCTGCCATATCTGCACTGGGGGCCAGTCCCAGGCAGACTTCCTGCTCAACAACAAATCTTGTTTCTCCCCAGTGATGTCTTCTGATGTTCACGATACATCTTCCAGATGGTCTGCAACTTTGGGTGCTGACTTCTACTCTGGGAAATGAGCCTCAAAAACAATTTGCCCCCAATTACAGAATCTTGTCAAAATCTGATGGGAGCCAAAAGAAAAATAAAAAGGATAAAAGGATAGGATAAACGTCTACCCCTAAGCTTCTAAAGATGAAAACTTCAGGAGGCTCTGGTTCTGATTCTTAACAAAGGTAGGAAAACAGCTGGTTAAAGAGTCTAGTTAACTGGTAAAAGGCAGTTTCAGGTTGAAACTACATCAGCCCCAAGACTAAGCTTGGGAAGATCATGCCATCCTTGAATGCAGGATGCACGGGTTCGTCCGTTCAGCAGTTACTGAGCCCTAAGTCTAAGCCAGGCCCTGGCAGACGGCTGGATAAAACAATCAGGTCTTAAAAGTGCAGATTTAAGAATAAATCCTTGAAGAGCTGGGGTCCCTGCAGCCATTTTGAACCATGCTTCCTAATCCTTTGGCTGGTACCCACCCACTCCAGCTGTGTTTAGTCAAGTGATAAAGGATGCTAATAGAAGAACAGGGTCCAGATGATTAAAGTTCCTAGGGATATGACAAAGAAACATGAGCAAACAGGTTTGGCAAAGGTGAGATTCCACAGCGGTGCTAACGCCTCATTACATACTGCAGGTCTCCAAAGAGGGATGAGAACATGTGCCTGACATGTCTGGAACTTAGATACCAAAAGAACATTTTCATGTACAAATAAATGTGCAGAACTAAAGTTCCCAGGATAGTTTTAAATACTTTCTGCAGACAAGAGAGATGGCTCAGTGGGCAAAGTATTTACTGTGCAAGCCTGAGAACCTGAGAGTGGATCCCCAGTCCTCAACATTCCCAGTGCACTAGCACATGCCATCACCCCAGCTCTGAGATGGGGAAGGATGGAGAGTCAACTTCCTGGAGCTCGCCGGTCAGCCAGTGTAGCCAAACAGGTGAGCTACAGCTTCCGTGAGAGACCCTGTGCCAAAAAACGAAACAGGAAGTATAAAGGAAGACACCCAAGGTCAGCCTCGACCCCCACCACAAGCCCCCGACATTCACTCCCTTAATAACACTGTAACAAGCTGACTGTGTGCTCTGACAGTGACTATGGGAGCAGGGACAACATTGGGGGACTGGTCCATAGGAGCAGCTACATAGCTCACGTTGGCTTCTGAAGCTTTTACTGCTTAGAAAAGACTGTTCCTTGTTCTCCAAGTAAGAAAAGCAGATGGACCTATACCCAGCATCTGAGAGCACCACAGCTGAATAGTCCTGGATAGTTAGCGCCTAGAGAATCAACTTTAAAAAGAAAAGGAACATTCTGATTTGTTTGCTAAAGAAATCTAACAGTACAGACCTGTACAGACTGTGGATAACCACCCATTTGCTATTCTATGGAGGGCTCTATACACATAAAAATTAATGAAAGATTATACACAAAAGAAAAATTTTCTGTCCCACTGAGAACAGAATAGAACGTACAATTCATATGCTTTTCAAATTATTCACAAGGAACATGGCATAGAAAGCAGTAATTTAAAACCCTTTCTTCAGCAAACCTTTCATTAGAATGTCGAAAATAGTAGCAAATAGCTCTAATTTTGATCTAACCAGTTCTTCCCTTAGAGGATGCTTGTGAATAGGTTAAAAATACTAGTAACTACTGTGAGAGACAGAGAGAGAGAATCAGAGAGACAGAGATAGAGAGACAGAGAGACACAAACACACATGAAATATAAATAACTGGTGCAAGATAAAGGCAAAACTTTTCAAACCTGATAGACACAGAAATCCTTTTACGACTGGAAGTCTTGAGCATGGAAGGCACAAAATATAAGGAAACATTTTTTCAGAATATGTGAATCCCCCTCCATTCCCCAGAAGCCAAATCAGGTGAACTATGAGCCTCCCTTCATCTTCAAGAGCCTGCCTTCAAATATCAAAGGTTGGCGAAACATTTCATTTCATTTCTTCTGCAGTAGATGGTGAAATACTGCCTTCACCTTCTTTTTGAAGATCTTCTCAAGATACCATGGGTAAACCCCCAGATATATGTGATGAAATAGCTTCATTTCTGAAACTCAGAGGGTATTTTACTTTAAATAAAAAATGATCAGCCTTAAAACATAAAAAACAAAATAATTTTCTATTAAAAATTTGTTAAGGTATGATGGGTCGATATCAATTTTTTAAAAATCTATTCAGCATATCTAGTAGACAAGTAAATACTGGGCTACATTAGCAAAACCCCACGTCAAAACTCACCTGTGGGGCAAATGCATGGTCTCTAATCCGTGTTGGTTATCATGAAAGATGTATTAAGGGGGAGAATTGTAACAAGTGAGGCCTCAGTGACAGCCTCAAACATAGGAGGAATCATCCCCATGAAAGAAGAGAATCAGCTATGACATTCAGTTTTGTGATGTGTTTCAGAGACGCCAAATGAGGTGAGAAAGAGAACGGGAGATGCCCTTTCAGGACCCAAACTGAGAGCAAACTCAGGAGACTTGAGCAAAAGCCAAGAGAGGGAGGCACACCGGGCAGCCTGCAATTGCCCCCAGAATGGGAGGAAGCTGTCACATCTGTGGCCCTTCGTTCATCCATGCCTGTTCTCATGAAATAGGATGTAGATTCCTCTACTGCTTACAAGTTTGTAGTCAGTTTGTTTGTGAGTCTTTTACCTCCTCAAGGCCCAGGCCTTCCTTCACCTTGGAGTACCTAGCATAGCAGTAGGGGAGGGCTGTCTGCCCCAGAGCTTTCTCACTAATAATCAGCCACCTAGTGGGTCTGGAGAGAAAGGAGAGTGGGAGATTCACTAATGAGTCTGGAAGGGCCCAGGGATCCCAGTAGAGGGATAGTGTGCGTGACACTAACATCAGCAATGAGTCCGGAAGGGCCCAGGGATTACAGCAGGGGGTTAGTGCATGACACTAACACACCAAGAGTCTGGAAGGATCCAGGGATCCCGGCAGAGGGCTGGAGCATGACACTAACATCAGCAATGAGTCTGGAAGGGCCCAGGGATCACAGCAGAGGGCTAGTGCATGACACTAACACACTAACATACCAAGAGCCTGGAAGGGCCCAGGGATCACAGCAGAGGGCTAGTGCATGACACTAACACACTAGCATCACCAATGAGTCCGGAGGATCCAGGGATCCCGGCAGAGGGCTAATGTGTGGCACTAACATCAGCAATGAGTCTGGAAGGTCCCAGGGATCATAGCAGAGGGCCTAGTGCATGACACTAACTCACTAACATACCAAGAGTCTGGAAGAGTCCAGGGATCACGGCAGAGGGCTAGTTCATAACACTAGCATCAGCAATGGGTCCGGAAGGGCCCAGGGATCACAGCAGAGGGCCTAGTGCATGACACTAACTCACTAACATCAGCAATGAGTCCGGAAGGACCCAGGGATCACAGCAGGAGGCTAGTGAATGACACTAAAACCTACACGAGAAAGCTGAGAAAAAGAAAATCTAAAGGTTTCTATTTCATTTCCATTCTCTTTTCTCCCTTAAAATGGATGTTTCTATTCAATTTTCTCCTTTAAAAGATAAAATTGATGGACTAAAAATATAGCCTTTGTTGGACATCAGCCAGAACTTTTCAGCAAACATTAAAATCTTCATCTCAGCTGACCAGCAGAAGTATTTGAAATGGCTGAACAGACCACTAATTATATTCGCTCCTTGCCAGAAAAATGGGAAAGAACCTGACTCATTTGTTATCTGACTACAAAGTCTCCTTCCAAACCACAGTCATTGGTTAGACCTGGTGCGGTATGGCCAAAACCTGACGGCATAAGAAAGTCTGGGCTGCCCATAGGTCACAAGGGCACCTCCTCTCTTGCTTTGCACGGTGCAGGAGGGTTTACAGCAGCCAGCATTGGCCTCACCTTCCCTGCCCAGGTCAGTGCTGCTCTATTTATGCACTGACAGCTTAACAAGATGGTGCTGACAACTTTACAAGAGTCGGTGTAAGTTTCTTCGTTAAGGCCTCACTTCCTCTTGAAGCTTTAATGTATGTGTGTATTATTATGTATGTATGTGTAGTTGGCAGTAAAAAGTGTAGCTCAATTGTCTTAATATTTACCAAAATCACACATTGTAGCTCTTAAAACAGACAAGCAAATGGATGCCACAATTATAAATAACCAGCAATAAAGAGGCTATTATATTATGAGACCATTGCGAAGCCTGCTTTCACTAGATATTTAAGTGGCAGATCCAAATCCAGTGTCTAAGCTGTGAACTATTGAACTATGCTTAATCCCTTGAAAAATCACCTCCCCTCTTCTGTGCCTTTCTGAATTATTGTGACAACCACGGTTTACCTGCTTGTGTCCCTCCCCAGATGACTAGATGCTTATTCTGTTTTGTGCCTCCTGCCTCTTGAAGAGAGGGGTCTCATAATTCATCCTCTAACACTGGAAGGCAGGAGTCTTTCACAGAGTGTATGAAACAATGCAATGTTTAAAATGACATCCAGTAAATTCTCATTATTAGCAGAAGTTATAGTCTGTGGAGCCGCTGTGTATGCAGAATTAACTGATTCTATTGCTCCTAAGGGAAATAAAAGACCAGACTACCAGGAACATTTGGTCACATTCTCATCAGCTGAACCATCATTTGCAATATAGACCCATTTGCCAACTTCCTCGTGAAGTGAGCTGGTCTCACCAGCATTGAAAACACGTACTTCTACATTACCCTTCTCAGTAGTAGACTTTACAAGTGTTGTGTAGCCCCTTCCTCAGTATCCAGAGCTGCAGAATCTGACTCATCTGCAAGTTTAACATCTTTCAGACCCCATCACCTCTTGGACCCCGTGTGCCAGCCAGGCTATGCTACCCAAGAAGAAGAAGAGTGTCATACTCTCCCAACCCTGGATGGCATAACTATAAATTATTTTGGCCTTCAGCCTCATAACCACTGTGTGTACTATGCTGAATTCACAAATCCAGATGCTTATCTATCTCCTCCTTAGCTTCATCATGACCAGAGACGGTACTTTAGCACTTTGGGAAGTGCATCGTGCCCATATTAGCCAGTTCCCCCTTCCTTTCCCTGCATGTCCTATAATATCGGTTCATTAACACGGAGTCAATGGCCAACAGTGCTGTAACTCATAGCTCAACAAGATTAACACACGGATTTTTCCATAAAGTCCAGCCTTCTTGTGCTTAGTAAGGTCAGTAGATGGCCACTCACCACAATCTTTGGGGTGAGAAGAAAGCAAAAAAAAAAAAAAAGAAAGAAAAAAAATGATGTACAGGAAAGAGCTAACCACTTAATAACCCCTTAGTGATAGGTAAAACCTGTAAATACAGTGGTAGATGAGAAGAAAGGCATTCCAGGAAGAGGAAACTATAAAAAAATACAAACTGTCAAAATACTAAAAGAAAAAATAAAAATCAAAAAAAGAAGGGGATCTAGGAGAAATAAATTGGGGTATTTTTGTAGAAAAGACAAATTTAGGATAATTTAAAGAATGTCTTAAACTCTTTACTGGGGACTTGGACACAATTTTCCAAGAGCAAATGACATCCCACGAACAGTAAACAGTGATCAGAGTTGTTTCCAGAGCTTGCTTTGGAAATGATGCTCCCAGAAACTCCAGTGCTTGCTTTTGAACTTCTGTGGCACTCCACAAAACCAAAGTAAGATTTCTGGACCTAAAGGGTCTTGGGACACCCTCAGCCACCAGAAAAAGACTTCTCCCTGTGATAAACTATATGAAGCTAGAGATACTATGAGCATCCAAGGCAGTAACTGGCCAGTTATGTTCATCAGGGGTCTCAAGGGCCACATACAAGCCCATCTTATGAAGCAGTTAATAGCATATCATGCATGCACAAAGACACACAGACACACACACAAATATATATATATATATATTTGCATTCGCTAATTTTATGGAGGCTAAGAGCCCTGTGGAAATAGATGCCTGAACAATGTTCTTACAATCATGCATACCAAATTATCAGAAAAATGTTTTTATTTATTTATTAAATTAAGATTTAGATCCATCACTTACTTTTCAGGTTGAAATTGCTCTGACTGTTGGCAAGCCCCTGACTCAGCAGTCACAGAACACAGCACAAGGATTTCTGATTTTCTGGAACCATCCACCAGTTACTAGAATCACCACTTCTTGCTGTTAAGACATTATACCCTGAACTCCCTCCATAGGCCTCCAAATTGCAGGTTATCACCAACACACACGCATGCACGCACATGCACACACACATTTCACTATTCTAGAGACTCTCCTCATACCTGAAAAAGGCTTTAGCTGTTTCTAGAGGAATCAGGAAGCATTTTAAAAAGTCCTCATCCAAATCACGCTGTCTGACCCCACCCACAACTGTACAGCTGCCCACCATCACAGGCTTTATTCAGTGCACCCAGGGTTTAAAGAGATCTGAGTAGGCAAGATTATGTACAAGAAGGAATTGGTAGCCATTAGAATGAGAAGGGCACAGACAAGATGGAGTACCCAGGACTGAGGGTAAGGTCAAGGAGTTTCAGCCCTTTCCTGGTGTCAGCAAGGTGACACTGAATGGTTTTTTAAGTAAGATGGAATCCTCATCAGATGGGCATTTGAGAACTACTATTCATTTTGTATAATTAATAATGAAATGTATTCAATTATTTTCCATCTGGACTGCAGGAGGTGGGGGAGGGAACGGGAGAAGTACTATTCTTATTCCAGCTGAAGAAACACATAGGGAAGAAGGAAAGGTGAAAAGCAATTGGGAAAACCACCATTGAGAGATGATAAGTAGCTGCAAATAAGAAAAAGAAAAGTCAGTTTTGAAGAGTAGACAGCAGTCAATGAGGACCTGAATTTTGAGATTTTAAAGGCGGTGAGAGGGAGACTCTAAACAGTGACTTAAAGCAGCTGGGATAAATACAGCATGACTTTAACTGAGATGGGAAATGCACAAATATGAATGATATGCAAAAAAATTCAGCTCAGACCATGTTCATTTTAAGGCTCACGGGCACCTAAATAAACACATCTACTGGGCACTTTGAAGTTCACATCTGGCCCTGAGATTCAGATTGGTTGGTGTAATACACCAATATTGATATTGGTCTAAAGATGGAGCTTGAGGCTCTAGGAGTAATAAAGTTAACTAAATCAACTTAGTCAGAGTGCAGAACATAAAAACAGAGATACCTGGGATTAAAGAAATGGAAAAAGACCGATGTTGACTGGTACTGTAGAATGACCAGAGGACCTATGAGAGAGTAGTGTCTCGGGACACAAGGGAGGACCACATGTGGAAGGAAGTGGCCAGAGTATGAAATTCCACGTGATTAGGTCAAAGGATACAGGACTGGGGGCAAAAAAGCAGTTGGATTAGGATGACAAGATGAAGAAAGCAAGCTTAAGGATGGTTCTCTCAAAGTGAATTCCTCTCACGTGCAGGGAACAGCGTGGGGCATGAGGTACTGACGGCAGCATGCAGTTGCTTGCACAGAAGGAGCTTCCAGGGAAGTCTGAATGGGAAGAAGGAATCATGGGGCACAGTGAGAGGAGAAAGATACAAATTAATGTGTAGAGATTGTTTTTATAAACAAGAGTTGGAGAAGAGATGATGACTGGGAAAAACAGAAGGATGCTGAAAGTATGGGACAGAAAAAAATCAAGAATTGCCCTGCAAATGAGGAGCTGAGGAAAGAGAAAGGATCACAAGGAAAGACTGGGTAGGAAAATAAGGTAAAAATTTTGAATGTGGAGAAAGTGTTCTTGACACATTTCTACTCTTATTTTTCCACAGCAGCAGTAACCTTTTAAAAAGGTTTTCATGACCTTTATAAAAACTAAGTTCAACAAGAAAAAAAGCATAAGATATGACAGAGCCCAGAGCATACAGAGGAGAGCCCCTTCCCTGTTGAGACATTGAACCCATGTATGGCTGGGCAGTTTTATACACTATCTAATTTAACCCACTCAGTACCATGAAGTTCTATTCCTATTTTACATAGATGGAGACCGAAAGGCAAAATGAATGGAAAGGCAAATAAAGAACGGCGGGGCCACAATCTGACACTATCAAGAGAGAGAGACTAAGAAAAGAGCCTGGTGAGAGTGTTTATAACTACATCAGAAGTGGAGGGATCTTATTCAGTCCATCCAGTGTGTAATCATCATACATCTACCATGTGCATACAGTAAGTATAGCGTGTGAAGAACTTGCAAAGGGTGTAGTTTCATTGTTAGGACTTAGCATTAAGAATGAGGGACAAAGTACACACATTTGATACCACTCGTGAACAGCCAATAATAATTCAGGAAAAGACAGATGAGAACAGAGCGTGAGGAGGAGCTTAAAAGCTTAGTGAAGACTCCAGATACAGCAAGAACCAAAATACATGAAGACAATTTCAAAGGAAAGGATGACCCTTAAAGAGGACCATGAGGAACGGGATAAATCTGGGCAGCTGAGAGATTTGGAAGAGAGAGCGCTGAGAGAAATGGAGGGGAGACTAGACATGTACACATGGAGCATCACAAGAAATCACACCCACACAAACGAAGCAAATAGTTTCATGCCATATTGAATGCTAAATGAATGCCCTGAGACTTAACAAATATCCAGCTACATTTTTCTCAGCCTTGTTTGTTTCTGGTAGCACTTGGTGAGACAAGACTTTCGAGTGTGAATATGTGCAGAGGGTGTTAAAGAGCATTGCATCTCACAGGATGGGAATCTACATACAAACCTCAGAGCCAAGAACTCTAAATAGTGAGAAATAATCGCCACCTCTCTGGAACAGAGAGGATGACTGGGTGACAATAAAATTTCTGGATGACAAATCAAATGGACAAGGAACTAACACACTTTAGGAGAAAACAACTGGGGTTCCACAGTGTAAAAAATGCCCCTTTTCGAAACATGAAATGTTTTCTATATAAAACAGGCTTAGACTTTTATATATATAAAGGAGAAGAGGTGAGACTATAATGCACCATCAAATTAAAGATCCCAATGATCTAAAGGTTAATAGACCGTTGGTACCTGTGGCTCAGGAAATATGACCTTTCAACCAACATGCAGGGAATGCACCACGCCTCAGTGTCAATGACTAAAAGGTTAGTAACTGAACCAAAGTCAATGACAATAAAACCCATACAAAGGATTGGTATTAATCATGAAGATGTAGAAGCAGTCAAGAAGAAATATTAGTAATATTACACAAAATTCAAAGACCTCTATTGAGTTTAATTAATTCTTCTCATGGACTGTGAAATGAGGATGAGTTTTTTTATTTACGTGTGTGTGTGTGTGTGTGTATTATGTGTGTAAAAGAGAGCTGATAAGTGCCACGGGAGCATGCGTGGAAATCAGAAGAGGACTGCATGCAGGAATCGCTTCTCTGCTTTCACAAAGTAGGTCCCAGGCTATCAAGCTTGGCAGCAAGTGCTTTTTACATACTTAGCCACCCTGAGTTCCCAAAAATGAGATTTTTGCTAGAGAGGACTGATGTTCAGATAGACAAGGAGTGGGACTGTTTCTGTCAGCCAACCAGGTTGCTTTTATCCAGCCTAATGTGTAACCTGTATAAACAAACATTACTTTCACCCAATCAGCAAAAGGGGAAGCACTTGGAGCGTCTGTGGAGGGACAAGGCATGTGTGCCACCCACCTCAGTATCCCAAGGACAGTTCTGAGCACGTAGCTCCAGCTGTGAAGAGCTAAAGACTTGACTCAAAAGAAGAAATGCATGTAGGTCAAGAAAGAGGTAAGAATTTATGATTATTGCCTTATACTTCTGAAGATATGGCTTAGATAACGGATATAAGCAGAGACCATCTTGAATCTCTTAATGTTGTTCCTTACACATAACAAACACTCAATAGATAACTGCTGTTCTTCATAATATATATGCTCATTTTAGGTACTTTTCCAAAAATCAAGTGTCTTGGGAGATTTCAAAGCATAAAGACCTATTTATATCTAGCCACAGACCTGGCTTCAGGTCCAGTTTGAACCTTCCTAGTAGAACATAACTTAGTGTCCTCAGACAAGCTGAGTATCATTGGAGACAGATGGTTTAGATCAGGGACTGTATTATTCATATCTCCCCCCAACAGGAATTTGCAGAAGTTTAAACTGAAGATGAGGAGTCATTCTCATTCAGGATCATCCCCATCTTGAAAACTCCATCCCTCCTGTATGTTTTGGTTACATTTTCCTTTGATAGACAAACAGATCCAGCTGTTTCCTCCCTTGAAGTGCCCTGAGGCTTCCTGGGCAGGCTTCAGATAACTCACTCTTCCTGCGGAGAAAGGAGATCCAAAGAGTGGGAGGACCTATGTTTTCTTTCTGATATTAGGCTTCTTTTTTGGCAAATAAAACACAGCCCCTTGGACCATGGTATCTACATAGAAAAAAGGAAATGCACAGCACTGGGGTATTATGTACAGCTTTAAAAGGAAACACAGGGCAGGGGTTGGAAAGCAGAGTTGTTGGGTGAGTAGTACAAAGTCATTGATTGAAACTATGACTCTTTCCAAATTCACATTGACACATCCCAGTGTTACCACCAGGTCATAACTATCTATCTTGTTTTATTTGCTTTCCTGTATAATAGACATTGGGAATTTTTTCAAGGTGTAATTTTCTTTTAATTATTATTTTAATTATACATGTTTTTAGGTATAACCATCATTTTACATATGTGCACATAACATATAATGAACAAACAGGGGTTGTTAGCATTTCAATCTCACTGGATGTGCTTTTTGTTTGTCTGACTCCAGGTCAACAATGTCAAAGCCATTAAAGGCTACACAAGGAGGTCAGTGTACGTGGAGGCTTGGAAATAAACCACATTAAACGACAGTGATATTTTAGGAACTCCAAAGACTGGTACTGGTTTTCTTGTCTGGTTGCTTTGTTTCTTTGTGTGTTTAACACACTATTCAACTCCCTTCATGGACTGCAAAATGGTAATGACCCATGTAGCCCAGGCTGGCCACACTATGTATATGTCTGTGAGCTTCTGATACTCTTGCCTCCACTGGCTGTGTCCTGAGGTAACAGGCATGCAGCACCTGGTCAGTTTATGTGGTCCTGAGGACCACACCCAGGACCTGACACAGCCCTTCCAGCCCTTCCTGGGGTAAGTATTCTTATTATTAAAAAGGTCTTTGTGTGTTTGATGCTGGGGATTAAACCTGGAATATTATGCTATGAATGAATGCTAAGCAGGTACTCCACCACTGAGTTACGCCTCCAGTCCTTTAACATTTTTATTAATATTATATAATATATGGTAGGTCTTATTCAAGATCATGGCCAGTTTATAATTCAACAATCAAGCTACACTTGAACCCTTTCTTGACTGAGCACCGTGAATCTGGGTCATCATAATAAAGACAGTCCGATATCAAAACTACAAAGATAAAGTTTCCTGAAAAATAAATGGCAAATTGCTGCTTTGCCACTTTGTTGATGGGGTAGCTTCCTTTCTGTAGTCAGAACACTGTATTTTATTCACCCATTTGTTACTTAATACAAAAAATGACCCAATACTGAAAACATCTCCTGCCAGCTGGCCTTGAACCCGATAGACCTCGGTTCCCTTTGTTCAAACAGAACCTTATGAGCCTTCTCAAAAGACATCCTCCGACAGCATGAGCAGAATTCCTAGAGGTACCTGGAGAAATGTCCATTTTTCTTGCCAATAATAATTGTACTGAAAATAGATTTCCAGCTTGGGTAAAAATAGCTACTTTCATCAACCATCATACTTCCTGTTCAGCTTTTACATACATCACCTCTAAAAATGGAAAGGATTTGGAGAGGGGAAACTTTAAATATCATACATAGGCTGCATCTATATTCAAGTATGGTTTATCACAGAAATCAAGAAATTTAAAAGATTAGGAATTTACCAAATCCAAAAGACTGTCGATAACTACAGACACGTCCCCTGATTGATAAGCTAGCTTTCATTAGAAGAGAGCAATGCTAACAGTGAGAAATGTGAGTCCCGGTGTTACCCAGTCGCGTCACCTTAAACTGTCTCACAACTCATATGGGTCATGTGACTGAATATGGGGGCTGCAATCAAAATTGGCAGCAACCAAAGGTCTCTGAACACATATTATAACACAACCAAGCGTTATTTCAGAATCAAATGTGTGCTGAGCCTGAGGTGTTTCTGGTGGGGTTTACCCACGTTACATCACTCAACTTCACCACGGCCTCCATTCTAAAAACAATACCTGCAGCCATCAGCCCACACGATGACAAAGAACACTTCATGAAACCCTTCAGCTCAGATTCAATACTACCGTATGGTATGAACCACAGTGTTTTTACTGTACATACAGTGTGTTCACTTATATAAACACAGAGACTTAATTACGAAAAACAAAAGGCTTTGAATATTTTCCTTCCATCACTGCTCAGTGTGGAGCTATCGAGATAGGGTATCTTAGGATTGGACAATGTTAGAAAAAAAAGTTTGATTTTAAAAATTGCCATTCGAATTTCTGAATTCACACAGGTTTAAAAAACAAGTGTTCAGTGAAGACTTAAAGTTAGGACAGAGTTTCTAGTTTCTCTTTCTCAAGTAGCCCTACGCATACGTCTGCCATTCTGTGCTGCATAGTTGTGTGGCACAGTGCCACAGGCTTTGATTCAGAAACTCAGTCAACTCAGATACACATTTAAGATGGTCGATATCCATGCCACAGGATCAAAAATTCAACCGAGATTTGATTTATGTAGAAGTTAACACATCAATCTCATTAGTATGCAAATTTAAATTTGCTTTTGGCTTTATAATTTGCTTTTGATTTAAATTTAGATAGATATGTGACTTTATGTATATCACATTGTGCAAATATCCTCGGAGACCAGAGAGTGTTGGATCTCTTGGAACTGGAGTTACAGGCAGTTATGAGCTACCTGATGTGGATTCTGGGAACTGAACTAGGTCCTCTGCAAGAGCAGTAAATAATCTTAACTGATGAGCCATCTCTCTAGCCCTGTTTTCATATTTGTAAGTATAAAATTAGACAAATATTAAAGCATTGTCTTAAACTTTTTATGATTTATTAACAGTAAATGTTTTATTTGTAGTACCTATGTCCTTGGAGTCAGGTAAAAATTCTCAAGGGAGAGTGGGTCATGAGCAGAAAATGCTACAGAGCCCCTCATCTAGAAAAGCATGCAATCACAAAGCCCCACGTGGATCCGTTTAGGGATAGTGCTGCAACAAAGTACTTGAATGAAGATGGCTAATCACCGGGCAATGGTGGTGCATGCCCTTAATCCCAGCACTCGGGAGGCAGAGGCAGGCAGCAGCAAAAAAAGCTGGTTATAATGAGATTCCTGGGCATCTGGGCCCAGTCATACTGCATAATATAGGTCCTGAGAGTGACTCTGTTGAAAATTACAGGAAAATATACATAGAAACTGAAAGGAAAAAAAATGTGATCCAAAGAGACTGGCATAAGCTCATGAAAGACCAAACTCAGAATTTAAAAAGTAGAGAGAAATCTATTGAGGTAAGGAACCAGACATATAAGGAGAACTAATGAGGTTCTCAGAGCTTTGAGGGCATCTTGAAAGCAACTACAATCCTCCAACAATGCTGTGCACAGAAAGCTCATTGAGACAGGGGTCTGAGTGCTCAGAAAGCTACAGAGACCAGAACTCAGTGTGGAGCGAGGGATAAATTTCAGAATGAGCCTTGATTCTCCAGGGACTCAATGAAGAACGCAGCTCTGGCTGACATCAGGTTTCTACCTAATGCCCCTTTGTGATTATAGACACAGTTACGGATCTGATTACCATCACTTGTGCCAACGTTGGCGTAGTTACACCTTGCACCTTTGTCTTATTTTATCCTGAGACCTTGTTGAGTTGAGGTGTTTGTTTTTTTTTTTTTTTTTTTCTCACTCTAAGTGGCCAAGTGTGAGTGAGCCACACTTGGGACAGACCCCGCCATGGGAAGCATACCGTTAGGCAGGTAAATGCAATGGCAAGATGAAGGAGGCAGAATTCTAGAAGATACTCTCTTCTGACTCTACGTGACAACAAAGGAATCAGCCAAGTAGCATTCTGTATAGAGGTCCCTCAGAGATGTTGACTTCTGTGGGGGAAAAACCTGAGCATGATACAAAAACATGCAAACAGAGAAGAACGATACACAGAGATTAATGCAGCTCTGCAGACTCATCTGCATACAATGGGAAATGTGTATGCTCGTGATGAATGTATTGTAGGGCACAGGAGCCCATGCTCAAGCAGTGCCTGTGGCATTTATGAAGGGACCAGTGGCAAAGCACAGTTAGAGTTAAGGGGAACCAAGCAGGTAGAACATCAGGGACTGACAACATCAGGAGCAGCTTCACCCATCAGCATCCCCAAGCAAGGTAGACAAGAACTTACAGAATTCTGTAAGGCCATCAGCATCACGGCGAGGAAGACACTTATTTAGAGAATCCCTATAAGACCTACAGCTCAAGAGAAGGCTTCCTCGGGACATGGATGTCTGGTTAAACCACTGACCACCCATGGCCCACCAATCCCACAAGAAGAGCTGCTGGGAAGCTCCTTCAAACTCTTATCTCTGGCTTGTGCCTCCTATGGACTGAACGTACCCAATACCAAGGACCTTTTGGCAGTTTCCCGGATCCCTGAGTCAGCAAGGGTGGATCTGGAGAAGACATGCTCTGTGTACTAGGAGACCTTCCTCCCTGCGACCTCCTGAAACATTGCAGTCTGGTGAGGGCTTTGCCCCTGTGTACACTTATCTCCCATGGGTGTCCATGACATTTCCCTTTGGGAATCACCTGATGCCCTATTTCTCTTCTAAAGCTAAACTCTCTGTAGATGGTTTACACAAGGAATCTCTCACCTTAGCTACAATAGCTTTGTCTACCCAAATGGATAGCAAGCCCTTTGAAGGCAGGTGCTATAATTGTCTCTGCTCCCAGTGCCTGCTCAGCAAAATACATCAATGGCCCTCGCTGCTCAGGATTCTGCCTCTGCAACCTGACAGTTCAATGTGGACTGGGGAACAGCAGCCTGCCATAGGGAACCCTCCCTTAGGCACTTACTTTTGCCCTGACAGCCTGTCCTCTGTGCTCTGCCTGCTCATTAATAGGATCCCTAACTGCACGTAGTACACAGCCAGCCAGCACAGAGATCTGCAGTCTGCAGAGCTCACTGCCATTTGCAAATTAGCTGTCACCATTTCAGATCCATGGAGAAGCCACAGAACAGGACGAACTGCTTTTTCTTCGGATGGTAACAATTGGTGGCACCAAGTCCCAGTTCTTACAACTGGAGCTGAGCAACATTGACATCTTCAGACAGGACACATACTGGCCTGCAGGTCCACTGTGGCCCCACCCATGCTGCTTCTTCTCAGGAGCTGACTTCTTCCCCAGAAGCATTCAAGTTCCATGTATTTGATGGACCACTAAGCTGCTCCTTGCTTGCTTCCTGCCTTCCGGCCAATCCTCCCTTATGATCTCATGTCTATTTATTCTATGAAACCTCCACTCTGTTATAAACAAACCCATTCTTCCCTCATCCTCTTTACCCAGTGGCTCTCCTATTCCTTCTGCATTGGTTGACTTGTTTCCCATAAAAAGTTGTAATAAAGCCCAAGCCTGTTCTGTATGGAAATGTGACTTTGTTTAGAAATAGGGTCCTGGCAGATGTAATCAAGTTGAGATCATATCTCACTGGATTGGGGAGGGGTTGAAGAATAGGGGAGTCTGGACCAAGAACAGAGGAAGAGATAGGAATTATACTTCCTTAGTCATAGAATATTACTGACAAACCCCAAGAGCTAGAAAAAAGATTCATAAGGACCCTTTCCCAGAGTCTCAGAGGAAGGACAACCCTGCTAACACCTTGATTTTAGACTCTCTAGTCTCTAGAACTAGAATGAAATAAGTTTCTCTTCTTTTAAGCCCCTGAGGTTTTGGTGCCTTGTTACAACAGCCCTAGAAAATCAACCAACACACCTTTCAGTAACTAGGACTTGGGTTTTAGCAGGGAAATCCCCAGAGAAAGATGTCCAGGAAGGGAAGGACTGTGTCCTTGCTGCCAGGCTTTTCCTGGGCACCCAACTCCACCCTCCCTTACAAGCGTTTTCTTCATTGGAAGTTGGTGACACTCGGTGCTGACACTTCTCTATCATGGTCACCTCTGGCCATCGCCAGGGACTCAAGTCTCTATATCGTATTCTAAACCCTGTCATGCTATTGGCTATCCTCACCATGTGGTAGCCGATTCCTATTGGGCACTTCTTCAATGATGTCTCATCCAATTCATTTTAACCGGCTGCCTCCATGGCCATTTAAAAAAAAAATGACAGTCCTTTCCACAAAGGCACAGCCCCATTCTTAAGACACTCAGCACCTGTCAGCATTATCCTTCTCCCACCAAGCCCTCGTTTTCATGGATGCCTCAAACTCCATTCTCTTGCCCTCCAGGTGAGTTATATCAGGTCTATGAACTATACTGAAATCATATGCATACTGTTTCCCCAAGCTTCACCCCACTGCTCACTCATGCAAACCAGTGCCGCCACAGATTCATAGACAACCGCAGTACTGTGAGTCTTCTCATTTCTCCTCACTTCCTTTCTCTGTCTTTTCCCCTGCAAGCAAGCAAGGCCCTTTACCCTGCTAAGGCCCCTCCAGCCTCCACTTTCTTCTTTCTTTCCAACGGCTTTAACTCCCCCTTCCTCACTTCCCCAGACAAGTGTACCAGTGTGCCCACCTTTCTTCCCTAAGAGGAAGAGTCCGTGTCAGAGGGAGACATGCTGGGCCCCTATGCTGCTGGAAGAGAGGAAGGGCTCCCCCGTGGAATGAGCCTGTCAGACATCCCACAGGACCAACTACGGACGTCCCTGCAGAGGTGGGTGGGCCCTGCAAATCCACCTAAAATTTGGTTTGAATGGTAAGACCAGAGCTGGGTCGCATGCACTAGAAGTGTTTGAAAAACCGGATTATTCATTTAATGAGGCTTTTTCAGTAGAACAGACCAGGCTTGCAAGAGGACCAAAGCTGACTTACCCAGTGGATAAAGGAGATGGGTGTGCTTCTCACTGCCCTTAGGGTTGGTCTGGAGAGAAGGTTCTGTTGTGCAACTGGAACTTCCTACCAGTACCAAAGAGTACCAGACTGTCACATCTGTTTGGCCAGATGTGGGGCAGAGGGGAAAGGAAGATAGTGGGACTTCAACGGCCAGTAACCAGAACTGGGTCTGAATCCAAAATCTGTTATAATACTTACTAGCTGGCGATCCTGAAAAAGCTGTTTGACCATACTAAACCTGATCCTCGTACCACTTAGAGGAAGCCACCAGCACTTTCCATTGTGGCGTGAGGGTTAAATGAGGTAGCAAATAATTAGTGCCTAGGACTGCATGTCTTCTATATCTGTGAGTTTCATATCTGTGGGATCAACTAATCACAGATCAAATGGGCTTGTGAAAAATGAAGAAGTGCGTGTGCAACTGAACAGGTGCAGACCCTTTGTTCTTGTCATTATATCATAAACAGCACATACATTTTTCACAGGTGATGTAGAGATAATTCAAAATAGACAGGAAGGTGTGCACTGGTTCTCTGCAGGTATGCATACTTGTTTTATAAGTGACTTAAGTATCTGGGCGTCTGCACATCAGGGAAGCAACTCCAGAGTTACATCCTGTGGATACTGAAGGAAGTCTTAACTGGAAGATGTTCAATAATGCCAGATAGTTTCCCCTTCCCTCTCCAAAGCCAATCCTTTATCACGGGCCTTGGAGTCCCGCCCTCACGTGCACTCCAGCACCATGTATCATTTACATTTCTTCCTCCTGCACCTTCAGTTTCTTCCTTTGTACTGATGTGCTTTCTAACTACCAGACACCAGCAGTATCCGTATGTCCAGCAGGCGTCTCTAGCATGTTCCACACAGAGACCTGTAACTACTCCACAGGCACCCAACGCCATTAGAAACTTTATTAATCCTTAAGATGTCCTTTCCATACACTGAGCACCTGGCTAATCGTCTGACTTCCTGAGTCACAGAGAACTTTCTCTAGCTGCACTGTCCAACACCTCATCCTTTCTGACTTCTTTGTTCTAGCACACATTTCTCAGTATCCCAGTTCAACCTCCACTTTATAATATCTGTGTTATTTTCTAATTGCATTAAAGTGGATTTTCATTATGCTAGAAAGTGGGAAAATATAAAATCTTATCATCAGCGGAAAATGTCAAGAAAATGAGATAAAATATTCACAGCGATCCTCTCTGCATTATCAGACTGTGGCTTTCTGTTTCGTTGTGTTTGTTAAAGCAATCGCGTAGGCTATTGCTTTAATAGGTGTTATTTTAAAGAAGAAACTCTACTGTTTTCCTCAGAATTTTTCTAAGATCCAAAGTCCCTAGTTACACAGAACACTTCACAGTGTGCCCTGAAGTCGGTAGTCAGTTTCCACAATGAGTTCAAATGACTCTGACCTTCGCATGTTGTTATGTTAAGAAGGATGGCCTGTGTAATCAACCGAACATTGTAAAGTGGACGGATGGTGTACCAGCGCCAAACTATAAAAGATGTACTTTGCATTTCCTCCAGTTGTGTACCACAGGGAAAGCTAGGCACTGCGTCATGAAGATACCCAAAGAGCTCTCTAGAGTAGGGCATGACATGAAAAATGCAGCTCTCCAGACACATGCCTGTATTAAACAGTTCGCGTATGTGAGCAGGCCCCATGGAATCAGACTTTCTGGCTGTGTCACATGTGCAAGCGACTTCAGGCCAGGCTGGCACCTCACCACAACTACATGAAAGGTTCTGAGCCAGAATCACCCAGCAAGGCCATTCCCCAATTTCCAACTCACAGGAGCCATGAGATCACCAGTAACTTTGAAGCAGCTAAATTTTGGAGTCAATTTGTAAACAAACATAGTCAACTGATGTCACCCCTAAAATATCAGCCCAGCTATATTGTCAGCCCTGCCCCTTGAGCATTGTCCTATCAAACCGAATTTACAAGCAGGTCCTAGATACCTGCAGAAATTCATTTCTGTGTATTTGTCAACTCCAATACTTAGCCCTCCCTTACAGTACTTTGAAGTTTAACTCAGAACTCACCTCCTAATCCAGCAGAATCAATCCCTACCTCCTCTGCACAGCCTGGCCGCGTCTTCCCATCTTTATAATAGCATTTATCTCACTCCGCTGCAACACACAATGAACACGTTCACATCTCTCTCTAGACTGTGAGTCATGCAAGGCCAAGGCCGAATCATTATTAATCTTGGCATCCATGATACACCAAAGACAAAAAGTGGTTAGTGAATGCTCACACATCTGAATTCATACATAATAAATATGAGTATATATAATTACACAAAGAATTATATTACCAAGACTCTCTTAACCAGAATGGAAAGCGCACATAAGACCTCTGCATTTTAGCTCAGAGGACAGGCTAAAACTCATCTGTCAAAGCAATGACTCATACAGTACGTCAGTACGCCACAACACTGATGAATCAGGTCAGTGTCACTGCAGCGGTTGAGTTATCTAGCAGAAAATGACAAAGAATAAAATAGGATAACTGGACAAAATTCAAACCATGGATAAAATGTAGTAGACCCCATAGAAGAGCTTGGGTGTACTTAACACTGAACTGTGTCCCTCAAACACTGTCTATGCCATGGAAGGAACAACCACAGCACAGTCAAGCCGCTAGACAGACCCCAGGAAGTCCCGTGCATCTGGCGATTATTTTGCTTCTGAAACCAGTATTTTGGCTTGATTCTTCTTTTGCAAATATCTATTTATTTAAAGTTTAAGAGCACTTACCACATGCTCTGATGCTAGCCTTTATTAGTTTATTAGTGCTGTGATTTTATTTTATTTCTTATTATTTTTTTCTATTTTTGAAGATAAACATATAATATATTCTGATTATGGTTTCCCCTCTCCTGACTCCCCCAGATCCTTCCCATCTTCCCCTCAAATCCAAATCCATGCTCATTCATTCTCTCTCTCTCTCTCTCATCAGAAAACAAACAGGTATCTAAAAAAATAATAATAAGATAAAACAAAACAAACAAACCAGAATAGGACAAAACAAACCAAAGAAAAACAGCCAAAGACAAAGCATAAGGAAAGTATATAGATGTAGAGAAACACATGTTTGAACACACAGAAATCCTATAAAAACCCAAAACCAGAATATCCCACTATGTATGCAAAGGACCTATAAGTTAAAAAAAAAAAAAGAAAAAAAAGAAAATAGAAAAAAACATGCCTTGACAAAGCATTGAGTCAAAGAAACTCCAAAAATTCCACTGCGTTCAGTTTGTGTTGGCCATAAGGGCATAGGGCCTGCCCTTAATCAGTGGTTCGAATTCCCAGTGAGATTCCACTGGAGGTAAGCAATTTCTCATTTGCAACAGTTATCAATTGGAGGTAGCGTCTGGGTGTGTCCACTTCTGTTGGTACTGGCGCCCCATCAAGCCCAGACCTGTGCAGACCCTGGGGCACGCTGCCACAGGCTCTGTGAGTTCGTGTGTGCACCACCCCTGCTCTGTTTAGAGGACCTTGTTTTCTTGGTCCCATTCCATGTGACTTTTACCATCTTTCCGCCTCTACTTCTGCAGGATTCCCTGGGCTCCTGGGGGAGGGATGTGATGGAGACACCCCATTCAGGACTGAGCGTTCCAAGGTCTCTCTCTCTCCCTGCACACTGTCCAGCTGTGGGTCTCTGTATTTGTTCCCATCTACTGCAGGAGGAAGCTTCTCTGAGGGCGGCTGAACAAAATACTGATCTATGAGGATAGCAAAATGTCATTAAGAGTCATTTTATTGCTCCATTCCTTTGACAGAACAGTAGTATTTAGTGTTCCTCTAGGTCCCTGGCCTATCTGTTCTCAGATTCTTAGCCACCTGTGCCGTGTCAGGCATGAGTTCCATATCACGGAGTGGGCCTTAAATCCAGTCAGATATTTGATTGATTATTCCCATAAGCTTCGTCTTTTGTTCTAGCGTATTTTTTCAGGCAGGTCATTGTTGTACACTGAAGGGTTTGTAGCTTGGTTGCTGTTTACCTTTTGTACTGGCTGGTTTTGTGTGTCAACTTGACACACACTAAAGTCGTCAGAGGAAAAAGCCTCAGCTGAGGAAATGCCTCAAGAGATGCAGCTATAAGGCATTTTCTCATTTAGTGATCAATGGGGGAGGGCCCAGCCCATGGTAAGTGGTGCCATCCCTGGGTTGTTGGCCCTAGGTTCTGTAAGAAGGTGGGCTAAGCAAGCCATAGGAAGCAAGCCAATAAGCAGCACCCCTCAATGGCCTCTGTATCAGATCCTGCCTCCGGGATCCTGCCCTGTTTGAGTTCCTGTCCTGACTTCCTTCAGTGATGAACAGCAATGCTGAATGAAGTGTAAGCCAAATAAACCCTGTCCTCCCCACCTTGCTTTCTGGTGTTTTGTCTCATCAATGAACCCCTAACTAAGACACCTTTCTTCTCTGGTAGCACACCGAGTGCCTTCCAGGACCATGAGCACTAGTCAGTAGAGTGAAGGATATAGGTAGATAGTAGTTGGACTTCTCCATGTTCAATGTTAGTTTGTGGAGAGCAATCAGAAGACTTGACAATAGCCTGGATTGTGTAGGGATTCCCATGAGGCCCCTTTGGCCAAATGCTAGGTTGGATGTAACTCATTCCTGGTACTAGGGGCTTCATTTGTTGACAAAAGATATTGGGGCTCTGTCTCCATTTCTTAGTAATTTCATTTTGATCACCTTAATATATGTATATATTTTAGGAACCTCAGGTGTTTTAGATTTCTATACAATCCCTCAAATGGTCCTTAATTTTAGCTGTCCCCCCATATTCTTTCCTTCACCCACCTCTTTCCTTCTCCATTCTCACCCATCCCCAACATCCATCATAACTACTCATTCTAGTCCCCTTTCCTAAGGAAACCTGTCCCTCCCTCCCAGTCCCTTACTCTATACCTAACCTTTGTGATAATACAGACTGCAGCCTGCTTATCAAAGATTTAACAACTAAAAACCACATACAAGCAAACTGTTAAAGTCAGTTTAAAAGGATCATTCCTCTAAAACATTTGGTTTTTCAAGTGAAGAAACATGTTCCCCTGAGAAAACCATTAATTTACACCAACTGAGAACATGGTTCAATTATTGATTTAGAAAGAGTTTTAAGGAGTCAGACATTTATGGGCATCTCACCAAGATCCCAAATTTAAACAAATATTAGCAGTTAAGGTCACCATGGCATTCTGAACAAAGTATTTTAGAGGATTCTCCTTTTCTCTCACATCCCCCTACCCAGGACTCCTCCTCTCTTTTTGACCTCTCCTCTCAAGTCTTCTTTCCCTCTTTTGAAAAATATTGGTTTTGCACTGTTAACAATTTAAAGGCAGTCATGTTGGCATCCCCATGGCTGGGCTCAGCTGTCTTCATAGCTTGCAGCCAGCTGTCTTCACAACATCCAGCTGAGTTCTACTGTGGGATCTCAGGTTCAGTTCTACGGGTTGGTGGATTCTCTTGTTCTCTTCAGGCTTCTGTAACAATAAACCTTATGCTTGGTCATCTATAATGAACTGAATTTATTTCTCACAGGCTGCGAGGTCCAGCACAATGGCGACACCAGATCCAGTATCTGGTGAGGGCTTTCTGCCTGCTTCAAAGATGGCATGTCTTGCCATTTCCTCCCATCTTGGAGGTGTGGACACACGTCCACATGGCAAAAAGGCAGCGGCTCCCACAAACCTTCTGATGTTCACAAGGGCACTGATCCCACTCCTGAAGGCAGAGACTTCCTAGTCAGATGACACATTGAGTCACAGACAGACATCTCAACCTTCATTTCTTTATCTGAACTCATCTCTGATGCTTGAGAAATCTGAAAAGGTTCCAACAACTCCTCAAAAATTATGAGTACTGTGCTGAATTAGAAAATTCACAATTCTTATATTTTTAAAGCTACATTGCTTTGTGTTACATATTTGAAGCTAGACAACAGAAGAAAATGTGTTTTTATTCATTAGCATGAATTTTAGTGAAAAATGTAAACTTGATTTTTTAAAGACAAATAGCCCCCAAATGTGTCAGTTTAATTGTAGGTAAAAAATACTCCGTGCATTGCATGAAAGTAAACAATCCACAATCCATTCAGAATCAATATTTGTATCAAAGGAAACACCAAAGCAAAGCTATATTTAAATAATAAAAACACTTTCCAGCCACATTTTTTATAAAGATTAGGCAAAAAAAAAAAACCTACAAACAATATCTCACAGAGTCAGTTTGTCAGTTTATAAACAGATATTTAGAAGCTCCATTCTAGAGACGCTTCAGGGTGAATTTTATTCCTAAATCCCATGCTTGTTCTGCTAACCCATCACTGGACACAGCCATGTAATCTTGGCTCCAGGCTCTAGGGCTACAGATAGCCGGACCTCATGGAGGACTGAATGCATAAGGAAGTGATAACTCATCAGACAGCCAAGTGGCCTAATTTTTCTCTGTTGCGCCACTATGCCTCAAGGGTGAGGCCTCACCACAGGGTCCCACCCTCCGTGAGAGCTTTCAGAGCTTTTCAAACTCACTTTTCCCATGCTTCCTGTCCACATTGCTCCCAGGTACTTGGCTCTCCCAGTTTGCAACTGGAAAACTCTCTTGCAACTTCTCGCTGAGCCGTTTGTCAACCGGCCTCTCTCCATGAACAACTCTGGGGCCCATGACCACTCTCAGCCCAATACTCTTTTGGAAGGAGCTTCGGGGTTCCCACTGGTGGTTCAAAGCCAGCTTTTATATACTCTTGGCCCTCACAGAATGCCATGGCATCTGCCTCTGCTCACTACACACAGCTCTTCAACGAATATGATCATTTGCTTTGTCTGATATTAAGAATTCAGCTCCTGACCATGGATATGCTTGACACCCCAACTTATTCTCCTTACCTGGGATCTGACAACCTCTTGAAGGAAGCCAAAGTTATGGAGAGACGCTTAATGTGACTAACAATCTAGCAAATTCAAATTAACACAAACCTTGCCCATTTCAATACTTACTAGATTGGCAAATTTTTCAAAACTATAAGCCTGATAATATATATATATACAAACTTTATATAAGATGTGAATTACCATACAGTAATGGGATTACAGTTATGTCATAGTGGAGCAATTTCATAGCACAGCTAGAAGAAAGATAAACACACCCAAAAATGCTACTTTTAGACTTATGCCTACAGATATAAGAAAAGAAATATTTCAAGGTTAATTTCAGTAGGGTTTCTAGAAGTAAAAGCGGTAACCAGAGAACGATGACTTGGAGTGTCGTTGTGCACAGAAGTGAACGTGCATATTCAGACGGGAAGAAGCAGGAGATTGGATAAGAGTTAGTTTGGGAACAAAAGCTGCAGAAGGAGGATGGGAGCAGCTCCCCTGGCACCTATTCTAATCTATTTATGGCTTTAGAAAAAGAGCGGGGGTTGGAGAGATGGCTCAGTGGTTAAGAGCATTGGCTTTGGTTCCCAGCACCCACATGCCAGCTCACAGCCATCTATGACCCAAGTGCCAGGGATCTGAAACTCTGTCTGGCTCTGTGGGCATCAGGCACACATACAGAGCCCATGCGTACATGGATGCACACACTCATACACATAAAATGTAACTATTTTTTGAGACAAGCTTTCTCTTTTTTTTCTTTTTATTTATTTATTTATTAAAAATTTCTGCCTCCTCCCCGCCACCACCTCCCATTTCCCTCCCCCTCCCCCGATCAAGTCCCCCTCCCTCGTCAGCCCAAAGATCAATCAGGGTTCCCTGCCCTGTGCGAAGACCAAGGACCATCCACCTCCATCCAGGTCTAGTAAGGTGAGCATCCAAACTGCCTAGGCTCCCACAAAGCCAGTACGTACAGTAGGATCAAAAACCCATTGCCATTGTTCTTGAGTTCTCAGTAGTCCTCATGAGACAAGCTTTCTCTATATAGAACTCACAACATGGACCAGGCCGGCCTCGAACTCACAGAGATCTGCCTGACCCTACCTCTGAGTGCTGGGGTTAGCAGTGGCATGTGCCACCATGCTTAGCACAAAACTAAAAGCTTTTAAAAGAAGAGTGGGAATATGAAACAAAGCAAAAGGAGAGCAGAGTAACAGGTAGATTATTTTATAAAGGAAAATATGTTCGACCAATTCTTGGCAACAGGAGTTGAAACCTGGAATAACTTTAGAATCCCAAATATCCCCCAAGCAATATAAATGCTGTCTATGTAGAAAAAAATTAAAGATGTTTGGCAGCTATTCAACTACTTGTATTGGTATTAGATCCCAAAGACTAAGATGTGCATGGAATTAATGCATTTGTCAAGTACATTGCTCGAGCATTTAATACTGACCACAAGGACCAAATAACAGTCGAACAGCCTCTGCACTGCGAATTATATGGAAATAATCTTCTTCCAGTACAAACCTCTAAAAAGTTCAACAACAACCCCGAAAAAGAAAAAGCAATTTGTTTCCACACCTGGCCTCACTTAGGAAGAGCAACGCTTTATTTATCCGACATCATTGTGGAATGAAGCGTTTCAAATAATTTTACGCCTTTAAGTGCCAAGACTTTTCCTACTTTCAACTACTTGGATTGAAACCATTTCTGGAAAGCTGTTACACATTTGGGTGTCTGCCTTCCTTTCTGAGGGCAGTAGACACGAGATGATTAAAGTTTCGCTGTTAACCTGAGGTCATGCTCAGATAGATTAATCTCATTTTTTTTTTTTTTATAAATCCCACTTTGGTCTTCAGGAAGCGCATGCTGTGGTAGCTCTCTGCACACTCTGGTATGCTAAACAATTATGGGATACTCGTCTGGAAAACTGTGCTTTTCCATGTCCATTTTAGCAAGCTCACTGAGCTTAAGTAATACCTATGCAGAAACACATCTTTGGCAATGTCTTCATTTCCACGAGGGCCCTTGAGAGATCCCATGTATGTTTCATAGTTCCGGCACACAAAGCTATGTGGACCTAAAGACTGACAATCCCAGCTGTCACTAGAGGATGGAGATTTTCGATTGTTGTGTAGATTTCAAACCTGTGTCTTCTTTGATTCTGGGCCATCAACCTTCCCCTACCCCTACCCCAAAAAGCTTTGATATTCTCCTTTTTGAATTAGCTATTTCTGACCCATCCTGGCCTAGGAAATTAAATTATTTGAAAGTAAGATTAGATACGATGTGACTGGCAAGCTGAGGTCTCTCCTGTGGGGGGCAGCATTGTAAACTTAGGCGGTAGTCAGTTTTTAAGCTCTTCCCCTGTGTCCTTCCCACTGTCTGTAATGCTCTGAAGTAATTCTGTTGTCAGATGACATGTGGGCTGGGTTTCTGAGTAGAGGTGAATTGACCGCAGCGACAAATTGAATTCAGGGACACTTGTGAACCCTGAGAGGATTCCTTTCATCTGATTCCTCCTGAGAAACATCAAAAAAAAAAAAAAAAAAAAAAAAAAAACCGACACCCACACTGAGTCCTGAAAACTTCTCAGGTCAAATTCTGATATTTAAGAAATTTTCTGAAGGGACTCTTGACAGACACACTGACAGAAGAAGCAAACATCCACCATAAATCCACGGCTGCATTTTGTAAGCTGCCTACTGACGTTTATGTAATGCCGCTTAACTTCCAAGTTGAGAAAAAGTTAGCTTTGCGGGAGACATTTTACTTTCTTAGCCATCAGCAAATAATTTCCAAAGGGCCCAATTCTAGCAGGTTTCCTGGCTACAGTTTTTTATCAGAACTCAACTCATAAATGTACATATTATCTATGATCACTCTGGTGATACTCAGGCAAAATGTAGTGGTTGAGATGGATGCTGTTTGGCCCAATGTCTGAATAACTTGGAGAAAACGTTAACCAACCCCTGATCTATGCTGAGTCAACACCCAGCTAAGCACATTACTTCTGCGGCAAGGCAAATTCAGAAACACCCTCCTTTTTCTACATGGAACCATGGAAATCTTGAAAAATTAATCAGATCAGACCACTGGGCAAATATTACTTTCTGAGATGTTTGAATGTTTTTAGTAAATTATTCGTGTTGGGGGCCTCTATATGGAGATCAGAGGACCACTTGCCAGAGTCCATTCTCCCTTTTCACCTTGTGGGATTTTGGAATTGAACTCAGATCATTAGCGTCATTGCTTATTGTGCCGAATCTCTTGTTCAGGTAAATTCCTAATGACTGAGATCTGTCCTACTGAACAAAGGAAGCTATACACTACTGTAGTGGTATATTATTTGTATTTTGGTAAACAAATCTTGCCAGAGGCAAAGCTAAAGCTACTAGAGGTCAGGCAATGGTGGCACACACCTTTAATCCCAGGATTTGGGAGACAGTCAGATGGATCTCAGAGACTTCCAGGCCATCCTGGATTACACAAAATCAATGCAGAAACAAATTCAGGTGGTGGTATCTTACACCTTTAATCCCACTCCCAGGGAGTCACACACCTTTAATCCCAGCACTAGAGGGAATATAAAATGGGAGGAGAGAGGTTTAGTCTGCTTAGTCTGCAGTCACCAAGCTTTGGTAGAGTAAGACTTCTCTAGTGGCTTGGCTGCTTTGCTTTTCTAGTTTTCAGGCTAAACCCCGATTCCTGTCTCTGGGTTTTTATTATTCATGCTACACGCAACACTAGAGTTTGTACCAGTGTCTCTCAAGAAGACCACGGATGGCATGCTCTAACCTGGAGGGAAATGCTAGGAGGGTGCACCCCATAACTTCATCCTAGACATAAAGTTAGATAAGAGGAAATTCCTTAAATTATGACTGCATTCTACAACGCAAAGTCTAGTTGATATAGTGTTAGACCCACAGTTTGGAAGGACTACAAATGCTAGAAAATGGCTGGTAACTGATAGATCATGTTATTAAGGCAAGATACAGTTTATGCTATGTTAGAAAGTAAATGTTATTTATAACTACTTTCACTTTTTCTAGATTTTCTTATTCTAATACCAAGAAAAGAAAATACAAACTGTTCCTTTTCTATCTTTGGTACCTTAATACAGAGCCCTATAATTCATCCGGTATGTTTTATTTTTTTTTTTTTTTGATTTTCAAAGGCTTGCTTGCTAGATAGAGTCTTAATATTTATAGGGACACAATTAGAACTAGAAATAACAAAAATTCTGTTTCATGAGTTCCAACATATTTATATGTAGTGCATATCTTTAAAAATGGGTTGTGTGGGATTTCGTTAAAATTCAGCCTGATTTCTGATTTTTCATGTCCTTGGAAATGATACAGTGAATAAAACTTTGCCCAGAACCACAAGGAAACTGCAGGTTCCTGAGTTTTCTATTCACATATAATGAGAGACGCTTCGTGCTCACTCAAAAACAGAATACAATCTCATCTCGAAGAGTGAGCATCTGTCCCAAGATGTCAATCAATATTTCAAGCCCCATTCAACTAAAAGTATCTGAGACTCAAGTAGTCTATTCTAAGGACAGTTGAAGCATGTGTTTTACCTAGAAGCCCACAATAACCAAGTCAGCAAGTTATTGTTGAAGGAACAGAAGAAACCTGGCTCGGAATGGGGGACGACAGAACAGAATGGAAAGTTGAGAATGAGGCTCACATAGATGCAATCAACCGCAATTGAAACAGAAAAAGACAATTTGATGAGGGCAGCAAGGCTGTCTCTTCCACAGACAGTACTCAGACAGTTGTGTGTGACTAGAGACCACATAGATTCTTGTACAAAAATTTAACTCAAATTAGATCACAGACCTAAAGTTAAAATACAAATCTATAGATTGTTGTTTTGCAAAACTATAGCAATCATAAAATTATCCCTAATTTAGGCTGGAGAAATTGTTGAGTGGCTAAGAACACTTGCTACTCTCAGCGAAGACCAGCACTCATTTCCAAGACCCATGTTGGGTGGCTCATAACCATTTGTAACTCCAGTTCCAAGGAATCCAATGCCTTCTTCTGGCCTCTGTGTACAAACTCCCATATAAACACATACACATAATTAAAAATAAAATTAAATATTTAAATATATGTTCCTAGTTGTCAAAGGCTTACAAGGATGTCTGGGGCTGAGTAGGCAGAGCCCAGGGGAAGAGTTTGGGCAGTGAAAATATTCTGAAAATAAAATTGTGGGTACAATGATACTAGCCATCTATTAAACTCCAGAGAACTTCATGGTGCAAAGACAACCATAAAGTATGCAGATGTCAAACCAAACAAAGAGCATAGTTCAGGAGATCAAGAGAACCCATGATGAAATTCAGTTTGTAAGGAAGCATCCCAACAGCAAGGATGAAACAACCTCAGTGAAAAAAGCCTTGGCCTACCTTGGAATGTGAGAGACTAAATAGTAAAGGAGTTTACAGCATTTTGATTGGCAGAGGTGTTTCCCACAGAATTATGGCTCAACAAGTTCGAAACCACTATATTTACACAGGCATGAAATGCACACGATAGAGGTAGGAACCGTTATTCTCACTGTTGGCATGGGAGTTTGCAGGTGAGTGAGGGTGAAGGAGACCGAGAATAAGTGCCTGTGACTATGTGCTCGAGAGATGGGCCTGAGATCATGATTGCCTTAATACAGACACAAATGGCCACACAGAGAGATACAGCTGGGCTACACAGGACATTTGCTGTCTCCGTCAGCTGAGGGACAATCGCAACAGTACACATTCGGAAAAGGGAAGAGTCAGGAAACAAAATGATACATATGTACATGCGTGTGAGCGTACACACACACAAACACAAGGGTTGTGTGTCAGAGACACAGAGTTAATGAAGAAAAAACTACAGTGACCAAAACTTGAACAATTTGATTAACACAGTAAGAGAGTTTGGGATTTTTAGCGCAAAGTATTTGATAACTGTCTGATAAATAAAATTGATACTCTCTCCTTCCCCACCCCCAGTGCTCCCCACCCTCGGTGCTCCACCACCCTCAATCCTTCCCTACCCTCAGTGCTCCCCACCCTCAGTGCTCCCCACCCTCAATGCTTCCCACCATTTGTCCTCTCCCATCACCATTGCTCCCCCACCCTTAATTCTCCCCGAATGTAAGTCCTCCTCACACTCAATGCTCCCCACCCTTTGTCCTCCCCCACCCTTACTGAAGCCTCCCATGGCTACAGGGGAAAGTGAGCTCCATCTCCACCACACTGCAAAGCTCTCCACACTGACCACCCCTTTGGTACCATATTGGCTGAAGCCAGAGGGTAAAGAGTTGAATCCTGCTCCACAACACAGGTTACTGCATACTGGCCTCAGGCTCTCTAGGGATTACTTACTTCAACTCAAAGATATCTCCTGGGTCTCTCAGGAACTGCCTGCAGAACTCTTCTAGCCCAGTTCCCTAGAAGTTGGTTTTCCCCTCCATGTCCCCTCAGCACTGGCCCTTAGTGGTCTCAGGGCTGGCAGGCTTCTCCCAAGTCTCTCCACGGCTGCCTTTGCTTTCCTGCCTGCAAGGAACACACAGAAGAAATCCTGACATCACCTGAAGCACCTGGCAGCCCTGCTGGATCGTTCTCCTCTTACAACAAGGCAGAAAGTAAGGAGGAGGAGGAGGAAGAGAAGGTGGAGGAAAAGGAGGTGGAGGGGAGGAGAAGGTGGGAGAGAAGGAGGGAGACAGAGACAAACAGGGAAACCTCCAACTTTGTCAGGCCAATGAGACAGTTCACTAGGCAAAGGTGCTTTGTGTCAATCCTAATTTATCGGGTTTCCTAGACTAGTAGTTCCAACTTTTGGGTCAAAGGGCCAAAGAACCCATTAGCCAGAGTCACCTAAGACCATCGGAAAACACTGATAAATTACGATTGTGTGGGATCCACAAAAATAATTTTGTAGCTGGGGGTCACCACAGCATAAGGAAACTTATTAAAGGGTCACTGCATTAGGAAGGTTGAGAACCACTGGCATATGTGTGCGTGCACACATACACAAACACACACATAGATAGATAGATAGATAGATAGATAGATAGATAGATAGATAGATAGATAGATGATAGATAGACAAACAGATGATAGATAGATAGATGATAGATGATAGATAGATAGATAGATAGATAGATAGATAGATAGATAGATAGATAGATGATAGATAGATAATAGATAGACAGACAGATGATAGATAGATAGATAGATAGATAGATAGATAGATAGATAGATAGATAGATAGATAGATAGATAGATGGATGGATGGATGGATGGATGGATGGATGGATGGATAGATAGATAGATAGATAGATAGATAGATAGATAGATAGATAGATAGATAGATAGATAGATAGATAGATTAAAACAAGCCATTTAGTTAAAACTTCCACGCATTGGCCACACATGATTTGTGCCGATCATCTATGAATCTGGCACCATTCTTAACCATTAACTTTTAAGAATTCCTCTATTTCTTTTCTTGTGTCTCATTTTAGTAAATAACATCTGCTGCCTCAGTTGAACCTTCAATTTTAATACTCTATCCACGTGTATAGAATAAGCACAGATTCAGGGACCAAGAAACATCTGTGAGATAGCTTAGTCATAAGTCAGAGCTAAGTTCAGCCTACTAATTCTATAGACTACTCCCGGCTGTATTACAAAGACCTGAAATGAGAGACGCATATCTTCCCCGGGTCTGTCATGTACACACATGTGGAAATTTAGCTCCTGCCCTAAAATTAATTCAAGAATTTCCAATGGCCACTTGAATATCTTTAAATATACTATAATAACTGAAAATAGTCAATCCTACAAAAGCAATAAAGCATGAGTTTGAGGCTAGACTGCTGAGCTTTCAGCTACATCATCCATTGTCACCTGCAAAGCTGGCATTGTTGGCCCCAGAATGATTCAGATCAGAAGCCAGCCCTGAAGATCAGTGGGACGACTCACACTGAAGTGTGATGACGGAGAGCCTGCCCATGACTTCCCTGGTTCACAGAGAAATCTTATGACCCTAAACAGTTCTGAACAGGTCTACCTTGGCCAGGGACTTAGGTTTCCTTTGACACCCCTTCCTCACCATACCAAACTTCTCAGAGACTCCCCAGGACTATGAACAACAGGCTAAGTGTGGACAACGGATGGAGCCAGAAGTTCCTTAATCTATGTTTACTTTAGTACGGACTGAGCAAGGGAATATGGCCCCAGGTTCTGTGAGACCACACAGAGAGAAGGATGCCATAACCCGAGAAAACATACTGGTTAACACTTTTGAGCTATGCCTTCCAACCAATATAAAACAAACACACACATAAGCCTGACTCCATTCACTCATGATGTGGAGTTCTATGAAAGAAAATGGTTTGAACACAAATGTGACCCCATCTGGAAATGTTCATACAGGAGAAAAAGCAGAAAAACAGTGGACAAAGCAATCATCATGGCTGAACAAGAGAATTTGGTGAGCTAGACTAAACTGACATCATCCTAGGGGCAGCAGAGAAGGGGGTTATAGCTGGGCAGGGTTACGGCAAGCAAAGTAAGCAGCTGAGCAAGAGAACAATGTCTAGCTGATTGTGACACCAAGAACACAAGTTTCCTCCTCCTCGAGGAATGGTAGGTATTGTGGGTCTATTAAGACCTTAAAGAGGAAAGCCCTTGGGAGCTGAGCCAGCCAAGACAGATGTGAATTCTGGAAGACCCTGGGAGTTGGGCTCCAGTGATATTTCAATTCCTGAATCTCTTCAGAGACATTTTAATTGAATATGAATCTTAGAATACTTGGTGGACTTGGAATCTATTAGCTAGCTTGTAGCGCGCCACGGCGCTCTGCGCACCACGGCGCTGTCAGCTGTCAGCTGTCAGCTGTCATGTTCCGATGTAGCGCGCCACGGCGCTCTGTGCACCAGGCGCTTTGCGCACCTCGGAGCTGTCAGCTGTCATGTTCACAGGGTCTGGCACTAAGCCCGTTACCGCCATTTGCTAGTGTCCCTAGTAGTAAACAACTTCTGCGCACGCTCGCTACCGGCCCAAGAGTGGTTTGAATCCACCTACCAATTGCTCACACGTCTTGCTCACGCAATTGCATCAGTGTGGGCCGAGCCAATCAAGCAATGACACATCATAGGCGGACCAGGCACTGTATATATTCCCCGCGCGGTCGGGCTCGGGGTCTTTTCGCCTCCATCTTAACTTCAGTCTTCTGCGCTCCAATAAAGTACGTTCCAAGAAGAATCCTGTTGTGGTCGTCTTCTCTGCTGGCAGAGTTGCGCGCCGCAAGTGGTGCCGGAAACCCGGGAACCTTGACATCTAGGCACCAGGCAAAAGACCCTCGCGTCAGTGAGAGGATTCAGAACTTGGACGTGCGGAGCGGCGGCCGGTAAGTCCTCCGAAAGTTAATTTCCTGACATGCTGGTGGGGGGAGCCGATCTACTGATCTGTGCTCTGGCCTTTTTCTTGCGCTCATCGCTGTTCCTTCTTAGGCGGTTATAAGCCGGGACGGGAGTGTGTCCACTGGGACCTGTCAAAGCGAAAGTAAGTCCGGCGTAGATAGGTCGGCATTTCCTCCCCGTGTATAAGTTGTGCGTAGGTAAGCACACAGCATGGGGAATGCTGCCTCCAGTTCGGCGAGTGTGAGCTCATTTTTGCGTCCGCTCCAGCGACTACTGAGAACCCGAGACCTGAAAGTCTCGGAGGGAACTTTGAGGAAGTTCTTGGAGGATGTATATCAAGTAGCTCCTTGGTTCGCTGGTTCAGGGGACATTAACCTTCCCTGCTGGGAGAAATTGGGTAGAGATCTTGAGGCAGCCAAAGAACGGGGCATACTCCGACGGGGGACATTTCCCCTATGGAAATTAGTAAGGGCTTGTCTGAAGGAAGGTAAATGTGTTGAGGCATTGAAGGAAGGCCGCAGAGCACTCTCTGCCTACCAGGACAGCATGTCAGAGTCAGAATCAAAAGGAAAGGGAGGACCTAAAAGGAAAGAAACCAAGGAGAGCGACAATAGCTCTCGGAACGGAGAAAAGGAATTCCAGAATAGCGCAACCCCAGAAAAAAAAAAAAAAAAAAAAAGTATATATCCACCTTTGGATGAGTTTGCTAATTTTTCTATTGACCAATCTTCGGATGAGGAGGATTGGTTGGATGAGGAGGAGGAACAAGACTTAGAGGAAGCAGTGGCACAGTGCGAGAGGGAGTGGTATAGTCCGGAATATACTAAGCCTCCGCCCTACGATGTTTGCCCTAGACCAACGGCGCCTTCAGCGGCGTCTGCTTCCTTTATCAAGCATAGTACCTGGAACAAATTGGCCAGCGCTTACCCTGTTTTTCAGGACCCCAATATCGCTCACCTGCTGATAAACATGCAAGCATGAGCGTCATAGAATCCACCCTAGTAAAGTGGAAAGATGTGTTAACAAATAAATGGAGTAGACCGGATCTGGTGATTGCCAGATCCAGGGGAGCTGTTTGTGTTTTCCCACAGGATCAGGAGGACCCAATCTGGGTGCCAGTAAGACTGACCAGAGAATTGAAGATCGCTGCGAAGGATGAAGACAACTCAGTGGATGCTGATCATCCTGCTGTGGATGACTCAAACAGATGCAAAGAAGATGACACTCTTGGCAGAACGAGTCTGAACGAATTGGACGGTACCTGGCGGGAAATTGGTCGCAAGAGACGGAACTGCTACTTCAAGAGCAGCTGTTCCAAATCACCATTTTGAATAGCACCCACATGCAGCCTCTAACTCTTGGACAGTTTTCTGACTGGCTTTACTCTGCCTTTTCTTATTTCAAAGAGTGGGTGGGTGTGGGAATTTTCAGTGCCCTGTGCTGCCTTGGTGTGGTCATATGCTTATGGCTCCTTTGTCGATTTAGGACACACCTGCGCAGGGACAAAGCAATTATGGTACAGGCTCTTGCTGCCCTTGAACAAGGAGTCTCCCCCCAGGTCTGGCTAAGCAGCCTTAAAGATGGCCTCTGAGCAAGATGCAGCCTCAGCACCTCCAGTCTTAGGACATTGCACGGAGATAGGTGCATCTTTGCTGATGGCCTCTGAGCAAGATGCAGCCTCAGCACCTCCAGCCTTAGGGCATTGCACGGAGATAGGTGCATCTTTGCTCCCCTCTTCTCTGTCTCTTTCACCCGGTCTAACAGTCCTTGCACCTCGTTGACCTTGTTGTCATTGCACTCGAGAGGATGTTGGACTAGGGTACTCTTGCACCCTTGATCGTGAGGAAAGTCATGAAATTCCCCGCTAGATCGGGTGTTCTGTTTCAAAACAAAAAAGGGGGAGATGTAGCGCGCCACGGCGCTCTGCGCACCACGGCGCTGTCAGCTGTCAGCTGTCATGTTCCGATGTAGCGCGCCACGGCGCTCTGTGCGCCAGGCGCTTTGCGCACCTCGGAGCTGTCAGCTGTCATGTTCACAGGGTCTGGCACTAAGCCCGTTACCGCCATTTGCTAGTGTCCCTAGTAGTAAACAACTTCTGCGCACGCTCGCTACCGGCCCAAGAGTGGTTTGAATCCACCTATCAATTGCTCACACGTCTTGCTCACGCAATTGCATCAGTGTGGGCCGAGCCAATCAAGCAATGACACATCATAGGCGGACCAGGCACTGTATATATTCCCCGCGCGGTCGGGCTCGGGGTCTTTTCGCCTCCATCTTAACTTCAGTCTTCTGCGCTCCAATAAAGTACGTTCCAAGAAGAATCCTGTTGTGGTCGTCTTCTCTGCTGGCAGAGTTGCGCGCCGCACTAGCTAGCTACTTATACTTCACTAGCTAATGGTTAGTTAGTTAGTTAGTTAGTTAGTTAGTTAGTGACACAGCAGGGCCTGGATCTCACTATGTATCCCAGGCTGGCTTTGAACTTGTCATTCTCTTGCCTTCACCTCCCAAGTGCTGGGATAGCAAGTGTGAGCCTACAGTGCCTGGCTGAGCCTATTTTAAGAAAGTCAGCAAAAGAAGTTTAGGCCAATAATCCTATCTCACCACCCCAATTCTCACCTCAAAAAACCATGAAAACATGTCTGGAAGTCAAAACCAACCGACTTTCATGATTGACTTTGAATGGAGACACTACCGCTAGGGAGTACTGTCTTTTGATCCAGAAACTTCCAGAAATTCTCCTTTATGAATGAAGCATAAATTCCAATTTATACTATAGTTTTTTTTCTCTTGAAGATCTGGGCATACTTTTGAATAAAGACCTTTAAAAGATCTGTAGCCAACCCTTGCTCTCTATCAATGTAACGGCGTGTGAACGCGAAGCCATCCTTACTCTTCTTTAATTAGCATCTTGATCCACGCTCCACCAGTCTGCTCTCTGCACCTCTTCATGATACCCTATGTAGACTACAAAACCCTGACTTCATTTTCTGTTATTTAAAAAGTCCAGTTGACACTTTAATGTCTAACTCACGGACAGCACTTACCTCCTGCCTTTAGCATGCTCTTGCACTAGACTCTGGGGACTGAGAGATGAAGTGACAGACAGGACCTGAGCCACTTCTCCTCTTTGCCGTCAAAGCCTGGTTTCTCCAGCATGCTGTCAGGAAGCAGGGTTACAGGAAGCAGAAGTTACGGTGTCTCATCTTTAGCCCACCATTGGGCACTTTCATTCATAAACGGCTCCGCTTCTCAAGTTAACTCCTTTTATGTACGACGCCGCTCCTTTTGATAGTGCCCATGTCCTCCTCGGCCTTCCAAAGAGACCGTGGGGGAGTTCGACTTGCGCCTCCCTCCCTCAGACCCAGCTCTGATCCAGCCTCCTTAGTCTCTACAGCCTCCATCTCTACAGATTACGGCTAAGGCTACTCCCTCTGCTAGAAACTCTCCTGAGTGGTCCAAAGTTATCTTCTACTGTGGCTCCTAAGCCCACAACAGGCATCTGTATCCTTATCTTGGCCACACCCTCTTCTGGGCCCCACCATCTCCCAAATTGCTTTCCTCTGCTCAATTAAGTGAAAAGCGGATGGGCAAGCTGTCCTCCAGGGACTAAGACGTGATCTGTATTTTCTTGGTGCCTCCCCTCATGTGACTTTTCCCACCCATGCTCAGAGGAAGAAAAACACATAACAGAAGCCTCACACACATGGCTTCTTTCCCCAGTCTCCTGTTCTCACCCCAAGTTTCATCTTTGTGCATTGCTATACCAAAACTCTGGGCAACTTATTAATAACAGAAATTGATTCCATGTAGCTCTGGAGGCTGAATAACCCCAGTTCAAGCACTAGTTTCTGGTGTCTGCTGAGAGACATGTGTCCCTTACTGTCTTGCTGCCTCAGTGACAAGGGGAGCAGACCCTGTGCTCTTACATGCCAGAGGACTGAAGGACACAGTGGGACCTCTTAGTTCCCTTGAGCTCAAGCTAATAAGGGTGTTAATCCCATCCTTGTGGGAGGAACCATCTGGATGGAATCACTCCCTTCAGCCTCCCCACCCCCAAATCCCACCACATTGGCTCATGGGTTCTAACACAGTGAGTTTTAAGGGACCCGGAGCTCCACCCTCTCTAGTTTTCTTGCCTAGACTTGGGGGAGCAATGCAAGTAGGGAAAAGGGTGGAGCACCTGCTGCTTTCTTATAATCGTGGGGGAGAGGCCTCATAATGGGAGCCAGCAGCTGTCTAATCATTTTCCCCCACGGCCCCTGGTGTCCGTGGTGAGACATCAGGATGGGAACCACCTGACAGCATTCTTTAGCAAGTTTCAACAGAAAATGCAAACGCTTTAAAAAATAAACAAAAAGGACAAAATGTTTTCACCACTGAACTCAGCGTGCAAATCTACTGATGAGAGATGAGTGAGTTTGTCTTCTGTGTGAGCACAGAATTTACTTCCTAGCTTTCTTTTTTCCTTTTGACAAGGTCTCAGTATGGAGCCCTGGCTGGAACTCATTATCTAGACCAGGCTATTTTCAGTCACACAAGGAATCCTCCTGCCTCTGTCACTGGAGTGCTGGGATTAAAAGAGTGCACCACCATCACCTGCCCCATGTTCTAACTTAGTAGCCCAGTTCCCTTGTATGCTCCTGGTATGTCATGAAGGAAGGATTATTTCCCCAGCTGAAGAAAGCTAACAGCCACTTAGTGGCAAGAAAGAGATTCCCAAGGCTTCAGAATCCTCCCCTGAGCAATGGGGACAGGAGCATGCTCAGAATTCCATCCGGGGAGGATGCTGGTCTCCTTCACGCCCTAGCCACTGTGTACCCACAATCAGTCAGCAAGCCACTAAAGGAAGGGCAACCTGAGGCCTCCAAAGAATAAAGGAAAGGAAGACAGTTGTTTTCAGGAGAGTGCAGGTTAACCCCAGTGTGAGGTCAAAGTGGATCCCTGAGGCGATATGAATGCCATTTTCAGGTGTAACACAATAATATGTAACTCTTGTATTTGGCTGTCTATGGCTCCCTCCTCACTTTTACAGCCTCAGTACTCGCTCTGAGAGCTGATGAATCTGACATTACTGCTATCTGAGACAGAGAGACACACAGAAGCAACTGGGCCCTCCCTCAGATGGCTGTAAGTGTAGATGCATTCCTGAGCAATATCTCACCACATACAAAATCTGCGAGTACAGCACCCAGACAGAGGAGCCTCTAGGTAAATACTTCCAAACCAAATGATTTCAAAGGTTGTGTATCTAGCAAAGTAGGAGCCATTTTTTTTTTTTTTACTTAAGGAAAAAATGAAAACAAACAGGAACAAGAAAACAAACTGTCAGTTAGATATGCAGTGCTTACAAGGGGAGGAAGAGCCAAGAGCAGGATAGACAATGCAGGGTGTGGGACTGGAGCCCGCAGCCTGACTGTTATCCAGTTGAGCTTCCACCCTTCCACCCCGCGAGGATATGGTCAGCTGGAAGAAGTTCAACCCCAGAGAATGACTGCCATTCTCATACCAGACTGCCTGTCAGATGCAGGGCTGTCCCTGACCCAAAGGCAGAAGGCGCACCATGCCAGAACTCCTTCTTGGAGAAAAGGCTAGATGTTCTCTTGTGAGGGTCAGCGAGATAAGGCAGAGCCTGTTGGGTGCTAGAGTTTGCTTGGTTCAATCTACTTTGTAACTTGGAGCGTAGTAAAACAGTAACACTAGTCAGCTGATTATCACAGTCCAACAGCCCCATCTGGCCACCAATCTTCTCCCATCTTACAGTAGAGGAAGAGTGTGTTTGGGGGGGGGGGACTTTGTGCAAGGGGCCTCCTTTCCTGCAGTCACCCATGAAGGACCACTCAGTCTGATTTCCAGAATTTAAAGAAAGAAAAAAGTCCACACCCTCGTTTCTCCACAGTTCCCCAAAAGCTCTTACTGTTAACCCTGAGCGCACAGTGAGCTACGTATAGAGTTGAAGCGCCACCTCGTGGCTAAAGCCGGAAGTAGATCCAAGGATGAATCAGGCAGGGGGCAACAGAACCAAAACCAAGACTCCCCACTGCTCAGGGCTTTCTTTTTTCTTTTTTTCAGTTCATAACTGCATATATTGTACATGCATTTTTATCTATATAAGGTTTTATTTATTTATTTATTTATTTATTTATTTATTTATTTATTTATTTATTTATTTATTAAAGATTTCTGCCTCCTCCCCGCCACCGCCTCCCATTTCCCTCCCCTTCCCCCAGTCAAGTCCCCTTCCCTCGTCAGCCCGAAGAGCAATCAGGGTTCCCTGTCCTGTGGGAAGTCCAAGGACCCCCACCTCCATCCAGATCTATTAAGGTGAGCATCCAAACTGCCTAGGCTCCCACAAGCCAGTACGTGCAGTAGGATCAAAACCCAGTGCCATTGTTCTTGAGTTCTCAGTAGTCCTCATTGTCCGCTATGTTCAGTGAGTCCGGTTTTATCCCATGCTTTTTCAGACCCGGGCCAGCTGGCCTTGGTGAGTTCCCGATAGATCATCCCCATTGTCTCAGTGTGTGGGTGCACCCCTCACGGTCCTGAGTTCCTTGCTCGTGCTCTCTCTCCTTCTGCTCCTGATTTGGACCTTGAGATTTCTGTCGGGTGTTCCAATGTGGGTCTCCGCCTCTGTCTCCTTTCATCACCTGATGAAGGTTGATATTCAGGCGGATGCCTATATGTTTTTCTTTGGGTTCACCTTCTTATTTAGTTTCTCTAGGATCACAAATTATATGCTCAATGTCCTTTATTTATGGCTAGAAACCAAATATGAGTGAGTACATCCCCTGTTCCTCTTTTTGGGTCTGGCTTACCTCACTCAGGATAGTGCTCAGGGCTTTCTTCCTGCATTCCCTGTAGCTGATAGCTGCATAGCACTGGATGCTGCCTTTACAAAATGTCAACCTATTGAATAATGTTGCCCAATATGTTAGGCACAAAAGCAAGGTAGATAGAATACAGACCATCTAAACCCCCCACTTGTCTGACGTGGTGCTCCTCCAAATAGCCCTTCAAGCTTAGAGCCTTCCTGAACAGCTGTGGACCCTAGTTACCACCCATAGGAAAGTAAGTCCATGCAGAGATTGGCAGCATGGAGCAGGCAAGGGACAAAATGAAGGGGGAGGGCACAGGTGAAAGGAGGGGTGGGGGCAGAGAGTCAGCAAGCCAGATAAAGTTCATTCTCGCCAGAACACAGCTTTCTGCAGAGCTTATGCAAAGGTGCAGAATATTCTAGGGAAGGAATGGCCCAGCTTCCTGTGGTTTCAGGCGCTGGCTGATGTTTAACTCTTTCCAGTTGACATGTTTTAAGGAGCAGCCTGAGGGGACCAGAGCTAGCAGAACTGACAGAGGCACTCACCTAGGGCTGGAGCTCTAAGCATCCCCTCGGGAAAGACCAGGTCAATGGATCCCAAGGCCTCCAGCACAAGGGTGATCTGGGTCAGGCATGTGAATGGGGAGCTTTTTGTTAAGGAAGGAGAATTGGAAGATGTGATCAAGGCAACTGAATACAGGGATATAATACAGTTTCTAGAACTCTAGGTAATGTTCCCAGTAGGGGGTCGGGTACCAATGAGACTGTCAACCGGCAAAGCCAATCTGGGATGGTTCAGGATGGATTTGTACTAGGGTCTAAGGCCAGAAACGAAAGCGCTGCTTGGGATGCCCCCCCCCCACTTACTCCTAGAAACCTAAAGGTCCAGGGGCAAGCTCTTCACAGTTTGCCGTGAATGCATCTTCAGATGTTTCTATTTGTCCCTGAACTTTGTTATGCCGGTGTCCCGGGTCCAGGGAAGCCTGGCTTGCAGGTACAGCAGAGAAAGGCGTAATTCTGGTCCTTATCTGGGGTGCTGTGACAGTTTGTCCTCTACCCTTTCTCTCCATTCCCATCCTGGTGGCAGACACCCCGCCCATCTTCGCTGCTTCTTTCTCCTCTTTGTGTTTTTCCTTCAAGGTCACGCTTGCCTTGAGTAGATTGTGGCCTCTTTACCTATTGTTCCAAGTGAACTGGAAGCTTACTTTCTTCCAGGGGCCACATCTCACCGGTTTCTCAGGCTAAAACCCTTAGTTCCATGTCAAATCTCTGCCATGGCTACCAGACCCTGTCACTCTGTCTCTGTGTGTGTGTGTGTCTTTCTTTCTGTCTGTCTGTCTGTATCTCTCTTTCCCAATAACAAACATCCTAGACTGCTGAAGACCTCCCTAAACTTACTCAGGCTAACAGGGTCCCCAGGTCTCCATTTACTTGTTACACACAGCTGCCTGGGCCCTAGAGACGAAGGAACAAATGAACTCCTATGCTCAAGGATCGTCTGCCCATTTGTGCTGCCTGGGAAGGTTAAGGTGCTGTAACAAAGAAGCCCTGAGTTACAGTGCTTAAAAAAGTCCCTCTCAAGCTGCAGATCAGGACGGTGGTCAGCTGTTTGCTTTTGTTTTTCTGAGCACAATCCTTCAGACTCCTTCTTTTCTTTTCTTCATTACCATTTAGAGAATGGTCTACATTAAATACTTGAGCATCTTCCTCATTCCATCCTTAGAACTCATGATCTTAGTGGTAAGTCCAAGAGAGTAAATAGGTATGGTTTCAGAGAAAAAAAATAAGTACAGTTGAAAGATCTGTAGAGATTAAATGAGGGGGGATGGCCCTCTACCCAGGGATAGCAGGGGACTCTTTAGAGAGGATGCATTGCTATATGAGATGGGATTGGAAGGATGGGCTCTGGGAGGTATAAGAAGAACCTGTACCAGAGAAGACTACGATGAACAGATGTGGGGCTTAGAGATGCAGGAAGCAAATTGGGGGACACTACGAGCCATCAGACAGTTTGGCTCCACTGGAGGTTACTGTGCTACCAGAGAGGACATGGATGCCAGGTTGAGACCTAGTCTTAGTTTATGGGTCTGGACCATGAGAATCATCTAGGATTCCATTTAGCAGTGAAAGTCAGAGCTGTGGGTGACCAAGGCGGACTGAATGGAAAGGTTTAGCATGGAAAGTGAAGGGAATTCACCGCTCAGGATGAGAAAATTGACTGGAGTCTGATGACGGATGCCACATGGGTCTAATTAATCCCAGATGTAGCCAAAGTGACAGCCAGATATAGCCATTACCGGAACTACACTCTTCTTAGAATTACCATAACTTGAGCAGAACTCTTTCTCTGCTATGCCAATGAGTAGAAGATGGAAGAGGAGGAGGAGAAGGGGAGGGGGAGGAGAAGAGGAGGAGAGAAGAGGAGGGGAGGAGCATGAGAGAAGAGGAGAAGAGAGGATAGGGAGAGGAGGGGAGGGGCATGGGGAAAGGAGAAGATAGGGAGAGGAGGGGAAGGGAGGGGGAGAGGAGGGGAAAACAGGTCAAAGGAAGAAGTGAGAGAAGGAGAAGGGGGGATGGAGAAAAGGTGGAAAGAAACATTTCCCTTTCTGAACATGTTGGTTAGCTGTGAGCTTGGCACAGTCTAGAGTCAGTCACCTGAAAGAGTCTCAGTGAAGAACTGTCTAGGTCAGGTTGGCCAGTCAGCATATCTATGAAGAGTGGCCTTGAATGCTTTCCCTGATGAGGGAAGACTAAGTCCAAGAGTAGGCAGCTCCATTCCCTGACCTGATATAGGAAGACCCAGCCCGAGAGTGGGCAGCTCCATTCCCTGACCGGATGTGTGAAGACCCAGCCGAAAGCGGGCGGCTCCATTCCCTGACTTGGGCCCTGAACTGCGTGTGAGAGCAGAGAAAGCTGGTGAGCACCACACAAGCATCCATTCTCTCTGCTTCTCTCTGCTCCTGACGTGGCTATGATATGACAGCTGCTTCAGGTTCCCTCCGCCATGACTTCTCCATAACAATGGACTGGAACCTGGAACTGTCAATCAAAATAAACGCTTTCTCCTCTAAGTGTCTCTCCGTGGAGATATTTTCCACAGCAATGGAAGTTAAACTAGAACACTCAGCCTTTAGGAGACTAAAGGAGAGGTTTAAAAACATGAATTCCTAAATGGCAAATGCTTCCCTGGAGTTTAAATACCCAGAGACAAGGACAATAACCTTCAAGTGACACTGCCCTCACTGGGTTCCAATCCTTCGATTGGTTCCATATTCTCCACTAAGCCCTCAGCCCCTAGTGATGAGGATCATGTCATTTCCCTGCACACACCCAGTGCAGTAACTTTTACATCACATGACCAATATCTGACAGAAACGTTTGAGGGAGGAAGGGCCTGCTTCAGCTCATGGCCTTAGAGGTGGGCATGAGGGAGCAGAGCATTTCTTAAACGCTGATCAGGAAGGAGATGAAGGATGACCGAAGGAAATACGTCAGGATGCCCTGTGGCAGTGACGTACATCCTCCAGCCAAACCCAAGCTCCTGAACTTTCCAAACTTCCCAAAATAGGACCAGTGATGTCACCTAGGCCTTCACACACGAGGGGCCATTTCACATTCAGGCCAACAGAGAGCAATCTGTGGAAATTACTTCGCATTTCTTATTTGAGAAATGAGTTGGGGAAATCAACATTTTGACTAATAAATCTTAGGAAGATTTCCTCATTTCGTGAACTGTGTGCTACTTACGAATTCACGTTTCCATAGTCCCAAGACAGAGTCATGTCATAGCTGCTGTAAGATGTGACGTCCCTGCCTGTGTCACTGATGACGTGCCACCGCAGGTGACTGACCGCACGACTCTCCGAACAGAGCTTCTTTTGAGAGTGAGAGGGGGACTATCAGATGACAAATCATTATAAATATGATGGAGACTGTCCCACCCAAACCTGGACAGAGAGGCTCACCCCGGTTATATCCCTTGTAGTAAATTATCTAAATATCAGCTAAAATGTCTTTTTTTTTCTTTATTTTATAATTAAAATTTCCACCTTTTCCCCGTTTCCCATTTCCCTCCCCCGGGTTTTTTTTTCATTTTTTTTATTAATTAATTATTTTAATTATTAAAGATTTCTGCCTCTTCCCCGCCACCACCTCCCATTACCCCCCCTCCCCCAATCAAGTCTTCCTCCCTCCTCAGCCCAAAGAGCAAGCAGGTTTCCCTGCCCTGTGGGAGGTCCAAGGACCACCCACCTCCATCCAGGTCTATTAAGGTGAGCATCCAAACTACCTAGGCTCCCACAAAGCCATTACGTGCAATAGGAACAAGAACCCATTGCCATTGTTCTTCAGTTCTCAGTAGTCCTAATTGTCCGCTATGTTCAGCGAGACCGGTTTTGTCCCATGCTTTTTCAGACCCCGGCCAGTTGGCCTTGGTGAGTTCCCGATAGAACGTCCCCATTGCCTCAGTGTGTGGGTGCACCCCTCGCGGTCCTGAGTTCCTTGCTCGTGCTCTCTCTCCTTCTGCTCCTCCTTTGGATCGTGAGACTTCAGTCCAGTGCTCCAATGTTGGTCTCTGTCTCTGTCTTCTTTCATCGCCTGATGAAGGTTAATATTCAGGAGGATGCTTATATGTTTTTCTTTGGGTTCACCTTCTTATTTAGCTTCTCTAGAATCACGAATTATAGTCTCAATGTCCTTTATCTATGGCTAGAAACCAAATATGAGTGAGTACATCCCATGTTCCTCTTTTTGGGTCTGGAGAATGGATGAAGAAAGTATGGAATATATACATATTAGAGTACTACTCAGCAGTAAAAAACAATGACTTCTTGAATTTTGCATACAAATGGATGGAAATTGAAAACACTATCCTGAGTGAGCTAAAATGTCTTTTTAAAAGAGTACATTATGATAAAAAAAAAAATGTCATTAGCCAGGCGGTGGTGGTGCACGCCTTTAATCCCAGCACTCGGGAGGCAGAGGCAGGTGGATCTCTGTGAGTTCGAGACCAGCCTGGTGTACAAGAGCTAGTTCCAGGACAGGCTCCAAAACCACAGAGAAACCTTGTCTCGAAAAACCAAAAAAAAAAAAAAAAAAAAATGTCATTAAAGTTATCTTGTCAGAGCTAGAGAGATAGCTCAGGGGTTCGGTTCAGAAAGCATTTTTTCTTCCAGAGCACCCAAATTGAGTTCCCAGCCTCCTCAGCAGGTGGTTTACAAGCTCCAAGGGGATCTGACACCTGCTTCTGGCCTTCAGGAGGATCCAATGCACCTGTTATATCCACACCCATATACACAGAAGCCACACATCTAGGAAAACATAAAAACATCTCTGGACCTAGTTCAGCAAAGATGCCTGCTACATAAGGAGCTCCCGTATATGCTGGTCAGGCCTATGTGACAGAACAGAAACTTTGTTTCCAGGTTCTGAACTTAAATGCCCTTCCAGCAAAGAATGGATAAGGAAAATGTGGTACATTTACACAATGGAGTACTACACAGCAGAAATAATGACATCTTGAAATTTGCAGGCAAATGGATGGATCTAGAAAACATCACATTGAATGAGGTAACTCAGACCCAGAAAGACAAATATAACATGTACTCACTCATAAGTGGCTTTTAGACATAAAGCAAATAAAACCAGACCACAATTCACAATCCTAGGGGACCTAGACAACAATGAGGACCCTAAGAGAGACACACATGGATCTAATCTACACGGGAAATAGAAAAAGACAAGATCTCCTGAGTAAATTGAGAGTGTAGGGATCATGAGAGAGGGTAAAAGGGGAGTGGGGGAGGAGGGAACCAGAGAAAAATATATAACTCAATAAAAATAATTAAAAAAAAATAACAGAAACCCACTGTGTTTAATAACATATAATAATTCAGAATCTGAACTGAAGTATTTCAGGCAGCCCTAATTGGAGCTGCATTGTATGAAATTTAGCACAATGCATTGCATGCATGTCCTGTGTTCAGGACCAAGGCTGCAGTAAAACTGCACCATGCAACACAGGCAAGCACCACCAGAAACACCTCTGGCTCATTAGACATTTGATCTTGCAATCATTTTTGGTTATATGTGTTATTGGACTGTGAAGGAGAAATGGGAGGTGGGAAGGAAAGGAAGAAGTGGGTATCTGTACAGATCTCACGTCAGTAAAATCATCTTGGTACATCCACAAGTAAACCATGAGAGAGAGAAAAAAGCATATCTGTGGCTGTATCTTAAAAGAACTGAAGAATTTTTATCAGCACAAAGTGAGGGGATGGTGCTTTGATTTGAGATGAGTATAAACAAAGACGGAGGCTATACAAGGACCCTTGAGCAACACTGAGCAGGCTGAAGAGCTATCAGTTGGTTGGGTGCTTGGCTACCATGCACAAAGCCCTGTGTATGATCCCCAGCACTGCATCAACTTTCTCGTGGCACACCCCTGTGACCCCATCCCTGGGGAGGTGGAAGCAGAGGTACCAGAAGTTTAAGGTCGCCCGCTTCAGCTACCTAGCAGAATTAGGGCCAGCCTAGAATAGAATAGGACCTCTCAAACATAAATAAATAAAATACACAAACGTTTGAGTGATTGATTACAGCTACCATAGACACCATCAGCTCTTAGGATTTAAGAACACGGGGAGGAACTCTTTACCATGTGAATTACCTGGCACTGCTATGTAATACTCAGACTGGAATAGGCTGAACTTTATAAGCATTCTGAGTGATTCTAGGGAAAGTGGTCCAAGAGCCACAGGAGAAACTATGATGCTTAGAGGAACAGCAGGCAAGGTAGGAAGATGGGATGGAGCCAGATCACAGGCAGACTTGACAGCCAGCTAAGAAGGTTGATGATCTTCATTCTGTCAGCACTAGGAACTCATAACTATGTAAGATTGCTGTACTCTGCTTAGAATTATTATTTCAGGCTCTTTTAATAGTATGATGTTTTAAGGCATCTACAAGCTCGCTGGAGTTTATTATTGAAACAGTGAATAATCCACCTAAGAAGTTCCTAAGAATGTAACCCTGAACTGCTGTCTGGGAGAGCACAAGAAGAGCTGGAAAGACTGCTGGACACAGCTGCTCGAGGAAGGACACGCCACCAGGGTCTATGCAGTCCATGAGGTAAGAGTCAGAAGCGGATAACTTGAAATGAGTTTTGCCTTTTTGGTTTTCTTTTAGACATCCAGAAATCCAAGTGGTGATACTCCATGAGAAAAACGAGCACAGACATCGAGTATGCTAATTTGTACATCAGAAAATTCCAGAAGTTCTTTTAATCTACAACAGTCTATCAGTGTAGCAGATCTAAAATCTCATCCTCTCAGACCCTTTAACTCTCTTACAAAGTATCTATGGCCCCAAAGGTAGTTTTAAATATGAACTATTTCTATATTTCCACATACACTTACAGTATCAAAATTAAAACTAAGAATTGCTAGCTCTTTCATTTAAATTGACAATAACAAAGCATTACATATTAGCACTCTTTCTAAAAAATTTATTTTCTCCCCTACTCCCAAAATCTTTTCAGTGAGAAAAACGGAACTGATTTTTGCAGTTTGGTAAATTACTTTATCATTCAACTCCATAGAAAACAGCTCTGGTTTTTTTGTATCTGCTTCTCCAACCTGTGCTATTATGCATCCAGGAAACTCTCGGGTTTACCCATGAAAAACTGAGACGGTGAAGGATCAATCACTCGTTGCTTTTATTATGGAGATAGTTTTGGACTTTGCAGAGCCCCTGGGCTCTCCAAAGCATACTGATGTTTTAGATTCTTTTGATCTCACTCCGGTTCTTGAGAAGCACTGTGTGGTGCCTGTATGAACCTATGAAACATCACTTGTACAAATCTGGAATGGCTAGGAAGATGTTCCAGCAGGTGCCTAGTTCTAACCTTGTTCAGAATAGCAGACAAAAGTCTAAACTAGATTAAGCAGCAAGTGTAGATAGCTGAAGACGAGTGGAGGAAATGCTGAAATGCCTGCCTTCTGTTCTCGTGAAGTTTTTCTCCAGAGGAACTCAGAGCACCAAAAAGAGTCTTTTTTAATGAAGATGTTTGATCAAAGGCAGCTCTCTGTGTACTTCTTTGAACCCCACTAGGAGGGCAACTTATAGAATGTTTTTTAAAGCAGCTGACAAATATTTGATACATGAATCTCTGAAGTAGCACACACATTAGGTTATAAGTAAGAAGGGTATCTACATGTATTTAAATGGTCTAATATTTTATTTCTGTTTGCAAATGAAAATATCTTAGATTTTAACTATGTCCAAAAAGCAGCCACTTTCAAAAAACCTAACAGCTTAGGCAATACAAGTGCAGTACCAACTGGACAATATGGACTTTTACAGGCAACACACTATCTTCTAAAGCCAAACCCTAAGTTAAGGGATGAGGAAACACCACTGCTATTCACGAAGCGAATAATAGCTGCATTGTTTCCATAACAAACATTTAAGAGAGTTGTTTCCTAATGGAAACTCATTGTTACTGAAGAAAAATCCATAGAGAGGGGAAAAGTACCTTCGTATATAATCTGCATTGGGGATGCAAATTGGAGAGAAACATACACCAAAGATTTGCATTTAATCAAATCTGAAGCAGGTCATCTCAGAAGCATCGCTCCCTGTGCAGAAGGCTCCCCGCCAGGACCAGCCTGAGCTCTCTGGAATATCAGAACCCTATCTAAGGACATTTACTGGAGGCCAGACGCTGCGGCACCATCCAGGATGGACAGTGGTGAGTAGGTTACTACAGTAAGAGAAATCTTTAGAAATCCTAATTCTTAACAATCTTAACCTCATCAAACATAAAAATGCAATCACACTGTCTTTGGCTAGAGTACACACAAATTTAAGAACAAAGGCAGAAGTCAACTGTTGTTAATATTGCTCTTAGATTTGATTTGAGTTTGCCTTGAGTTTAAATAGGTGCTCATTCTGAGCAAGCAATCTATTCAAATAAACAATATTCTCATAAAATGATGGTTTGAATATTAACACATTTTTCCAGTATAATGGAACTTTGTGTTAAATGTAGGTACTTTCTGGGAAGCCCTCATATAAAGGAATGACAGAAAAATCCACATGTGTACAGAGTTCAAAACATCTCTTGGCTTCTGACTTTAGGCTCTTTTGGTTAACATCCAAGATCACTCTCTTAATGTATGATTAGGAGAGGTTTGAGTGTCATTTCACAAATTCAGAGTACATACAGGTCTTTCCTAGTGTGTTCATTTTGAAGTGGTCTGTGTTAGTGTTGATGTAGAATAGAGCCTACCCAATCAGGATCAAATTTGAGATATCAATAATAGCAACATAAATGTTAATAAATGACAGAAGAGATACTTCAAAAATTCTTTATTAAGCACTTTGAACAATAACGATGCATCTTAACAGAGAGATCTCCTTAAGGAGATCCCTCCCAAAATGTAGGAAGTGGAATGGACCTGTCGGAACTCCTGCCCGATGCAACATGGCCTTGGTTACTGGTAGGAGAGCTCAGGGCTCCCCCGTGGGAGCTAAGAGGCAAGAGGCAGGAGATGAGACAGGTTGTGGGTACCCTCTGCGTGATGAAATAACTTCAATGCAATCCTAAAGAAAGTTCAGAAATTTCACTGTTCCTGCTGAAAATGGTTCATCTTTACTGCTTATGTTGCCTTGAGCAATGGACATCATTTTTGATTAATAAGAAAACCCTTCTAGACTCCATGAGCTTGGAGACTGTTGGCCTTGACCCCTCATCTCCCCAGATCAGAAGCAGACCCGCAAACAGTGGGCTCCTAGCAGATGTACTAGCAAGCAGTACTAGTGGTTCTGAGAGGGTATCTCCCTTTGTTTCGGTGAGGCAGCTATAGAACTATAGAATGGGATAAGGGAAGGGGTACATATGGGACAGGGGCTGAGAGTAAATACACACACACTGAGCACACTGTATTTCTGCTGCACTGTCTGGGACCTCATTCTTGCCTCTCTGACAAGCAGAATCTGGAACAAACACAGGCTCTCCATCAACAACCCCTCCCATTCAGTATTTCTACTTTGTTTCGGGTGACGGGGGCCTATGTAGACTGTCCCAAGGGACTATAATTCAGACACTTTTGCCTACTGATTTCATTGTGTTGTTGTCCAGTTGCATAACTCAAAATGTAGTTCCTTTCCTGAAGTGATTCTGATTTCTTCCTTGTTTCTTTCACGAGACCATTTCATTCTGCTTCTTTATGTCACAAGCCCCTCCTTATCTCTCCAAAGAATGTAAAAGTAAGAAAACATAGCTCAAAAAATTCATTAAAATACTAAAATAAGTATGTGTTTCAAATATCATGTGTGTACTTAGCATAACTAAAAATGCGTTGGGGGAGGGTCACCAGTATTTTAAGCATTAAATCATTTTAGAATATATGAGTTTGATTTGATGGGAAAAGTAAATTTCAAAACAAATGAAAACAACAACACTATTAAGTCTACTGTGGATCAAATTCTCCAAAGGAAGGGGGGGAACAGTGTGATGGACACATTTGGCTACATATACATAATCATAACCCAGCAGAGCCAAGTTCTGTCCCGAATCTAAAGCATAAATTGATTCCTATTGATGAATTTGCGTGTGCTTTCTCTCTGGAAACACTCGTCTCTGTTTTCTCAACAACCCATCTGAATGTAAGTTTGTATCTAGAATATTTGAATAAAAACTCTCCAGTCCTCCTTGCCGACGCAGGTGTGGACTCTAGGTAGGCACAGTGCACAGAGAGGGTCAAGTATCTAGGAGTGGAAACTCCAGGAACATTTGTGAACTCTAAATACCACTCTGTTCAGAACAAAGAATATAAACTCTTCCAAAGGAAGAAAACTGTGGAATTTTAAAGAACTTATGCTAAGCTTCATTGATTTGCTAAAATTTATTTTCATGCACCGCCTGGGTTGTTGCCAGAGCCACACTACTGCTACAGAGCTGGTTTGTGCACCTCCTTCACTACCCTTGCCCCTAGACTCCCAAAACTAAAATCTTCACCTCCGCTTCCTACGAAAGGACTCCCAAGTTCTAAGAACCTTTCCAATCCCATTGGCTCAAGTTCATCTCCCCCAGCTTTTTAAAAGTGTTACTGAGATAAAGAGATGATAGATAGATAGATAGATAGATAGATAGATAGATAGATAGATAGATAGATAGATAGATAATCATCTATAGATAGATGATATATAGGGATATAGCTATCTCAACAACTTGTAGGAGTCGATATATGTATATATATATATGCAGTCGATATATGTATATATATATATGTATATATATATATATACATATATATATATGCAGTTTTTGAACCTCTACTAAGGACCAGGTACTTGAAATTGCTGGTTATCCTTTTTTCTCTGGGCCCCCTCTTTCTTTCACCTCCCTGGTGCTTCCGTATTGATCCAACACTACTGTTCTGTCTTATTAGATTCTTTCCACAGTGGTCCTTCCATGGACCTTTCTTTACCTAAGCATCTGTGATTAAAAATCCTCGTTCTTCTTGTTGCAAGTTGTTCTATGGAGAGTGCTATTTTCATGGCTCTAATTATAATAGTTTTAAAGACACGCAGTGCCAATCCAGATCTAAATTCTTGTTTTATTTACAGGACACTTTTACTTTTTTATTTGATTGTATCCCTACAACCCTAAAGTCGACATATTCAAAATGTTCTTTCCCTATCCAAATCTTCATCATTCACTATTTGTTTTTGTGTGTTTGTGTGTGTATGTATGCATGGCTGTGCATGTGTGTGCACACGTGTGTGTATGTGCATGTGTGTGTGTCACTTTGAGAGGTCTCTTAAATCTGTCCTTTCTTGTCATTTTTGCTGCTGAATGCTAGTTTCCATTTTATAAATTCTCACTCCCTCTGCATCCTCATCTGAACCCTGTTATAGGATCCACTCTTCCTTGAGTCTTTCAAATATTTTTCAAATCTTTCAAAACTATGACAACGGTCATAAATCTTTCCCACTGTTCCTCTGAAGGGGCAGGCAGGACTTTTTCTGTTCTCTCTCTCTCTCTCTCTCTCTCTCTCTCTCTCTCCCTCTCTCATCTCTATCTCTCCTGTTCTTCTTTCTTTTTTCTCTCTTCTCTCCCCTTCTCCCTCCCTTTTCCCATTCCCTTTGCTTCCCCAATAAAACTCCTCACTTAAAAAAATTTCTGTTAAATATTTTAGTGGCCTCTTTCATCTTTGATATTAAGTATGCCCTACAATAATGTTTCAATCAATTTCTGAATGTGTAGAGGACAATGACATCATACCACCTTAACCTGCAAAAGTACACTCTGTGATGTTTGCCCAAGGTTGAAATTACCTAACAACTCATTTCCACAGCGTGTCACTATCAGGAAACCATGCATGACAGTATTCCATTTTAATGTGCTATAAATTTTTAATTACATATATTCATGTACATGCATAGGTGGGTTGAGGGGGCTACGACACAGTACACCATTCATGTGAAAGTCAGAAGACAACTTGTAGGAGTCAGTTCTCTCCTTCCATATGGGACCTGGGGATTGAACTTGGGTTGTCGGGCTTGGTGGCAAGCCCCTTTATGTACTGAGCCATTTCACCAGCCCAGTAAAATAAATTCCTATAGACATTTGTTGGTTTACTTCAGCACTTGCATTACTACTAACAGCAATGATGAAAAACTTTCTACAGATGTTTCCTTGATGCGGCAGACACAGGCATCAAGGTATGCTAGTGAGAAACCCTCTTCTTGCAAGGAACAGTCAACAATATACTTCTAAACAGAAAACTCTATGGGACATTATAAAATGGTGGGTCCTAAACAGGAGGAGAAGAATCTGGAATATATATAGGGACAGTGCAGCATTTAAAATGCTTTCATGGAGATGACCTTAACACTGGGGCTCTGAGCAAAGACAGGGCTGTCGGTCACAGGGGTAAGGAAGTAAAGGACAGAGGAAGACAGAGCAGTCAGCCACAGGGGAAGGGGGATAAAGGACAGAAGACAGAGCAGTCAGTCACAGGGGAAGGGGGATAAAGGACAGAGGAAGCAGGGCAGTCAGTCACAGGAGGAAAGGACAGATGGACAGGGCGACCAGTCAGAGGGCTGAGGGATAAAGAACAGAGGAAGAGGGGGCGGGCAGTCACAAGCATGAAGAGGTAAAGGAAGAGGAACATACCGCTCAGAGGCAGCAGTATCCTCAGGCAGAAGCACTCTTGCTCCATTTCAGAGCTACACTAGAGTGCAGAGAGGGAGAGCACAGAGGAGCCAGCGAGCAGGGTCATCTGAGCCTCTTGTCAAGGCTTTGGCTTTTACTGAGTGAATGAGGAAGTTCTGCGTAGCTCTGAGCACAGCAATGACACAACTGGATTTTTTAAAGGATGTACCCGCTTCCCATGGCTCCCAGCACCATGGCTCCCACTGGTGGGTGGACAGACTAGGGCAGAGATGAAGGATGGAAACAGTGGTTCTCAACCTTCCTATACAGTTCCCTTCATACAGTTTTCTCATGTGGTGGTGACTCCCCCTCCTTTCCCCCACAGCATCAAACTATTTTCGCTGCTACTTCATAATCATAATTTTGCTACTGTTATGAATCATATTGTACATATCTGATATGCAGGATATCTGATATGCAACCCCCCGTGAAAGGGTCATTCAACCCCCAAAGAGGTTGCAATCCACAGGCTGAGAGCTACTTTATTAGAGGGATACTAGAATGATCTTCATGAAAGGACAGTATTTCTTCTGGAGATGAAGGGAGACTCAGGAGACTCTCGACCTATCCTGTGGGTAGCTTCCCTGTGTGTTTCTAAACCACTGCTTGTGAAGCGTGAGAGAAAGGGGAGTCAATCACGGCTGTGCAGTTTGGGGAGTGAGGCGCTAGGAAGGTGGTGTTGCCATCAGCCAAGATAGGGAAGCATTTGGAAAGCAGGAAGGAGATGGTTTCTATTTGGACATGGGCAGGCCGAAATGTCTGCTACAGATGCATACAGAGATGGTTTTCCAAGCCCAAAGTGTAGGTCAGAGCCTGGGTGAGTATTTGAAACCCATCTACATACAGATCCATTTAAACGCAATAACTAAGAGCCCTTTCCATGCAAGAAGGGAATATGAGCTTGAATCCCCAACACTCATAGAAGAAGCAGGAAATGACCCTGCATGCATGGTAACTCTAGCATGGTGATGGAAAGAGACAGGAGGATTATTGGGGTTTTCTGACTGCCAGTGAGCTCCAGGTTTGGTGAGAGACCCCGTCTCAAAGCGATAAGGGAGTGACAGCAGGGGACCAGACATCCCCCTGTAGATTCTACACATACATCCACACATGTACATGCACTGTACATACATACATATAAACCACGTAATTAATTAGTTATAAAGGAAAACTGCACCAATACTTGACCCCTTCCACACAAGCATGGCCTCTTCCTGCCTCTTCTCGTTAGCCAATGCATATCTACTAGCCCAAGGTCTCTCTCCTCTCACCTATCTTGACATCCTTCTAAGTTCCCTCTTAGCCTCATGCCCTCCCACAAAACTTTGCTTAGACATCCAAAGACCACTCAACTCTACTTCCTCTTACATGGAAATGTCTCATTGATCTCACTAAAATGGGATTCTGCTATGTGTTTGAGACTTACTTAACATCCTCTATGGCATACAATCCCCCATTTCACACCAAGTCAAGACCAATAGGTACATACGCCCATTGTTTGATGACAAAACTTCCAGAGCTTCCATCTGGTTACTTTCTGTCTTGTGAACTTTATCCATCTGTTAATTATCATGTGATTGCTATTTAAATTATTTACAAAGAACATGTTTGCCATAGGCTCTTTGGCATGCACATAAGACAAAAATTGCTAGTTCAGATTCAAATAATCAATTTAAAAGTCCTTCAGAGAAAAAACAATGTCAAGACTGTCTGCAAACACATGGGGAAATGCAGCCTGGACCTCTTCCCCTCCACCCTCTCTTCCTTCCCAGGCCTGCCTGAGTCTGGGCCTTCCATCATGCAGAGTGGCCTCTCATTGCTCAGCAGGACTGCAGAAGTTAGAGCTGACTCTTACTTTTGACATGTTGATGTCACATCTCATCACACACAGGAACATCATAAAACCCTTCCTGCTATGTCTGGTCAAGATTCAGGCACTTCTGAGGAAATCAGAATCACCTAGAGAGCCAGGCCACATCCCTAGGGTTTCTGACTCAGTGCTCTAGAGTAGGGTCTAGGAATCTGCATCCTTCACAAGTTCCTGGTTACTGATGCTGAAGATCCAGGTGAGAAACTCAATTGTATATTCTCAACTTGATGTGTCTACCAGGCTTTCTTCCAACCATTAAGATCCTCATTAACCTCCCCTTGGGGTTACTCTTCATGCCTAGTGTGACTGTCGTAATCACCCCTCCCCCATGTCCCATCTTTCTTTCCTTCTTAGAGGTTGAGGACCAACAGGCTTTTATCCCAGTTTATTCCTTTTTCAGAACTAATTTCTAGCATTCCTGTCAAATACTTTACTTTTTTCTTCTTATTCAAATATCTTTAATTCTTTGTTACCCCTAAACATGTACATAGGCAGGAAAACCCAAGCAAACCTCCCCTTAATACTGAACTTCTCTGTGGCCATAATCCAATCCTTTGTTACTCTTTCTCTTCAAACTTCAAGAATGATTAGAACCCCTCCCTGTCTCCATTCCTTTCGACATCCACATTTGACTTCTAGGCACCCCCACATTTTCAGTCTCTTTTGCTAAGGACCACACCAACCACTGAACTGGAAACACTTCTATCCTCATCTTCATTCTACCACATCAGATAGCTTTATTTCTTTCCTGTAAGGTCACCCCCTAAGTTCTTGATGGGCACTGGTTCTTCTCCTATTGATCTTCCCCAATCTTCTTTGTAAAGAAGTAAAGTCTTCTCTCCCTCTCTCAATATTTCTTCAAATGTGAATATAGCCTTGCTTCTGTCATTCATCTTCTGGTCCAGAACCCTGACCCTGTGTGTCAGAATACAGCCTGGCTCCTGTCATTCATCTTCTGGTCTAGAAGTCCCACCCTATATGTCAGGATATAGTGATAAACAATAGAGTTTTATTCCGTCATAAAGAAAGATGAAATTATGCTATTTGCAGCAAAATGCATACAAATGGAGAACATAATATTAATAAAAGCAAGTCAGGCTCAGAAAGACAAATGTATGTTTCTCTCATTTGTGGATCCTAGATAATTACATAATAAATAAATGTTTTTATGAAACTTATTAATATGTATAATGAATACATGCCAATAATTATATCACACACACACATACAATCAGTGTCATAGGGATTTCAATATAATTGTCTCAGCACTTTAGAATATCCTAACCTGTTTATCCCAGTAGGCCAGATGCAGATTATGACTTCGTCATCATGTGATCTCATCAAACATTCCCCTGAGGGATTACTTCCTCTTTCCTCATTTGTCATCAATATCACGATGGCTCCAAAACTATGTCTTAGAGCAATGCTGGAAACATGGGGACTTCCTTTTATCTTCCCCTCCATAACCTTGTAATTCTAAAAAATGTTCACATCTGGCCCTCCTACCTGCCCTATGATCTCTTGTCTCAATTACTCTAGAATTCTCCAAACTGATCTCCCTGTGGCTTTGTGGTTCTCAAATCCACCTCCATGCTGTTGTCTGAAGAGTCTATCTAAAATGCAAATCGAAGCAGACCTGCCCTTACTTAAGAGCCTTTAGTGGTTCTCTGCTGACAGGATGGAGTCCTAGCTGCTGCAGCAGACCAAACAGCATCATGGTTGAATGCTATTCATTTCCCCGGTCTCCCTCTGACCACTTCCTCTCTCACACCTCATTCTGTTCTGCTCCCAGGTCTTTACCTGCCTTGCCCTCTACACCTGGAATGTTCTTAAAAGCCTCCACTCACATCTCATCCTGCCTTTTCCAGCTCCCACCCACCCTGTCTCCACAAGGAAGTAATACAGCCCATGTTTCTCTAAATACTCCAGATGATTTTCACTGCTGTACCTGGTACATTTCCTTTATAATTATTTTAAGTTACTTCCCTCTCTATTAAACAGTATGTTCTCTTGTGCTCTATTGACAGATAGAAAATATTGGATAAATAACTAATTAATAAATATAGCCTAAGGCTTTTCAGAAAACAAATAAGATATAACCTATTCTAGGTCAAATCTCATGCTTTATCTTAGGCAGTGATTAGAACAAAGTACTTCATTCCTCATTAATCGAAACTATATAGACCAAGTCCTGTCAAAATTAGACAAAAAGGACCATTGAAATAATCTTACTTCGTGGAAAGCAGACTGTGAGGTTTTATTCGAAGTAGGTGACTCATTCTTTTGAAACCTACTTTTGTTTTCCCACTCCATCTGCATACAGGTGTTTTTATGAAACTAAGCAGTTTCAAAGAGTTTTCAGATATATATGTTATTTTCCCTTATAAATCCCTGAAGACAGCTAAGAAGAAATGATAATCATTTCACACATGAAGAAAACAGGGCTGAAGGATTATCATTTTTCCACAACAGTAACTAGTGTGTGGCAAAGCAACTCCTGATGATAAACCAGCAACCTCCTCTACCCATTACCTTGCCTATAACAGTTCTCTCTGTGTGTCTTTCTCTCTCTCTCTCTCTCTCTCTCTCTCTCTCTCTCTCTCTCTCTCCCTCCCTCCCTCCCTCCCTCCCTCTCTCTCTCTCTTCTCTCTCCATTCCATTCTTTATGTGATAATGTAATACAAATTGCTTTGTGTGTTAGCTATACTCTAGACTTTCTACAAATCCAAGCAGATTAAAGTCGTCCATGTGCCTCAGACACGTATACATGAGTAGGTTCTGTCATTTGCACAGATACTCAGTTTGTACCAGACGAATTTGCTTGTAAGCCAGCAACACTTCAGCTGAAGTGGATCACAGCCACCTGACCTACCGCAGCAATTACAAGCTTAAGAATATTTTAAACTGTGTCTTATTCAGCCACTAACTCAGTGCTTGAACACACTTTAAAGGTGGTCCAAGCAGGAGATTCTTCAGTAATTACTTGACTGTCTGAATTCACTAATCTCACAATCGCTAAAGACAGTGCTAGCCAACTGTAGAGCCTTGGGGAGACGTTTCTCTATAAATCCACCCATCTGCCACTTATTGGCAAAGGTTTTTTCCTAGTTGTTAGAGCTACAAACTGACCTGAGTCTAAAATGCTATCAGTAGAAGATTTTGGAAAATAACGTAGCCCAGTTTGCTCTTATATAAATGGATTAAATTAAATAATGTGTGCAAATTGGCAAGTACTATAGTATCTTCAACAACTACACAGAGAAAGTACTCAACACCATGTTAACTAAACCAATCTTTTCTTAATCTTTGGTATAGTTTTATTTTGAGGGTGTGAGCGTGTGTGTGTATGTGTGTGTGTGCGCGCACGCGTGCATGTGTGTAGGTGAACATGCATGTGTGGGTGGAAGCCAGAGCCCACCATGGAATATCTTTCTCCATCATTCTCTATATTGTTTTTTAAAGCAGGCTCTCACTGACCCTGGAGCTTGCTGATTCAGCTAGATCAGAAAGTCCAAAGGATCTTCCTGTCTCTGCTTCCCCATTGCTGAGACCACAGGCATGTACTTCCATACCTGGCTTTTTATGGAGCCCTGCCCCCGCCCAAACACAGCAAACACTTTACCAACTGAGCCTCTCCCCAGCCTCCATTGACATAGATTTTAGCAGCAATTCCTTAAATCAGATTTTCAAAGATAAAACACATTTAATGAGGTAAACAGAACCCCAATGACTTTCTTGTTAGGAACATAATCCTCAAACAACCCACTTTGACTTTCTGCCACACATTCCCATACTGACAGAACGGGGTCAGAATACAGTCTCGTAGTAACCTGGGTCATGCAAATTTAATTTCTTCCTGTGTAGTAAGAGGCATTATTCCAAGTTCATCCAACCCTTGATCTTGTGACCAAAGCATAAATTGTAAAACTTATTGGAACAAATCTTGACAAAATGGAGGGGAAATAAGAGGCCACTTTGAAGAGCCACTGTGTAGGAGATAGAGGCGTGTCTCTTCCATCTACACGGAGGGTGGGTAAAGTTTCACCAAGTAGCAGGAAATAGGACTCATTTGAATCCATCTCAAATTCGAGATTTTTCTCCTTCTAATGAGAAAGCAGCATCATGAGCTTCAGCGTTTGGCAAGTGACCTGATGGCCCCATCTATGGCTGATGGTGACTTTTCCATTTGCTTCAGTCTCCGGGGACTACAGCAAGCGTGTGTACCAGGGCGTGAGAGTGAAGCACACCGTCAAAGACCTCCTGGCAGAGAAGCGATCCAGACAGACAAGTAACTCCAGACTCAACGTAAGTGCTGATTTGATTTCGCCTGAGGTTCTGCAGGTCTGAAGCTCTGTTAAAGTTCCCTCTCTCCTCTCCTCTTTTACCTGACCTCACCCACTCTTCTGCCTCCTGCCTCTGACTGTCCTCAAGAGAGAGGACATGCTTTACCTAGGACATGCTTCAGAAATACTTTGACACTTTTATTCCTCCCTGAATGGGCAATCTTTCCTCTTTGAGAACATCCATGTCATAGTATTCGGGGACTTGATTAGTGACATCAAGGTTTGTCACTCTCCCCATTGTCCTCCTCGCCCCATCTTACAAATGGTTTTTGTTTTACTTCTGGAATTTTCTGTATACTGCTATTCATCTGCGATTGCTCATATGACCCTGGAAATATAATGTGCTACTTCTTCATGTTATGTAAATAACAGTTCATACATGCAAGCCCTCCTCCTTATTAAGGTGCCCGGTGTAATAGAAAGAACGTGAGTAGAGAGAGAGCCTTTGTCTGCCAGGGACCATCTGTGTATGTGACCCTGGAAAAGTCTCTGGATGCAACAAAAAAAATGAAGCAACCAAAATGATCATTAGGGATTCTCATGATGTAAAAATGCCTGACTGTTCATCACCCCAAAGCATGTGAGTTTTCCAGCAATTTCCAGACCTGTGTGATCTACTTAGCTTACCACTTCAGCTAGGGACAGTAGAAATGGGGTATACCTGGACTTTTCCACATCTCCCAGTCACTGCTTGAGAAAGGCTCAGGGCTTGAGGATACAATGTGGGCCTTTTATATACATTGTATTCTATATCCAACAGATGTGATTTATAATAAGTCCTCTCTGAAATTCTCAGCAGATTTTTTTGTATGTTTTTTGTTTGTTTGTTTTTGGATTTTCAAGACAGGTTTCTCTGTAGCTTTTGGAGTCTGTCCTGGAACTAGATTTTGTAAACCAGGCTGGCCTAGAACTCACAGAGAGCCACCTGCCTCTGCCTCCCAAGTGCTGGAATTAAAGTTGTGCGCCACTACTGCCTGGCCTCCCAGAAGGTCTTTGGAGCTTCATCCCTATCTGTCAATCACATCTGTACTTACAGCTCTGCTCTGTGCCTAATAAGCTGTGCTCAGATCTCAGAAAGGGACCAGAGAATTGCAACGGTGTTAGGCTAACATGAAAAATTAATTCCATGCATTCTACTAATATAATAGCTTGAATGCTGGGCATATGTAGATAACCAGGAGTAAATGGGGCAGTCACATCTAGTATCTAGCACAGGGCACACAGGGGAAGTACTTCCTCCAGAACACCTGCTGGCATTATGGGTACCACCTTCCATACTGCTCCAATAGCAACTCCTATGACGTAAGTGATCAGCTTCAGAATCAACTTCTGTATCAAGAACACCTTTTAATGCACATCCCTGCTATCCTTCCCTTCAAACAGCCTCTTCCCTTTGAGTTCGACACTCAGAACTTAGCTTATAAGAGAAATCTGAACAGCTGGGCTCCTTGTCTGATCCCCATTCATTATTTCTCTGGGTGCTTGCTCAGAAGCATCTGGAGGGTATGTTAAAAATATCATTACCAGACTGAGAGGGAAATCAGAGAGAGTAGGGTGGGGGTGTTTCTGAATTTACTCAAAATGAACCATTTCCATGCACAAATGAGGGGATTGCTCAGTCACAGCTTCAAACAAGAGAACATTGAATTTTGAAACCTAATAAAAAAGTCCCAGGAAAGCATCAAATTAAGTAGAGAAGACGCACACATAAGAACACTACAGGCAGGGAATGAGCTGTGTATCTGTACAGCATGCATTAGGGCAGATTTCACACCTTTTGGTATCATCAGTATCTACATACAGCTAAGAAGGCAGAATTACAGACTTCTATTTAAAAAAAATTTTTTTGACCTGGATGGAGGTGGGTGGTCCTTGGACCTCCCACAGGGCAGAGAAACCTGCTTGCTCTTTGGGCTGAGGAGGAAGGAAGACTTGATTGGGGGAGGGGGAGGGAATGGGAGGTGGTGGCGGGGAAGAGGCAGAAATCTTTAATAATTAAATTAATTAATTAATAAAAAAAAAGAAAAAAAATTGTGCCATATAAGAAGACAACAAGGCAGGCTATATCCAAATGGTAAATTCATGTAGATTTTTAAGAACAAAGGACTTTGTGCCCAAGGCCTATAAATATCAAGTCATAGATGTTTGTCTTCTTTTTCTCTAGTTTTTAAGTTTTCCTTTTTTAAAATAAAAATAAAATAAGCACAAGTAGTAAGTCACATTAATTAAATATCAATATTTTATTAAATCTTTTAGACTTCCATACAATATATTTTGATCATACTCATCTCCAATTCCTTCCCCTAACTCTCCCCAGATCTACCACCCACCTCCCAAATTCACTTCCTTTTCTTCTTTAACCCGCTGAGTCCAGTCTGTGCTTCCCATATACCCGCTGAGTCAGTCTGTGCTTCCCATATACTCACAGCTGTGGGGCCATCTGTAAGAGCATGGCCAACCTTTCAGGGCCATGCTCATTGAGAAAACGGATTCTCCCTCCCCAGGAAGCCATCAGCTGACCCTAGCTCCTCTCTTTATGACCCCTTGCTGGAATAGCAACTGGCTTCATCTTGTCCCGGTCTGTGCAGGCAGACATGAGTCTTCGCAGCATGAGCACAGAGATCCTGCCGTGCCCAGTGGCTGCTGTTTTGCTCTGGTCCTCATTTATCCATCGCTCTTACAATCTTTCTAACCCCCTCTTCTGCAACGGTCCCTGGGCTTTTGGAAGAGCGGGGTGATGGAGATGCCCCGTGTGTGTCTGAGCATTCTCTCCATACACACTTATTCTCTGCCCTCAGGTCAGTTGTGAATTTCTCTGCCAACCTCTGTCCACTGCACCAAAAACATATTATTTAATTTCATAATGCACAGATGCTTGGGCTTGTCCGATTTGTGGGTATGGGGCAGAGAATGATCATCTTGACACTTTCTACAGTCTCCTTGAGAAATTCTTTTGCAAATGGCTATTTACAATAAAGAACAAGTGCCCTAGCATCACATAGCACAGTGGCTCCTTATCTCTTATCTAGCTAGCCCATTGCTGTTGGCCTAAAATGAGAAACTGGAAAACAGCTGTATTGAGCATGTAGACAGCCTGCTAAATACCAAATGAGCCTGTAAGAAGAAAAATAGCTACACATAAAAAGTGTACTTTCATATAGCCAAACACTAAACTGAATGCTTATGACCACACAAGCAATATGAAAATAGCTATATTTATGTGAGGATAGATTAAAGTATATTTTCTGTGTATTATCTCATTCCATGGGCACATTATCCTCTGAGATTTGCATTTACAGTTTCCCATTTTACAGATAAATATGTTGAAAACAAGATAAAGGAAAGAACTGGTACACTGGAGAGATGGCTCAGAGGACCTGAGTTAGGTTCCCAGCATCTGAGTCAAGGAGCTCACAACTGCCTGTATCTCCAGCTCCAAGGGACCTTTCACCCTCCTTTGGACAACATGGACACCCTCACACAGACACGGACATCCTCACACACACACACAGACACCCTCACACTGACACAGACACAGACACCCTCACATACAGACATGGACAAGGACACCCTCACACAGACACAGACACCCTCATGTAGACACGGACACATAGACTTTATTTTTTAAAAAGTGCACAGTTTGCAAAAGTTTGTTGAGTCTTAATTCCATATTTAAAATGACAGCTCAGACTGGACTAAAGTAGAACAGCCTTTGACACATGAAAATAAGGAGAGAGAGAGGGGGAGAGAGAGAGAAAGAGAGAGAGAGAGAGAGAGAGAGAGAGAGAGAGAGAATATAAGAGAGAATATAAGAGAGAATAAATATCAGATAGAAAAAAAAAACTGGTAACAGAAAAGTGAGTCACCTGCAGCCATGGTCTTGGCAGGCCATTGTGGGTCTTAACTACAATGGACCTTAACTCTCTGTTCTCACTGTATCATCTCAGTGCTAACCTCGTCTTTCCCACTTTAGTGATGTGTAAGCTTCTGTGATTAAACATGTAACTCATATGTGAGCTTGTTTGAACTTTAAGCATCTCTGAATTGACTTTCCTGTCTGCTTACTATTTAAGAATACTGAGAAATCTGTCTAGAAAGGTGCTCCCATCAGTCACCGCCCACTCTGAAGACCTATTTCTATCCCTGCTGTGAATGTGACTCAAAGAGCAAAAATTGGGGAGCACCCTACAGCCAGCAGACCCTCACTGGCAGGGCTCTGATTTCATGAGCAGTGCTGAGACCACCTCCTTTTCTCCATACTGATACATAAGGACACAGTGAGTCTTCAGCCTCAGATGGGTTTATAACAAGGACGCTACTCATGAGGCATGTTTAAAATCTTCAGCTGGCAGAATGGCTAACAGTCAATGATGAATGGCCCCAACCCAAAACTGAATTCCCAAAGATCCTAAGTCAATCCTCTGGGACCAGTGGGCAGATGCAAGATTAAGGATCTTGAGAGGAGTTTACCTGGGCAGGCACTTAACACAATCAGATGTGTCCTTCTATGGGAGGTTTGGGATGGAGACACAGAGAAGATGCAGGAGGAAAAGGTAAAGCGGCCCCTTCAGTAGAGAGGTTGGAGACAGCAAATCAAGGAATCCCAGCACCTGCAAAAGCGGATTGAAGATAGGTCCCTCCGTGAGCACCATAGCCGGGACAACCTTGCCAAGAGCCGGGTTTGGGATGCCTGGCCTTCAGAACCACAAAAGCGCATCCAGATGCTCACTGTGATAGGTTACAGTTATCTTAGGAAACCCATGCATGGATTATGAAAAGTTAGGTCCCCCTCATCCGATCTCCTTCCAGATTGTTAGACGCCCATGCCACCACCTGGGTCCTTGGACCACCCTCTGAGTAAGGTGGCACAGCTGTGGTTTTCTATCTTTACCAAAAATTTTTCAGTCAAGTTTTGGAAAATATCATAAAACAAAAATCTTGTATCAAGCAAGATTTTCACAGAATCTCCTCCGTCTGTTTTACCTGTTATACTATGGCTGTGCAACTGCTGTGCCTATGTGCTTTTAAATTGTGAATTTTCTTCATTTTTTTCTTATCACTCTTCACTACATCACTGGATTTCTGCCAGAATAAATAGATACCACTTGCTAACACCTGGTGCCAATAATAATAATAATAATAATAATTAGATTTCTGACTGATGAAATTTTCTGCAACAATTGAATTCCTAAAAGCTAATCATTTAATCATTTAACTTTTTAAAGATAGCATCATAAAACTCAATAAGCTCTGTTATCTATAGAAAAAAAGAAAAATCAATAGGCCTAATTGCCACCATTTTTCTCTTCCGTTTTGAAATTCAGCCAATGATTCACAGACTATTTAGCTCACTAATCAAGTTTTTCTTATGCAATCATAAAGATTCATCTAGAATCACTAACTATACAGCAGCTGGCATGAGGGGAGAATGAAAAACTGTTTGGAATTTCAATTGTGTGGGAGGGTAGGGGAGTACCTTGTCGTATGTGGGAGAATAAGAAGGGCCTGGAACCGCGGTCTGGTAGTTAGTGTCACCCACACATTGGTGGAGATGGTGACGGCTCTCATTCTGAGCACGCCCACGGAAATGCTGCACTTAGTGACAATAGCCACGCAGATGTGAAGGCTTGAGTTAATATTTTACATAAACATGAGGAAAAATAAATAGAAATATCTGGCTCCGCTTTTGAAAGCCTTTAACTGAAGGAAATGCCAAGGAGTATTCCACGTAGGAAATATTTGAGCTATGCCGTCTTGACTGATGTATAAAATCAACGCAAAGCCAAACTTACTTTCACATGGTGTGACTCTTTCCTTTATTATTTTTTTTTATTTTTATGGAAGAAAACTTTCCCAACATAAAGAAAGATATTCCTTTGACTTTTTCCTTTCAACCCCAAGTGTTCGCTTCTCAACTATCAGTGATTACACCTTTGCTCTTTGTCTACCCAGTCCTAAGTCCTTCTACTTCAATTTGCTGCTGAAGTCTCGGTCTAGGGCATTGGGGAAACAGCCATATTGTCAGCTGGGGTTCTGGGTTAATAATTTGTCCTAATCATTTTTCTGGTGGAAACATCGTGAGTAGTGTAACGGAGCCTGGCAGAGGGTCAAAGTGAAGGAAGCTCTGAACAGAAGGTAAATGGGTACCATCAGATCTAGCATCTTTATGGCCTGGAGTCATTGCAAATGTTTGCTCTTCTCCGAGAGGTGTGAAAACATTAACTGCAGGACAGCTGTCCCCTGGCAAGGCTGTGCTGGGGTCTGTCTTTGCACTGAGGCCACGGTGGGAGGTCTGTTCAACTCCCTGCCCAGCGGCTGCTGGGCTCTGCCAATCACATGCACGCTCCATTTACCACTGAATATAAACCTGTGACATCCAGATCTGTAATTTGCATCTGGATTTCCTACGAAATCTTAGCAGGGAGGGGGGATACGCAACTGGAAACCATATATTATGTCATCTCAAAAGTTTCCTTGGCCGGGCGATGGTGGCGCACGCCTTTAATCCTAGCACTCGGGAGGCAGAGGCAGGTGGATCTCTGTGAGTTCGAGACCAGCCTGGTCTACAGAGCTAGTTCCAGGACAGGCTCCAAAGCCACAGAGAAACCCTGTCTCGAAAAACCAAAAAAAAAAAAAGAAAAAAAAAGTTTCCTTGACTGCCCCGAAAGTGGAAAACATGGTCAAGATATTTCTTCTGCCCCCAGAGACAGTCTGTTGCTGGCTTAGTGTAGTCTCTTTAAGGCCCTCACTGCAGTCAGTTAAAGTGGTTTGGGGTTTATCCCATCTCCTTCCTGAGCCTTGGTGCCCCTGTCAGTAATTAGAATTGAACCATTTCTCTAAGTCACCTCTCATCTCAGCATTCATTTTTATTTTTATTTATCTCTATGTGCGTGCAGGTATATTATACATGTTTGTGGCGAGGGCGGGGTATGCATATCTGTGTGCCCACGTGTGTGTAGAGAGCAAGCTCAAATGTGGTTTAGGAACTCCTTGGGACTGTCTCCTACTAGGCTGGAACTCACCAGTTGTGCAAGGCTGACTGCCCAGGGCGCCCCAGACAAGCATCTGTCTTCACTGCCTTTCCTCTGGGATTGCAAACTCCCATCATTATGCCCAGTGTTTTCCTGAGGACTGTAGGATCAGATTCAAGGCCTACTGGTTTCAGGGCAAGCACTTTACCAATTAAGCAATCTCCCCAGGCTCAGTATTCATTTCTAAATAAATTGTATTTCATATATTTGAGATTTATAATGTGATTCTATGAAGTAACATGTAGATAGTGAACTGGTTACCATAGTGATGAATCTTAACATACACAGATGAATACACACACACATCATTGTACATAGTTACTCTTCTATGACAAGAATCATTGCAATGTGTTTCTATGACAGTCCCCAACAGTAAAATTTTGTGAACCACAATCCCCAGTACTGGGTATTAGACCTTTTGACTGGTTCTGCCTAGTTCCTCCTCTGGACTACACCTTGGTATTTCATTTGTAAGACCTTTAAAAAAAATTTCCTCTTCTTTCACCCTCTTTATTTTGGTTATTCATTTTCAAATATTCTTATCATGCTATTTAGCATTTAAAATAGTCTCTGAGGGGTAGGGAGATAGTTTGGTGTCTTCTGGAGACTAGGGAGATGACTTGATATCTCCTGGAGACTGGAGATATGGCTTGGTGTTTCCTGGAGACCAGGGAGATGACTTGGTGTCTCCTGGGGGCTAGGGAGATGGCCTGCTGTCTCCTGAAGACTAGGGAGATGACTTGGTGTCTCCTGGATGCTAGGAAGATGGCTTGGTGGCTCAGCAGGGAACATGGTTTCTGGTATGCATGAGGACTTCAGTTTGCATTCCACCCACTCAAATAAAATCTAAGAGTGGTGGTATCCATCAATAACCTCAGTTCTGGGGCCAGGGAGAGAAGGGCAGAGATATACAGGTTGCTGGGGCTTACCAGCCAGCCAGGTTCAGCAAGAGATTCTGTCTCAAAATAATAATAATAATAATAATAATAATTATAATAATAAAGATGATGATGATGATGATGTTGACCTGCTGAGGAGATGGTTCAGTGGTAAAGAGCTCACCACACAAGCATATGGACCAGAGTTCCAATGTCCTAAACTTCTTACAAATGTCTGAAAGGTGGCTATTGGCCCTTAATTCAATCTTCAGAGGTCCAAACTCAGAGATTCCTAGAGCAAACTGACTATGAGGGCTAACTGTATTTTGAGCTCTGGATTTTGGGTTTGCTTAAGAGCTCCTGCCTCAGTGGATAAGGTGTAAGAAGTATGGAGGACGGCTCCAAAACTCCAAGCTCAGGCCGCCACATGCAGGTGCACACTCTCAAACATAGGTGTGCCCACACCCACGCAAACGTGTGCAAACACACATGCATATCTCACATGCAGGAAAAGATGCCTGAAGTCAACCTCTGGCCTCCATACATGCACACACAGATAACACCACATATACATGTGCACGCACACACACACCACAGTAGATGGCTGAAGGAATAATCTGAAAATGAGCCTCTGAGAAGTAGCTTGTCCTGACTTTGCAGCTTCCTTGAGCTGCTGTTGGAGACCGCCGTCACCCAGGAACCAGTCGTAGTTCATCTGAGACAAGAAGAAGTGCGGTGAAGAACTTAGGCTGTATGCCCAGGTTACCTCGATCCATGCCCCAACTCCGCCACCTACAAACTGTGTGTTTGGCTAAGGTTTCTCTACCTTTCCTTAAACCCTGCCAAGGTTATCATAAAAGTCACAGTTAATCTTTGCCAGGGACTTACCACAGCATAGGTGCTCGATAAATGGAGTTTCGAGGAAGATGACTCGGGGAGTCAGGGAGCAGTAAAGTCCAACAGAACGCACTAGGGGACAAAGGTCAAGGGAAGGGGGATCTCCACCTGCCTGTCTGCCACATGAAGTAGGTGAGCCAACTTTGTCTGCAGACTGGACAGGCGAGAAAGTGGGAAGCAAGCCCTTCGAAACTCATGTCTGACCCTGCCTAGGACAGTTTCTCAAACATGCTCTTGGAAAATATGCCCCACCCCCACCCCGCACTGATGTTTAGTTATCTCTGCCCATCCCTTCTGGATGAATGACAGTATGATAGAATGGCCAGGGGCTTGTTTTCAGAATTATGGATCAGGCTCAGACTCCATCAGTAGAAGATAAACCTGGTTTCTGATTTCTGAGTCGCACAGAGATGGGGACAGTAATACCCACCATGGGCAATGACAAGAGTGACATTAGGTTATGTTTATAGAGCGCCTGGTACAGTACCTGACGTGTCCTGAGGGCTCAGCGTGTGGTAGCTTTTCTGGGTGTTAGAACAGTTGGCACACGGCACCACTTGAAAAGCTCCTGAGACAGTAAGTACCAACCCCAGGCAGACATCCACGAGAGCATGGGGTGTTCTGAGAGCAGGCCTGGGAATCCTCCATTCCCGCCATCATTAGTACTGTCTCTAATACAACGGAAACTCATCAAACCATGAACTCCGTAGCTCAGAAAAAATTACTTCCAATGAGTGGATGAGGCAGCAAATTGGCAGGCGCGAGGGCCAGCAGTCTTAAATTTTGTGGTTTGAGTGGTGTTTTGTTTTTAATTGTGTAATTATACATATTCATAGTACAATGTGATCTCTCAATATATTTGTACAGTCTATAATCAAGCAGTGCGCCTGGCATATCCGTCCCCTCCAACAGTGGTCATTCCCTTGTTTCGCTATGTAGGATGCACAGTCAGTTATCAGTCAGAGTTGGATGCTGCTTTGCAAGGAAACCTTCAGTTCTTTCTTCTACTCCAGTGGTTCTCAACCTGTGGATCGAGACCCCTTTGGGGCCAAATGACCTTTTCACAGGGGCTACCTAAGACCTTCAGAAAACACAGGCATTTACACTACAATTCATAATAGTAGCGAAATTACAGTTACGAAGTAGCATCAAAAATAAGTCTATGATTGGGGCTCGCCACCACATGAGGAACTATATTAAAAGGAAGGTTGAGAACCATTGTTGTATTCACGGGTACCATCCTACCTTTTAACCATGCTCCTCCCCTTCTCTCCACACACATCCCCCTGACCCTTCCCAGTCTCTCTGGTAACCGCTCTAGGAGATGAACCTGAATAGGTTTCAGATATGACCAAGAATATGTAGTAACATCATGGCATCCAGTTCCATCTGGGCTGCCACAAATTACAGGGTTTCCTTCTTTCGAAACCAAATAATACCCTGTTACACACCTGCACCCCATCTTCACCCGCTTGTGGGTAGCTCAGGTATCTCCTTGTCTTACTTGAACACGAAGCTAGTCTCACCCTCTTCCCTTTTGTGGGCCTGGACAGCTACGGTTAAAAGTTTACGCTAACAGCTAGCGCTGAGCTACTCCAACTGCTTCGCTCTGCAGTCCTAAACGTTCTCCTCCTTAATAAGGGTTTGACTTAGTCATCAGAAACCCCATTTCACAAAAAGCCTCATTTCAGACGACAGGAAGAAGATCAAAGCCAGGATTTACTACCCGTTTACTAACCTGATATAATTTCCTGAAGCTGCGGCTCCTGAGGTGAGAGGGTCTCGTGAGAGGTGTACAAGAGAGGGAATCAGTGCTCACCACAGCTCAAAGTGCCCCCTTCTCCCCACTAGGCAGAACTCTTCCTAACTCAAAATTTCCTCAGACCTCAAAACACATTCCACCCATGCCCCAACACACACACACACACACACACACACAAAACTCTTACTTCTAACCTCCAAGGTTAAGCTTAAGCCCCTCTGCATTCTGAGAAAGATAAATCCTCTTTCCTCAGATTAAATTGGTTTTTGCTATAAGTTGGATTTCTCAAGGAAGATGGAAAAGAGAAAAATCACATAAAGCACAAAAGCAATCGCATGGCCTACAAATAGCCTGACAGGAATTTTAATATCTGGTCAAGGACTGGCACAGGTGGTGCAATTGATCTGACTTCATCCCTTATCTCCAGAATAATTATAATCATATAATAATAACAATAATAAATAGTTGGATGTGGTAACACATGCCTGTCTATCCCAGCACTGGGGATATGGAGGCTGGAGGATCAGGAGTTCAAGGTCCTCTTCAACTACATCATGAACTGAACACTATCCAAGACCCTGTCTCAAACACTAATCATCAAAACTGCCATTAACTGGGCTCTGAAATAGAGACTTTATAAATATCCCCATTTCTCTACTTTAAAATAATCCCATTATCAACAAGAGCTCAGCAGCCTGTGAGGGAAATTAGACAGAGGCTGAAAAAGCAAGCAGACAGCTCTGGGACTCAGATTTGGACCCAGATTTGTGGGACTCCGAAGTGTTTTCTTCACCTGATGTGTCACCTGCCAGTCTCATGTAGCCCAGGCTGGCCTCAAATCCACTATGTGACTGAAGATGACTTTGAACTTCCATTCCTGCCTCCCCCTCCAGAGCTCTAGATTGCATGTGTGCACCACCATGCCTGGCTTTCGTAGTCCTAGCATTTGTACACGCTAGAGTAGAATTCAACCAACCGAGCTATGTCCTCAATTATACGGCCTCCTTAGGTGTATGTATTCATACCAAGGTGAGACAAGGTTTGGCGTCACCACTATTTTTCAGGTCTTCATATCGAGCTCCAGACTTCATACGTAATGATGGGTTCTGGTCTTGTGCTTCCCATTATCCGCATGTAAATCTCCATGATTATTGCAACAGGTGTGTAGACTGTTCAGGGAATGCCCCACCCAGCCCAGACAAAAACCAGACACCCTTTTCCTGTGATTCCAATATATTTGAAAAGAAACTAAACCCCCTAAAAGTTCTCTTTCCCTTCATCAGTTTTCTCCAGTTCGATTCCAGAATCTGCTCCTAACACGTGCCCATGTCCACCGTTTCCTTCTCCCCTAGACCACTAGATCTCATGGGTCTCTCCACGGTCCCACCCAGCGTATAAGACCTCCTGAGCCAGAATCCAATCATGTCACAGGGGGACCTTGAAGAAGCTTCCTTTCCATCCTCTTAAAAGTCCCTTGGGCTCACACAACGCGTTTCTCTCTGCCTTTCTTGTCTTATGTGCTTACCCCCTGCTGCATCTTGTGGTGACAACTCTGATTCGAGGAGCTGATGTGGCTCCTGCGTTCTCAGGTAGGCAGAGTAACACATGAACTTCATTCCCAGATCAACTCCCACTCAAAGGAGGATTCCTGAACATGTAGTCCCTGGAGCCCCATCCCTCGATGTGATCCCTACTCCCATGGTATGCAGAATTCTCTCATCATTACACACACAAAAGTGCATTGCTCATGTTTTGATGTTGTATTCGGATATATTAGTTAATTATACATGAGTTTCATTGTGACATTTTTAAACATGCATGTATTTTGATCATATGCCCCCTATTGTCCTCCCTCGTGCCCTTCCCCTCCCACTGATCTTCCTCTTCCCAATTTAATCCCCTTCTATTTCCATGTCTCTTTCTTTTGGAATGACCCAATGATTCTCAATAGTGTTTCTTATAGACACATGGGCGAGGAGTCATTTGCAGGAGCTAGTACACCTTTACCATGGCTTGACTATAAAGAAAATGAGTCTTTTCTTCATCTACCAGCTATGGTGTATATTCTGAAGCGGTAGGACCTCATAAGCTCCTTCCCTTTCCAGACTAGAATGTTGGCAGACTGTATAGATCTTGTGCAGGTAATCACATCTGCTATGAGTTCAAGAGTAAAGCAGCCGTACTATGCCTGAAAGTTGGCATTAGCAAAGATAACAGTAACTGGAGAAAGAGGAAGGCAACATCCTTATACCTTCCCTTCATATGGAAATAAGGGAAGAGATTGGAGGATGATGATTACCAGTGCTCTTATTTCCTGAGACCCAATGCAAAAGACAAATGAAACCCTTTCCTAATACAGAACTCTTAATTTCAATCAACACACGCATGCACACACACACACACACCTACTAAACCCTGGCAGTTTGTACACCCGTTGCCCTTTAATGATTCCGCTGACTGGAAGGAACAGTGTAAAGCAGATTCTGACGCTGATTACCCATGTTTTAGAAGTGTGGAGTTGATCATATAAACTCACAGCTACTGTTGGGGTACAAATGCCGTCTAGGATCAGGGGTAGTAAATTTTTGGACAAGGCGCCCCAAGCTCTGAAGGCATATGAGTGCAAAGAGTCAGTGGCATGGCTATTAAAGAATACACCCACGATTGGCGCGGACTTCCTAAAATTAACCATTCCGCAGCTCTCATAAATGAACAAATCCTACAATGGTTTTGGTTTCAGTAAGATTACCTTGTTTGCCTATGCATTTTCTTGTGTTTTTATTTTTCCTTGATGATATTTTCTTATATTTTGAGAAATGCCTCGTGCTTGTTTGGTTACTAAAGTTGTTGAAAAAGCTTTAATATATTTCATTTTACCTTACTTTTATTTTCTAAATTTTCCACAGAAAAATCCACATCTTACTCCCTTTTAAATTGTCAAAGTTCTCTGGTAAAAAGAACCCACGTCTAACCAGAGAGAATCTCCCCCACAGCTTTTGCTTATTCTCAAGGCACAGGGTTTAGCATGTTGTTTGTTAGCATTGCTAAATAACCCCCTTCGTGAGCCCAGGAATTAAAACAACAACAACAACAACATTTTCTGAGCACTCAGTGCCTTGTAAACGCAAAATGCTGTTGTTTGAATCTAGGGACACACACGATATGGTTGTTCTTCATTTGAATGAACGCTTTATTTTCTAAGGCTTTCCAAACCGCCTTTTGTCTGACTTTAATTAGACCGCTGTCCTGCCCTGTTTGGAGAACTGAACCACATTTCCAGAGCTTTCCGTGGTCCCCACCCAGCCACCTGCTCCTTCACAATAAAAAAGAAAAAGAAAATGCTAAATAATAATAAAAGCGAGCCTTTCACGGGGAACTTATTTTCTCAGCTGTCCTATTGGTTCTGTGGAACTTTCTTTTTAAATGTCATGAAACTTAAAATCATTCCTGGTGGTGGATTCTTTCATGCAGCTTGCAAAAATAATCAGGTTTTACAGCAAAACAACTGTGGCAGGTCCATCTGGCAGGTCTGAAGTTCTGTGGGATCCATGCCGGCCAAAGTGCTTTCCCAGTTGCTCTTGTTGCTCTAACTTCGCTCCACAAATACAAACAGCATTTCAAAGGCATACCGAGAGCCCGGGTGTAAAAATATGTTTTATTTTGTAACTTAGGCAGCAGCAGACCCTTCCTTACAGAGACAGCCTGCACAGATTGGGTGCCAAGCAGGAGAGCTGTGAAAATGAAATCTTAAGAAACTGTCAAAAAAGTTGGAATTCTGTAACCATGTGGGCTTTCCAAGGGACATAAAATAGCTCGTGGCTCAGAAATTTAGACACTCGGAATCATTTTTTTTTCAAACATTTGAGATTAACCGTAAGGATCTAAGACTTGACAGCCATTTTAATATTGATTAACTAATTGCTTTAAGTACAAAAAAAAACAAAAAACAAAAAAAAATTGTGCAATTGCCAAAGAGAATGCTCAAGCAGGAAGTGTACAGTAGAAGCTTGTGGAAGTCCCCCCCCCCCCTTATCCACTGCATTCAGCTTCACGGGTGTTCTTACACATGTTTGCTGTAACAACTCGTCAGGACCTAAGTTGATGCATCAGGGTGATGGACTTGCGCACGTATGTTATATAAATCCTCATACGGTTACAAAAGTAAATTCGTGTTTTCATAATAAGTTCCTTTCCCTTAGAATTATAACATGGCTTTCACGCGACACTTTGCCTCTGTGTTTTTTTAAGCTTTAAATCAATCACTTATCCCTTTTACATAAATGATGTGGGCCTTATGGCCCAGGCTGAGAAGAGTAAAGACATACCACACAAAGAGAGGCTTTGTAAACATAAGGCAAGTGTTTATAAGGATGCTTCACTACCCCTTCCTCAATTAGACATTGACACTGGCCTTAAGACTGAACCTACACAATTCGTCATTAAATTAAATCATGGAAGAATCTACAGGGCTTTGATCTTGTAAATAGGGACGCCTAGCCCCTCTGTACATCGTGGGAAGGTTATGGTGGTCAAGCAAAGAGGAAGGGAGCCCTGGGAATTGCACAGTGTCCAGGAGAGATGGCCGGGATGGCTCTCAGCAATACAGCCATGAACCATCTTTCCTAGTAAATCTTCTAAAAGGATGCCAAACAGAAAGACAAAGACAGAAGTGTCACGTACCAGCCTCCTGACTCCCCTCATCATCAGGACCCTGCTGGACTCTAACAGCTGGACACTCACTCCACCAACAACCCCAGACCCTTGGCTTCTGCATCAGCATCCATGTTCCAGAATAGCTCTTCCATTGCATGTGTACCGCTGAGACTCTGAGCAGTCATTGCCCACTGGTGGACAAAGTCCAAGCCCTTAGCGCAGCTCAAAGGCCCTTTGTAACCATGCTCCTGTGTCTTCCCCTGGCTTTTCGTCATCATTCCTGCCTTCACACTTCCTGCTCGCATTCCCACACCTCGGACATGCTGCTGTAAACATCCCAAGCTGTGGCTCTCCCCACAGTGACACATCTTTCTCCAATCTGCTGAGTGATTTCATTTTTTTCAGACTAGATTGGGGGGGGGCATCTATTCTATGATATTAAATCCATCCTCTCAAGACACCAATCACTCCAACTCACCCCTTTGCCCTTGTTTCTCTACCTACACCACACTGTGGTTAAACAGATCTAGAATAGAACCCAGGCTGTGTCACGTGACCATGAACAGATCAAGCTGTAGACTAGAGGATACCTATAACGTCATCTGAAGATTCATGGTGAACAGTCGGTGAGAACACTTAGCACACTGAAGAGAACACAAAAACATCTTCGTAAGTGACACATACATTTGTCACTAAAAATGAGTGACACCTACATAATACCTGTTGTCGAGCCTGACAAGAAGCAGCTACAGGAAGTGCTGGTTCCCTCAGCTTCAACTGTTACTCTAAATACTTCTCTAATTACCCTTGCGTTTGTATAATTATTGTCGCTAGGAATCTGTACGTTAACTACAAAATCCATGTCTCCTTTGGGCTTCTGGAAATCACTCCAGTCCTGGAGCACAGTGGGCACATGATATATTTTTCTGTGAGCATCAGAATGAAACATCTACCGGCCCTGAACAGGCTACTCTCTGCTCCTTACAGAGAAGCCAAGCTTCTCTCTACCAATGCTCAGCTCATGGGATTCCTTGCACCTGGGGCTTCCTAGCCCCCCCTCCCCTCAGGCTTCAAATTCAAATCCTCCGCACATTCACTAACCTGATTCCTAATCTCCCACTTGCAGAAAGCCAGAACAGCCATTGACTCTCATGAGCTACGTTTCCTAGACATGTATCTGCTACCAACTGCTGCCTAAGAAACTGGCCTTGGTAGTTTAAAACAACTGTTGTTTCTTAAAGTTTTGAGTGTCGTCTGAATCCTCATTTGTCTCCCAGGGCTCCTCATGCAGTTGCATTTAGCTGGAGTGTCGGGGAAGTGTATGGCCAAAAGCATTCTCCTTTGCCTGGCTGGTGGTTGGTGCTGCTGGCTGTTGGCAGGGCCACCTCATTTTCGCTTCACAGGGTCTCCTGCCCTCCAGGAGGCTAGACTCCCTTCCTGAGGAAGGCAGAGGGTAGTGACTGATGCAACCTTCAAATCCCCTTGAGGCCTAAGATCTGAAACTCACCTGTCCCTTTGGTCATGTTTTATCAGTCCACTCAAACCACAACCCGCTCCCCTAAATTCAGGAGATCAGTGACTCTACTTCCCAACGGGAGGAGCATCCAAGAAAAGGCAGTCATGGTTTATTTTCACAGGGGGCTCGTCTCCTTAAGCAGCTCCTAATCTGAGCAGCTGATTCTTCTCTTCCGGCACCTGCAAAGCCCTGTGGTGGTTTTCCACGTCAGGGGTGGCCGATGAACTTCATGGTTCTGCTGAGGAACTAGCACCCAGAACTTGCTAAGGTAGCAGTGTGTGAAGTCATTGGTACACCGTAGATGCTCATGCCTGGAATTTCTAGTCATCACGCAGCGCTTGTCCTGTTTGTGATTAATTGTACAACTCGGACACATGGTCCATAAGGGAAAAGTGTTTTTCAAATTTTGCAAAAAAATGAAGTCAGATTCCTTAGAAGATGTTTGAGGTAGTGTATGAGATATGAGATGGATCGGATTTCCCTGGGTTTGGCAACATATCTGTCACACTAGCGCACCCGATTCTCTATGCCCATCTTTATTTCCCAGCAGGAGAAAGTGTGCCAGCCTAACAGGGGTAACCGTTTGAAGGTAATGTGTGTGGGCATCAGCGTAACTTTATGTTCATTACAAAGAGTGAAATCATGTGACCTGAAATGGATCTAAATGCAGATATAAAAATGTGGCGCTAGATGGACCTGCCTCCCAAGCGTGGTATGATGATAGCGAGAAGCTCAATGTGTAAAGTGTTGCAAATACCTTGGAGATACTACCTACTCACCAACAGCTATCACCATCGCTTTTGAAGAATCAATATCAATATCTTTTAAGTTTAAGAAGACGCTTTACAAACTCTGTAATTATTTTTTTAATGGATTAAACAGTGCAAGAGAAACACTATGCCAGTGTTTTAAATGGCACCTAAAATATTATAGGGTCATAAAAATGGCAATAAATGTACTCAAAGGAAACTCCTAATCTTATCACTTTACCACCTTGGTGACCTATTAGTTCAAATTAACTCATTTCCATGGAGGGCTTTTGGGGCAGCTGTGAGACTGCCCTGCTAGCTACAGGAAGTTGCAGATCGGCAAATTTCATTCAAATATGAACCTCTAAATTTGGCTACCTGGTATTGCAGGATCCTGTTGTTTGCAGTATGCAAAATAAAAATTATATACCATCTTGCATGGTCACAAGCTAGGAACTCCGAAATATGGGATCCAGTGTTATTGGTGGGATGGGGAGGAACTGAGTGAATACCATGTATTGAGAAGAGAATAAAGGGAGTGAGCTGCCCCATCACCTGGGGAAGGAAGCTCGTCTAGCCGAGGCTGCTCTCTCCTAACCTATGAAACCCCAGAATGCAATGGAGAAGTAAGCCCTAATCCCTGAATCTGTCCAGCAAAGTCCTCCCCAGTCACACAAGGCTCTTTCTTCCTTGTTCTGTGAGATGAACTGGAGAGATGTGTGTTAACAGTGGTTTTTAATGTGGTTCATTTGGCTAGTTCCTGGCCACAGAGGGGGACACACACCAATTGTAACTACAGAATAACTAATTTATTAAAAGTACTCGGTAACAAGATTCTGGTGCTGGGTGGAAAGGGCTCATCAGAATTTGTCAAAACATATCAAATTGTATATTTAAGATCAATGAATATTAGTATATGTAAGTGATACCTGAATGAATCTGGCCCCCATAAAAGTGAAATGTCATGGGAAAAATTAAGAAAAAATATATATATCCTGTGTGTAGAGGTGTATATTTACACATATATACATACCTACATCCGCACACATGTATATGCATCTCAGAAGTGTCCAATTCCATCTGATAGTTCTGTAAGCTGGAAATTGTATAGTTTCTCTGAATGGCATTAACTCTCCTTTAAGATAAATTTTTCTAAAATAGTGGTGCATTTCTACTTATATTTTCAAATTATTAAAATTCTTGGAAGGTAGCCTGGTATGGTGGTGAAGAAGTGGGCTCCGAAATCAGAGTTCCTGGTTGAATCCATCCTCTGCCACCACAACAACCTGCCCTAGAAAGAAACTTGTGTGTTCCTTCAATGATTCAGCCTCATACTCAATAAAATGAGAATTCTGATACTTACCTTGAAAGACAAAAATCACTAAACGAGCTTTAAAATAGAATTTATCACAATTAAAATGTAAAATAGTAACTAAAAACAACTCGATATGGATCTGGGAAGATGGCTCAGTCTGTAAGGGCAGAGACGGGAGGATCCCAGGAGCTTGCTGCACAGACGGTGTAGCCAAATCAGTGAGCTCCAGGTTCAATGAGAGATCTTGTTTCAAAAACTAAGGTGGAAGGTAACTGCAGAAGATCCCCGACCTCAACCTAGGGCCTCCACTCACACATGTGTGCACACTCACATATGTGTGCACGCACGCCAGCACACTCAGGCACATAAATAGATATTTTTTAACTTAGAGAAGCAAACTACAGTTAAATAATTAGTGAACCAAAGAGATCTGAGGAAATTTATACTAGTCTCTAACAAATGTGAAGAAACACAAAATCATGGATAGAAGATACACAAGAGGAGGTTGTAGAACATAGAGTACAAAAGTTAAAGAGCCAAAATAAATCTAAATAGTCTCAGGAGTTGTAATAGGGATCGAGTAATAGTTAATGAGATAATGGTTCAAAACAGTCCAAACCTGATGAAAGACTCAAAATCCCAGACGTGCAAAGACACCAAGCGCATCCTGTAAAGCAGAATAAAGAGGGGTGGGGTCTACGTCCAGACAACAGAAGCTGAGCTTGAAGAACCTAAAAGGCAGGGGCTTCTATTTTAAAAACAACAAGAAAAGAAAACTTGTCGCACAGAATCGCTTTAAGAATAGTAGCAGACTTCCTAAAACTGAAATGATGGCAATCGAAGACAGTGGTCTTATGCTTTCAAAGTGCCAGGAAATTAAATACTAAATGTTCTAATTATAAAATTAGAATTACCTTCTAAGTACAAGGTCAAAAGCAATGGTACCTTTAGATCAATAAAATCTGAAATAGTTTACTGAACAAAAGCACATTACTGGGATTTTCTAAAGAATTGCTTTTGGAAGATAAAACAAATACAGGAAGTGTGGAAGAGCTCTGGCCAGAGAAAAGGTAAACACAGAAATAAATACAGTAGAGAATTGCTTAATGTAACAGCAATATCTAATTGTGGTTGCTTAATTTTAAGAATAAAACAGGCCAAGGTTTAAAAAAACAATACCATAGCAAAATGGCAGTGAGCGTTAACGTCCTTGGGCTCTTGTCTTTCGGAGAAGTTTTAAGATACTGTTTGTAGGCCTTGTTAAATCTGCATGGTAAAGTTTTATGAGTGACCATAAAGAACGGAAATAGTGATAATCCCCACAGTGGGCACAAGGTGAAATTATATAGAGGGAACGAACACAAGAGACTTCTTTTTGTCAAGTCATAGATAAAATGAACTAGACTCATAACTGGTAGAGCCCTCGGTGTTAAAATCGGGTTGGGCGGGAGTCGTCCTGGTATTTCCAAGGTAATGATTAAGATTATGCAGAAGGAGAAAAAGAATGAGAGGTTGAGAGTTGGTGATGGCAGGGAAAGATGGGGAACTCTGAGAGCAGAATTGGAGAAGCCACAAGGATCTTTGTCAGCAGGGAGCAGCCTGGCTGCAGCACAGCCTGGTGCAGTCACGCGGGCTGATGAATGATGTCTGGGGAAAGCCATGGTGCTCTACGACTTAAAGAGTGTCTGAAAGACCCAGACATCAAACCAAGATTTCATTCATAACATCATCCTTGCCCCAGCTTGGCCAGAGAAAGGAGCAGACATGGGAAAGTTGGGGCCACAGTAGATTCAACCAGAGAAGCACCCTGGAGAGCAAACGACCCCACCACAACCTCACCTTGCTACAAAGGAGACTCAGACAAAAGTCGGGAGGTATCAGAGGTGTGTCAAGTCCTTCTAGGAGAGACACTGACAGACACTCAGAATCAGAAGAGGAATGCTGAATAGTGGGGGCCCTGGCAGCATGGGGGTGGGCATGTGCCCCAACCTAGCTCATCTATGATTTAGTCAAACAGATCTGCACCTCTCTGGCCACTGCATCTCTGAGTTTCTGTCAGCCACTTAACAATGTAGCCAAGGGTGTCAATACACACCCGTACTCCCAGCAGACAGAAGCCCAGGCCTGAGTTCAAGGTCTGCTTGAACTATGCAGTGAGACCCTGTCTGCCCAATTACTCTCTGGAGTAATTCACTGATAACAGCAGAGTTTTTTGTTGTTATTGTTTATCCATCTGTTTTACGACCCAGCTGCAACATCCCCACTTCCCTCCCAGACCCTCTCTCCCATTCCCCATCCCTCCCCCCAATCCCTTCCTCCATCCAAGAAGAGGCGGGTCTCTTATGAGTATCAATAAAGCATGGCATATCAAGTTGCAGTAACAGTAAGCACCTCCCCATGTATTAAGGCTGGGCAAGGCAGCCCAGAATGAGGGGTAGGGTCCCAAAAGCCAGCAAAAACCGTCAGAGACAGCCCCTGAGAACAGCAGTTTTAAAATAAGCCACGGAAATTCCATAAATGAATTAACTCATAATCGTTTGCCATGCTAAGGAACAGATAAAACCTCTGCTGTCTCACCAAGTCCTGCCCAGGAGACGAATTTGACCTCTGTCCAGTATGTCTGCACCGTAAATGCTATCTGCACTCCAGTCAGTCGGAAGCCTTCTCCTTGGGATGGGGAGGTGGCTCTGTGATAGAGTGCTGGTGTCTGGCATTCACAGGTCCGGGTTCCACCTCCACCCAACACAGCTAAAGGAGAGATGCTTCTTGGGTACCAGGCCAACATCACAACATCTCAGAGCCTCCATCTGAGTCACCTTTGTTCCACTTAAAAATTACTCCAAAGCTGGAGAGAAGAGATGCTGGCAATTTTGTTAAAGCGTATTGTATTAATTCTGTTCTATATTCTTATTAGCAATCTCTTACTGAGCCTGATTTATAAGCTAAACTTGATTAGCATGTAATAAGCATGAAAAATAGTATATCTATGCCTCAATACGAAGAGGGGACTACTGTAACAATATCCATTCAGCACAGCCAGGCTACTGTACGCCCAGTGCTATTTTAAGCACTCCACACCTATGTTCTAATTCAATTTTCATGTACCCAAAATTCACAAAAATGAGGCAGGCCTGGGATTCCAACATAGACATATTGGTTCTAGAGCCTTCACTCTTAAATACAGTGCTGCCCTTGAGTGCTTGCACGATGATATTTTACCTGGAAGACAGAATTCAAAGTCAGTGCGATACACTGAATGATTGAGCCATCACGATTCCTAAGATGGAACTCTAACCTCCAGCATGGTGGTATGTGGAGGACTTGGAGGTAATCATCATATTGGATACATGATTTCTGGGTGTCACTTGAAGTCACCTTCAGAAGACTGCAAACCAGAAAGGGACCCTCATCAAAAACCAAGCCCTGGCCTCAGATTCCCAGGCCCTGGGACTGTGGGATAACGTGTTGATCCAGCAGTCTGCAGTCTGCCTTGTAGCAGACAGAGTGACTAAGAAGACGGCTGGTAGGGTCACTTTTGAGAAAACTGCTCAGTTGGTAAAGTGCTTACCATGCAAACATGAGGACCTGAGTTTCATACCGGGCACCTACACATAAAGCTGGGCATGAGGGCACAAACATGTAACCCCAGAGCCATGAAAACAAAAACAGGAAGATCCCTAGGGCTTGCTGACCAGCCAGACTCAGTCGCTGATCCCCAAGGATTTCCATGAGACCTTGCCTCAGAAAGCAAGGTGGATGAGATTGACCTCCTTTGGTCTTTAAACAGACACACATGTGCCCCACACATATACATGCATACACACATAAACATGTACACACGAGCATACATGAAAACAAGACAGCTCAAAAATGATGGATTATCTTCAAATATTTGAAAAGCTCTACATGGAATAAGAGCTAGACATTCTATATGAACAAAAGAGATGATTAGAAAAAAGAGACTTTTACAGTCAAGTTTATGGAATCAGAGATCTCCAGGAGAAAAAAAAAAAGTGAGAGTGGAGAAGCAAACAAGGCACCGAGTTCTCCATCATCGAAGATTGGATACATGGCATTAGAAACATGCAGGCTGGTTGAGTGAGATTCTGTGAAACCTCTCCAGCTTTTAGGAGTCTTGGGACCTTGAAGGCATAGGCTGGGAGCTCAGGCCTGAGGTCTGAGTGCTAAGGATGCTTAACCTCCTTGGAAGGTATTTTCACCTCCTTCTTTATTTGGAGCTAGCATTTGCTTTTGTAATATTCTGCAGTGGTATTTCATTTGCATTTTAATAAATAAAGCTGGCCTGAAGATCAGAGAGTAAAACAGCCACCCTGGTCACTCTTAGAGACCAGGCAAGGTGACACACACCTTTAATCTCAGTAGCCACACTTGTTTGCCATAGAAACCGGGTGGTAGTGGTGCATGCCTTTAATTCCTGCACTAGAGAGGAATATAGGATGGGAGGAGACAGCTCTCAGTCTGAGATTCCTGGAGACAGATTCGCCATTTCGGACTGAGATAGAGGTAAGAGCCCGTGGCTGGCTATTTTGCTTTTCTGACCTTCAGGTTAAACCCCAATTTCTGTCTCGCGGTTTTTATTAATTGTGCTACAGTATTCACTTTTGTATTTTATCTGTGTTTGTGTTATGCTGTTGTATGCATGGATGGTATGCACACATGTGTACATCTAGAGACCTCAGGTCACTGTTGGATGGCTTTTCTCCATTGCTCTTCCACTAAAGACTGGCTGGCCAGCAAGCCTCAGGGATGCAATGGTTTGCAACGCCTACCCCTAAGGCAGGGTTGCAAGCACATACTGCCTGCCCAGCTTTTTACACGACTCCTGAAAATCCAAACTCTGATCCTGGTGCTTACACAGCAGATACTGAACTGACTTCCCAGGCCCATTTCTAATATTGTAAGACACTGCAAACTTATTTATCCTTCATGCTGATGCAAGTACAACAGCCCTCCTCTAGAATCTGTTCCCACTCATCGTCATATCCACATCACTCATCTTCCCAGTCATGTATCACCAGCCCCAGGTTACCACAAGGGAGAGAACTGAAACAATTGAAATACATTGTCTCCCAGTTCTGGGGATGTCAGCCAGTCCTGGTCCCTGGCAACTGCGGGAAAAAATCCCTTCACTTCCTCCTAGCTTCTACCAACAAACCTTGATCCCTAATCTTGAGGTTAAATTATTCACATTTTTCTTATCTCCATATGACCCTCACCTCATCTGTATCACTCTGAGTGTTCTGGTTTTTTGTTGTTGTTGTTGTTGTTGTTATTTTTTGTTGTTATTGTTGTTTTTATGTAAGCAGTATCCACAGAGGCCCAAAGGAGGACACCAGATGTTTTGGGACTAGAGTTACAGATGGTTGTGAGCCACCATGTGGGTGCTGGGAACTGACCCTGAGTACTCTGGAAGGACAGCCAAGGCTCTTACCTACCAAGTCATCTATCTAGCTCCCCTTCTCTTCTGATAAGGACATCGGTCATATGGGCTTGGGGACCCGTCCTAATTCAACATGACCACATCTTAATTTAAGTAATTATACCTTCAAAGATTTTATTTCTAAATAAGGTTCAGTTACAGTTACTAGGAATTAAGGAGGGACTTTAATGTTGATGCTCGGCAGGGTCACAGGATCACCTACAAGCCTGATGAAGTAAGTTCCATACCCAGAAGTGTAAGGACACAACTGACTCCTCAAGGTGTTCTCTGACCACCACGAGGTGCACGTTCCCACAGGGCACACACATATACATACACACATGTACATGCACACACATAAACACACATATACATACACATACATACAAATATACATACACATACATACATATATACACACACATAAACACACACACATCCATACACATAAACACACAAACACACATATACACAAACACACCATACACATATACACACACATACACATGCACACATAAACACACATACACATGCACATATACACGTACATACACATATATACACACATATACATATGCACACATATATACACACATAAACACACAAACACACATTTACACACATACACACATAACGTGCACACACATACACATATACATACAAACATACATGCACACATATATACACGAATATACACATGCACACACATACACATGCATAAAGACATATACACACAAACACAGACATTTAATAAAATGTAAAGACATACAATCTTTCAACAGAACAGTATTCTGCCTACCACTTCCCCACCCTCCCACCATCACTGCTCTGTGTGCTCTCTAAGAACTGCATTTCAGCCAGGAATGGTGGTGCATGCCTTTAATCCCAGCACTAGGGAGGCAGAGGCAGGGGGATCTCTGTGAGTTCCAGGACAGGCAGAGCTGTTACACAGAGAGATCCTGCCTCGAACTGCATCTTCTCTCCACAAATGTTTGTTATGCCTTTTATGAACCATGCTCAACTTTGAGCAAGAAAGAAAAATCACACTCAGGATTCCTGCTCTCTGTGAATTTATTTACTTTGCATAAAGACCCACAATAAAATGTAGCCGTTCAGGGTTGAAGGCAACTGCCAGTCGCATATAGGAATGCAAACACACTGATACATATGTGCATATAAAACACTGTCTAAGATATTTTATGAATGAGTATTGACACAAAGAGTAAAACACAGGATAAATCATTCTGTTTCATCTAGCAATGCTTCTTGGCGTATCTACCAGAACCTAAAAATTTGGTTTCTCTCTTGCAAAACTTTATTCTATTCTATATAATAAACTTACATTCTACTCTAAATTGTCTTCTTCCAAATCTTCAAGTAACATTTCTAAGCATCAAAATATAAGAGTTTAGAGAGTGAAGAGGTAACTCTGTTCATAAACGATTGTCATACAAGCATGGCGACCTCAGTTAAAACCCCAGGACTCATACAAAAAGCTGGGCATAGTATATGCTCACACTTCCATGCTGAGGAGGTGGAGGTGGGAGTTCCAGTGAGCTGGAACTCACTGGCCATTCAATTTGGCCTAATCCACAAGCCCAGATCCTGGTGAGAGACCTTATCTCAAAAAAAAATAATAATAATAATCAAAAAAACAAAAAGCACACTAACCAGCTGGCCGTCCTGGGCACCTCTGGCCTCCACACACATGTGAACACGTGTGCACTTGCACATGTGCATAAGCACACATGGCCACACCTAAAAAAGAAAGGAGGGAAGGAAGAAAGAAAGGATGGTTTGGAAATATATATTCCTAATTTTAAAATTAAATTCGAGCTGTAACTAAGGTTGACAACACCTGCATTCTGTTTGCCTTCCAGGGCAGTGTCAGCTCCTCCCAGTCTCCGTTCGTCCAGATGCCAGGTGAGACCTTTAATTCAACAAGCAATTTACTGGCTTTTAGGCAGCAACTGAGCATTTGTGTTTGTTTCCCACCAAGCCCAGAGCTACGCACATGTTACGCAGCTACTGCATCACCGAAGTTCCATCCCCAGCCAAGAGCCGCCGAGGCTCTGATAACCACCTCATTTTCTCATTTTTGCATCTTAAAAAAAAAAAAATCAATGAAGACAAATCTCACCAAATCATCCTGAGCTTAGTCCTTTAGGTCTTGAGAGAGGTAGGCAGTTTTCAAAACCCTGCCTGGCAGAAGCTTTTAGGCAAAAGCAATAGTAACCAGGCTCCGGGTATAGTGTTAAAACATCTAAAGCTCTGACACCATGATCTGATCATAGGCAGAAGGAGAAAGGAACATTAGGAGCAGGGGCTACCTTTATTAAGTACTTTCCATGGTGCGTCACACACAGCGTTCAAGATACTGTATTTATGTCAGTTTCCTGGGTCTCAATCCCACCATCCTGGGAGGACAGGAAAGGAATATTCTTAATGGTAATAAAAGTGATATACGCCCTTTCCCTCACCACTCACAAGCCATACACACACACACACACACACACACACAATATTCCTCCAGATCTCAAACTCCAGAGAGATTTAGCACTTTTCAAGTTGCATAAGGCGGGGAGTTCCAAAGCCTCCCATAACTGAACGACTCTTGTATTTTCCCACCGTGTTTACGTCCATTTGAATTTGCTTGCCTCTGCTCTTTTGTGCCAGAGGGAGTATCTGCCGATTCTCCTACATTCTAGAATGCATCTCCTCTTTTTAAAGAAGAAATGAATACACTGAGTAAAGCAGAGGCTTTTCCTCACGATTGTTTTTATTTTGCAATTAGAACTATAACTCCGTCATCCTGGGAGTACTATTTACCTTCTCACTCTGTTCTCTGCCTGTGCCAATTCTTGGGACGTCTTCATGACATGAATTTTCATTTGCACGGATTTCTGTTCCCGAAAGTGTGCTGATAATTAAAACTGTCACCACAGAGTTCAAATGTGCAGGCACAGATTGGATATTGGTGAATTAAAAATGAAAGCAGCGTAGCGAGTCAAAACATGCTAAAGGGTTTGCTGGGGAGCTTGTTTGCCCCCCTAGGTGTGCCCCCTGCATGGAGTGTTGGATGCAGCATTTCACGCCTGCATCTACAGACCAGACACTGCATGAGACCTGCTCCACCACGGGACTTTTGACCCACTGGAAAGATAGCTGTAGCAGTGACAGAGTAAAGAGCAAAATCTAAGATGCCACGATGGCTGGAAGGGGCTAAGCTCTCACTGTGACAAATCACCAAAGGAAAGACCCCCCCCCCAATGAACTTCACTCTTCTTCTCTCTAAAGAATAGGCGGGGACAGCTCAGCTGTAACCTCCCATTGTTGAGGGAAGGGACGAGGGACAGAGATGGCATCTCCTCCACATCTCAGCCCTTTTGCAACCTCCCTGTGTTGGTCTTGGTGAATGAGATTCCACCCTCTACTATATGGACTATACAAGGGATAAATTACACAGACCTGGGGTCCGTGTCCCACACAGATTCTCGAAAAGTGTTGAGCATCTCTCCTCTCTCCTGAAACCAATTCACTGGCCTTTCTTAAATAAGGATCTTGCCAGTTTCAGTTTTCCCCTCTGTTCCCCGTTCAAGCTGTCTCCATACGTCCAAAGTGAATGAGGGATCCAGTGTGACCACAAGGGGGCAGCAAATAACACTAGAAGCATCAAAACCAGACATGGGTGGCGGGATGGATATTGTGTTTTCTACAACTATACTATCCCATGGTAAGTCATCACTTTATGCCAGCCGGGTGTGAGAGAGACAGGTGGTGAAGATCAGTGCGCAGAAGAATCAGAAGACAGTACTGCCCTTGGCATGAGGTGGGCTGTGTGTTATCTTATCTAGAGAGACATTACCTCCTGTAAGAAACCCAGAAGCAGCCTCTTGGAAACTGTCCTGTATGTTACAGGATGTCGTTCAGAGGCTATGATAAGATCTTTATAGTTCATTGGAAGGCACAGGTTCCAAATAGCCCAGCTTCATTCTGTTGCTGCAACAAATGCCATGACCTAAAGCAACTTTTAGAAGGAAAACACCCTTTTCAGCTTCCAGATTCCTGTCCATCACTAAGGGAAGACGGGGCAGGACCTAATTCTGCAGGCAGGAACTAACTCGGGCAGGAGCTTGAAGCAGAAACTACGGAGGAATTTTGGTTGCTGGCTTACACTTTTGCTACCTTTCTTCGACAGCCCAGGGCCCCTGCTCAGGGAATGATGCCTCCCTCAGTGGGCACCCCCTACATCAATTAATAATCAAAGCAATCCCTCACACACATTCCCACAGACCAACCTGATAAGACACTTATTTAAGACTCTCTAAGCCATGTCAGGGTGACAGTTAGTGCTGACTTGGATACCAAGGGGCTCTTTAACTTACCTCTCTATGCCCCTCCTAGAAGCATCTGGACCTGGAAGATACTCGATGTATCATTATCTGGGTAAAGTTATTGTACATCTAACATGAATTCATCCCTAAATCCAGGGTGAACTTTAAGCATATCTGTTATTTGGGCTGAAACAGTGATGCAGGACTATTGTACACCACTCAAGACATGTATATTTCTTTGTCAATGACGTCAGGCACACGTGGGTACCATCTTTTCACGGGGTACCAATGATGGAGCTGCAATGCTCTGAGCTTCCCGCATGAAACTTTTTCTCACTTCTTTTTCCCTTGGCCACAGGATCGCCAGTCATGTCAGGTTACTACGGTGTCAGGAGATCTTTCCTGTCTGACTCCGACTTCCATAGCAGCAAGCAGTTCTCAAATGACCTCTATCCCTCCGGCGTGACTAAGCCCTTTGCCTGTGAGTCCTCAGCTGGACAGAGTCACCCGGGCCTGCTGGAGTCCTACCTGGCAGAGCCCTACGGAGACTACCGCCCACCAGCGCTGACCTCCACACCGGGTTCCCTGTTCGGCACCTCAACTCTGCCGCCGCTCCTGCCACCTCCGTTCCCCGGCGATCCAACTCACTTTGTGTTTGTGAGTACGGTTATTTCAATGTGCAGGGAGGAAGCACAGCTCCGGTGGCCCAGCCCTCATATGTGGTAACCAAGCTGAAGCCAGAGATAACTCACCTGAGGATTCCTGAGGTTGCTCTGCTCAAACCTGAGGGTGCCCAGTCAGGCTGGATCTGCTGGGACACTTCTGAGGGATTCAGGCCTGCACAAAGATCACATTAACCAAGGCAATGAAATTGTCTAGCTAGGGTTTCAAACCAGGGACCATGTAAAGTAGAATTCAGGCTCATCTTGTTACTATCCTGTTTGCTGAATGCTCCGCACCCTGTTAGTGTAATACTCATTTAAGCCCATGGACCCTAAGAAGCAAATGCTGAAGTGTTCAAACTCATCTTCTGCTCCCTTGCGGTTCCCTCTGCTCCAGCTTCCTCTGGAAGCCTACACACACGCGCGCGCGCGCACACACACACACACACACACACACACACACACCATGTTCTCTCTTGATCCCTCCAAAGAAATAAGTTCAGAAAGATCTAAAAAAAAAAAAAAGCTGCTAATACTCCTTTTATAGAAAACCGTAAAGCCTCTTGGCACAAAGGAATGAATCGCTGAAGTTGGAATTTTAGACAATGAGGGTGGGTCAAGGAATTAGCCTTATTTTGTGACAAGAACTTCCATGGGCCTTTGTTCATTTAATATTTGCAGCAGCTCAATTGTGTGCCCCATTTCACAGATGAAGGGCTCAGAGGGTAGTAGGTGATGTGGTGAATGAACTCAGTCCACCCCAAAAAAAGTACTGTTGAGGAGGTAGGGAGCCCCCACCCCACATCGTTCTAAATACTACATCATTGGAGGACTACTCTAAACCAGAACCAGGTACTGCCTTTCCCTGCTTGTGTAAAAAGGGATGCAGGACCCAGAGAAAGTCAGATTCCCCTGACTTGAGTCAAACACCAGAGGGTAAAGTTGCCCTAAGGCTAGGCTTCCACGGCGGCAAGAGGGTTTGAAGGCTTCTCTGGATGCCTCAGTCCCCAGACAGCGCTATATCCTCAGAGCATCCCTAAAAACTAATTTCCATGCCTTTGCCATTCTCCTCAGAGAGACTCCTGGGAACAGATGGTGCCGGATGGACTCAGCCAACCAGACCCTGTGCCTGCTGAGGTCCTGCAGACCCTGCCACCCAGCACCAGCTGCCTCTCCCAGCTGGAGTCAGGAAGCAGCAACCAACACAGGAGCATGGGATGGGGATCATCCCTGGCTGGGGCTCAGTCCTACTCGCTGCATTCACTGGAAGATCTGCACCACACGCCAGGGTACCCCACCCCGTCTTCATACCCCTTCACTTCATTCATGACCGTGTCAAATGACCTCCCATCCAAGGTGGTGCCCCTCTCCCCAGAGGAGGGGTCAGACACCTCTTCCCTTCATGATCCTTCACCTTGGACAAAAGAAGATGGTAGCATGGCCTGGGGCTCTTACGAATGCCGGAGAGCCTACTGAGACTGCAGGCCAGGGGACTTCTGCATTCTGATGGAAGCTAGATTCTGTGTCCACAGATTCTTCTAGGTGTGCTAGCTCAATCAGAACTGGATTTTGAGTTTAAGTCACAACTCTACCCAGTGCTAATTGACAACGGCCTTTATCCCTGCTCTTATCCACTGTAATACCCCTGCAAAACACTACAATGTCAATCAAATATTTTTGTGGCTCACATTCTAATGAGACAACCTTACAGGGAGGCCACTTTAGAACTTCGCTAACCCATTTTACTCTGAATTTTCTGTTATCTTTGAAGCATCATGTTTGACACTGGTTATTTTTCTTATATTGCATTAAAAACCTTTATCCAGATCATAAAACACAATGACTTTCCTGTCTAATTTTTATTAGTTATAAAACTATGTGTATTTAGCAAAAGAAAAAGGAAATGGTATAACGCAGCTTGGAGTGCATAAAACTCATTTTATAAGCCATGTAACTTTAAAGTGTGCAGTGTTACACACATTCCCATATTACAAGGACTTGTAAAGGCCCAGTAAAAAATATGGCACCAGGTACAAGTGCTTTATTGTCTATAAAATAGGATGAGGTCAGGAGACAGGCTTTGTAAGTGTAGAGTCTTACCCAGGGTGTCTAAATGTTATTTCAGAATCCCCCACCATAAAAGGCTGATCAATGGGAGCCTAAGTTAAACTAGGCAGAATCTGACTAATGGAATCAATTTATAGTTACCAGAGTGTCTGCATGCAAAGGGAAGTCAATGATCAAAACCCAATTTATGTATTTCAAGATTAGACTGTTGCAAACGAGCAGCAAACAGGACACCAAGAGGCAAAGGGGCAATGGGGATGGGCATATTGACAGGCAAGAGTCATCAACAGCATGCCCAGTATTTACCAGCTATACAAAGGAAGTCCTTTGTGTCTTTTTGGGGAGAAACGGAGAGCACTCGCCATCTACAAATTTAGAAACAGACATCAGAAACAGGAATCTGCCCCTAGAAAGTCTGAAGGGTGTGCATCCCTTTGCTGAGTTGAGTAATCTCCACCGGGTAGAGTGGTTACTTGCAGGTCAAGACCCTCATAAACGACCCCCACCCACCTTGACTTTGTGGATGCATAAACCAAGGCCCACAGGTGACATCACATACCTCCTCCCATCCAACAGTCGTTTATTTACTTCCTTTTGACATCTTTGAGAACCCTCTGGTCCCTCGTGTCTCCTAGAAGCCAAAGCTCTCATTTCCCACCGAGGTATCTAAAATTCCTTTTTGGCCCAGTTCTTCAATAGAGTCCCCAATGTATCTTTTGCTATTGTCTCATCGTTTACCTCAGCTAGGTGGGGACAGGGGGTCTTGCAAATTCAAACCTGGGTATTAATTCATACTTAAATGTGAATAGTGGTTTTGTCTCCTCTCCTAGTCTTCTGGTGGTGTTTTCTGTCTAAGTAAACCACCCCTAGCTCACAGAATACCAACAGAAATGCTGAAGTTAAAACCCTTCCTCTTCCTTGTACTCAAACCTCCCAACTTGGAAAGTATTCATGTGGGAACAAAGGAACAATGAGCTCCGGTGGCTGTCTGTCATGTAGCACCCTCACAGGTCCCTGCTAACTTCCTCTCTCTCCACGGCTGCTTTTGGACAGCCCTAGATACACATATGTGTAATGAGCACATCTGCGGGAGAACAACGTGAGACTTCAGTAGGCATGCTCTAATTTGCTGTCTGCTGCTGTGATAAATACCGTGGTCAAAAGCAATTTGAGTAGAAATGGTCCTTACAGTCCATTGTGAGGGAAAGGCAGGGCAGGAACCTGGAGACAAAGACCATGGAGGAACCCTGCTTCCTGGCTTGTACCCCCAGGCGTCCCTCAGCTTTTTGCTTTGGTTTATACACCCAGAACCTCCTGCCAGGGGTGGCACCACCCACAGCGGACTGGACCCTCGCATATAAATCCTTAATCAAGAAAATGGCCCCACAGACTTTCCTACAAATCTGTCTGATGGAGGCATTTTCTCAGCTGAGGAGTCCTATTCCAGATGACTCTGATCTGTGTCAGGTTAACAAAAAACTAGCCAGCACACTGCACGAACATCATACAGGGATCAGACCCTGGCAGTCGGCGTATCCGTGGCCTCAAAACATTTATCCTGTCTTGGTCATAAAACATTGAAATCCTTTCTTCAACAATTACAATTTAAAAATAAGGAAAAAATCATTTCTTCTAGCTCTTTTGAAATATTAACTCTGTTACTGTTGATAGCAACTCTTCTGTGTGACAAAACCTACCTATCCTAACTGTAACTTTGTACCAGTGACCAATTTCTTTCATGGTCCCCCCACTTCCTCACCTCAGTCTCTGTTAATCATTATTTCTATAAGGTCAACTTTTTATACAATGTATACAAATGAGAGATCATGCAACACTTGTACTTGGGCTCCTGGCTTACTTCACATCATGTGTGCCCTTAAGGTTCATCTGTATTGTCACAAATCACAGAACTTGTTTATGGTTGAGTAGTATGTGTGTGTGTGTGTGTGAGAGAGAGAGAGAGAGAGAGAGAGAGAGAGAGAGAGAGAGAGAGAGAGAGAGAAATTTCTCTGTTTATCCACTGATGAACACTTGGGTTGAATACAACTCTTCAATAGCAGAGATTCCCTCAGAACATTAGAAACACAACTGTCGCCTCACCCAGTAACTGGGTGTGCACTGGAAGTGGAGGTCGGTCTGAGCTCTGTTCTACTCCGTGTGTGCTCACCAGGAAAAGCTGGCAACATCTGCTACAGCAGAGGAGAGCTGTTCTTTCTGAAGTCTTCTTCCACTTAAGACCTCTGTTCTGGTTCCCAGTAGCTCTAGAAGAGCCTCTGTTATCCTGTTACTCAAACCTGAGCATCAGGCCCTACACTAGAAAACAGAAACCTGGGCCTTCTGTGGATTAGGGATCTTCATGAGGGCCCCAGAGTCAGTTTTCTGGATCAGTTGTATAAACTTTCTACTAACTATAGTTACATAGTACTAAGCAGTAATAGAATAACAGCGTTTCTATATGAGGATATGATATATATATACATACATATATTAAATTTATATATATCATATACTCATATATCTTCATAATTTTAATATTTCTTTGGTTATTATGTTCAATATTCATCATCATGGCTCACTTTGCATTTATCTACTCAAACATTATATTCATTCATCGGGTAATACTCTAAACATACATTGGTTCTCAAACAAATAGAGCCTGTCAATCAGGCCTTGGAATATAAGAGGAAAATGGAGCATATGAAGATGTCTACATCCTTCTTAAAATCCCTCACTTGGTTCAGTGTCCACGAGGTTAACCTATGACAAGGGAGACATTCACAGCACACATTCTATCTAGTAACCATTGCATCTGCCTGGCCTGCAGCAAATGGGAGGAGTGAGAATGAGGCTGCTAAATTCTAAGTAGTAAATGACTTTAAGGATTCTGTTTAGCTTGATGTGTGTCCCTTTCATATATTCTAATTTGGTCCTGTTTTATTGCTCTTGAAATGTCTTATTAAAAAAAGAAAACAAACTACAAAGTTATAGCAGGGAAATTAATCAAATTTCCTGACACCATTTCCTATTCAGCATATGGCTATTAGCCACACCTTTGCTTGCACAATACCATAATGTGGGAAAAACACATTCTTCTCTCTCTCTCTCTCCTGCCTCAAACCTGATGTCTTCTGACTCATTGCCTCTTGCAGAAGAACCAAAGAAAACTATGAGCCTCTCTGATAATGCCAACTCTTCTGGGTCTTGCCAGCCAGGACTTTGGACATAATTACATTTCAAATAGGTAAAAATGGTGATGCCAAGTTCAACCCATTTAAGAAAATACCAGAAATCAAAGGTGAAATTTACCGAGCAGCAGTAAGGCTTAGCAAGTGAAGCCTGCTGACCTGAGTTCTAATCCCAAATCCTACACGGTAGGAGGCGAGAGCTGACTCCTAGAAGGTATTCTCTGACCTCCACACACGTACTATGACGTGCACACACCCCAGATGCACACACCCACTCACAACAAAAAACGCATGGAAATAAAATTGTTAAGTGAAATTTAAAATCTGCCCATGCAGAGCCTGCATTTGTAGACAACCACCCCATGAATCACTGGGAACAGACAGAGCACGTTACTAAAAGTGTTTGTATTTCTCTTACAATGTAATTCAAACCCCAAAGAAAGAGAGAAGAAAACCACATCTTTACTTTGTTTATTTAATAAGTACTTTTAAATGATCATTATGGTTTTCCACAGATGAGTTAATAATATAATGCTATGGTAGTCATAAAGTGCCCCTAAAAGCAAGTCCACAGAGGGGAAAGTTCACGAAGGGAAGAGTAACCTCAGCAGTAAACTCTGTGCTCGCATACAGAGATGCAGATATACAGAAGAGTATCTGAATATTGACTTTTTCTATATGTAAATATAAATATACAGTCAAAAACAAAACCACTTGTACTTAAAGTGCCAAAATAATAACTGATTCCAAGGTTTAAGTCACACTGCATTCTAATGATATTATAGCGACTCGCCAAAATTAATTTTAGGTTCAACCACTGGGTTCTGTCTCAAGTGCCCTCTCTGTTCAAGCCATTGTCACACTGCTCATCTTATACAATATGTTCACTAATCATTGACACTAGAAAGACAAAGTGCAAACTCCTACACTCTGGAGAAAGAGTGATCTTCAAGGAAGTGGAGGACGCGTCAACGGCTCACCTTGCATCCCTAGAATTTGGCTTAGGGCAAGGTTGCTGTAGGCTCTCAGTAGACCTTGCTTAGACTGAACTAAAACCACCACAAAGATGAACAGCTATTTTAGCCCCTGACTCTGTGGATGACAGCTCTCTGAAACAAGTTGACCGTGGATGAATATTAAGCATTTGTGGGCACATTCTAAGGATGGGCAATTAAGTATCTTGAAATATCTTTAAGAAGCAAAATTGATGAACTTTTGAAGTAGTACAAAATATATTGGTGAAAAATATATATATACATGTATCATTCAATAACCATGTGTACTATGAGATAGTTCTAAGATGACATATAAATTGTTTGTTTGGGGTTTTATATCTCTGGTATGATTAAAACAAACACAATAAATCAGAAACTTAATAATAAATTTATTATTTAAGGTCAAACTAAATAATAATACATTTTCAATACTCATTTACAAACATTGGCCTCATGTCAATTTAGATATGTGATAACATAAACATCTTTTAACAATAACTTCTGATAAAACAAAACTTACAGATTTACAAAATATAGTGCATTGTCATTAGATTACAAGAAAGAACAGGAAAAAAAGTTACACATTCCAAAAGGAAAAACTGTAGTCCAAACAAATAATACCAAGGTATTAGACCTTTTATATTAAGAAAAATGACAATTTTCCCCTAACCAACTATCATGAGTGGAATAATTCAGAAGATCTAATGCTTAGCAATTCATAAATGTATGATCACTCAGCCATTTTATTCCTGAACCTTGGTGATATAGTCACAGGTTTTCTTGACAATATTCTCTGTACACTTTTATATGTTAGGAATATGATACAATAAAAATGTTTCAAGAAAAACAGCAACTTTCTAAGCAGTATGTTATAGTACTTTTCTTGCCTAAATAATAAATGATCAAAGGCTGGTTCATCATAAGTTTTTCTTAAAGAAAAACCTGAATCCTGAATATATGCTACGAGGAGAAACTGACTGTGTACAAAGTCTTGCATATCCTGCGTCTACTAGCCTTCTCGGTCATTTTGACATGGCCCAAACGTGTACCCTAAGGACCAATGGATACTTGTTTCTTCAATAGATTCAACTTTTGGGAACTTGATATTTCCCACAACATTCGGTAACAGTGTCCCAGCATCGGGGTGACAAAAGAACTTTGCATTACTAAAGGGTTATAGTCAAATCTGAAAGGAAGGAAACACACCTTCCCTTATCCCGAAGGTCTTGTAATACAAACATGACTAAGTTTAATAAAACCTGCTTTGAGGGAAAGGCATGGTGGTGTGCAGTGTCATCGGCATACACAAGCCCATCAATACTTTACACATTAAAAATATCCATCTATCCACTCCAGGGGCTGCTGACTGACTTTAAAAAGGTCAGAGATGAACTAAAGGATTTTTGAACTTGCGGCATGGAAAAGCAAAGATCTGAAAAGCTGATTTATAAAGAATGGGGGAAACTAGGGACAGTGGCTTCAAGGAAAGAAGGCTTGAGTGGAAAGCAAGCACTGGACTGGTCAGAGAAACCAACATATGGCTGTGGAATAAATGGTAAGTGAACATCTGTAAATGAACCCATGATAGGAAAACAGTAGTGTGCATGCGGCAGAATAGAGCCATTGCTGGCGGAAACCAAGGTTTACTTATCTTTATATTCCGGTACTCATTACCATGCTGGTATACACCGTGTGCACAAGGAACACCTACTTGGATTATGGATCAATCACTCATCACCATATTTAAAGGATTCCAATAATGGCTAAATCTGCCTTGCAATAGTGATACCCATCTCCTCTAAACAGTTTTTCTCTGATCCAGCAATGGAGCTACAAGCTAGACAGCCACTGGCCAAGATGTCAGTCCCTCTGAGCATGTCAAGACCCCTTCCAACTCTCAGCATCAAGACACTGTGTTAAAAGCAAAGGAACCTGTGACAGCCCATCAGACAGACCCATAATTGTTTTATTATAACCTCAAAGGAGTTGATGGGACTTCGGGGGAGACATCCTAGAACAACAAGCCCCCAGAAAGAGGGTCCTGGTTGGACACACAAACCACAGTCAGCATAATGAACAGTTTGTCTTCACCTCCAGCTAGGCTCTATGTTTCTAGAATGTTCTCACATCAATATGCTGCAGTCTTAAGCTCCTTGGACAAAATGAGAATATGGCAAGGACTTTGGGGTGAGACTTAACAAAAGTTTGAACCCCAGTTCTCTCATCTATATGCTTGCTAAACTTGGCAAGATGGCCATCCCTCTAAGTCTGCTTCTTCAGCTGTACAGTGGGAATACTACACAACACAGGTCTAGCACCCAGTAACAACAGATGAGAACTTTAAATAATCTCCCATGGGCTGGGAATGCAGTTCAGTTGTAGAGTGCTTACCCAGCATGCCCTGGATTCTATCTCAACATCAAAATGAATGAATGAATGAATGAATGAATGAATGAATGAGCAATCAAGCAGGCAAGAAGGGTACCCAGTTCTACAGGCATTTGGAATCTCAGGGCAAAAAAAAAAAATGGCTGGTTTCTCTAGGTTTCAACACACACACACACACACACACACACACAAGATGAAGCATAGCTCCACTGAGAAAGTATTGTCTCTTGCCTCCTCAGACATGGCTTTTGGCTCTGAAATGACTGTCTGAGGTTTTTCAGTTAAAATAACAAGAATCAAAACTCCTTAATGTTGGATTGACCTGTAGTATAGATGATGGGGGAAGATTCTCAAAACGGGCCTGGGGAAACAGTTTTCTGTAGTTGTTGGCAGCAACAAACACCACACTCTCACTCTCAGTGACAGCATCAACCCACATCTGTAGCGCAAGCAAAGGCTTCTGGGAGAAAAGGTGCAGATTTCTTTGCCCTTTGTTGTCTCTGTAGACCTCAGGCTTTAAAGGAGCCTGCATCTCCCAGCCTATGTTCTCTCTGAGGACTCAGTCCCAGACATTGCCAAGGGAGAACTGTGACCTCAGGCCACCTCAGCCCATTCCTGTGTGAGTGGAGAGCTGAGGAAGAGTATTTAGTCTGAAAGAATGAGACAGCACTCCAGAACAGGGGAAAGAGAGGCACATATAGAACCATAGAGAGACAAGAAGACAGGGAATGAAGAAATAAAAGGGAGAAAATGAGGAATAGAAAATATGGGGGAGAATAAACAAAAAAAGCAAAAAAGACAAAAAGGAAAGTTTCTTAAAAGAAAGCCAAAAATAAAACCAAGATTTGGGGGGGGGCGCGCGGGGAGAGAAAAGAGGCAAAGGGAAACGCTGCATGGAAGAAGGAAGTGGTACCAGGGAGGGGATTTCTCTCAGTCCTGGGTCCTTCCCTGGTCTGGTCCTTAGGCCTGGCTTTGCAGAAATAGGCTCCAGTGGCTGATAAATACCAGCTGGACAGAATACAGCCACACCTCACCCTACCTTCCACTACCAGGTGCTGCCTCGAGTGTACCCAGCCTTGATCCTCTCCCACATATGTGGCTCCACCTGCCTGACAGACATTTCTGCCCATGATGCTTTTATTATCCCCAGAGACCCTTTAGCTGAGCTATTTATTATACCCTATAGCTAATACATTGCATTTGATACATTGTCCCTTTGGCTGTTTGTTAAACCCTATAGCTAATATACTGCATTTGATACATTGACCCTTTAGCTGAGCTGTTTGTTCTACCCTATAGCTAATACACTGGATACATTGACCCTTTAGCTGAGCTGTTTGTTATACCCTTTATCTAATATACTGCAATTGATACATTTTACTTTTTCAGATATTTTTCTAAAGGTCTTTGAAGCTAAAGCTTACGTTTTTTTTCATTTCAGAGAACTCGAGGATCAAAGAATAGAAACCCACACTATCACTTTATCTGCATTCCTAGAAACACCTAGTTGTTTGCAAAGGGGACCGTTCTGTCTCTCTGTGAAGACTTTGCCTGGCCTTCTGCATCACTCCAGTCTCTCCCATCGTTCACAGGTCAGAGAGCAACTCAGGCAGTGCTCGCAAAGTACTCATCAGCACAAGCCCAAGCTACCTGTGAGGGGGTCCAGTGAGGCAGCTCAGACTCCACAACCCCCTACCAAAGACTGGGGTGCAGAGGAAGAGGAAGAAGAAAAAATAAGAATATGGAATGCCCCAGAGCAGTGATGCAATCCCGGCCTGGAGAAATCTCAGCAGATCAAGGGCAGCAGTGATGATCCACAGCTCTCCTAGGAGCAGAGAGAGCCCTGGTACACACGGACTTCTTGTTGGAAGCCCAATGTCTGCGGCCTAGCCCGAGGGAAGATGGGTAGAGAGGAAAGGCCAACAGAGGCCAGGTAGGCCCAGAGGAATACGAAGTGCAAAGCTTAGGCCTCTGCTGTCCTCTGGCCTGCAACCTGGGCCCAAAGGGCCCTTTGCTGTGCCACACCCACTGGCTGCCATGTTCACTTTCCAAAACCTGAGATTTCTCCCTTAAAAATGCAGATTGGACAAGTGACAATCCTTGTGGCTAGCCAGCCTGGCTCAGGTGATCCCGGAGGAGCAGCCTAGGTCAGTGGGGGTTTCTGGACTGCTTTTGTGGCAGGAACAGGGAGCATCTTTGAGAACACCTGCTCTGTCTGTGGGAAGGTGGACAAAATGTTTAAAATGGGAAAAAAGCAGGGGTCAGGACCCAAAGACACCTCACTCCCTGTTTCTCTGGGCTCTCTGTGGGGTGCCTGTGTGCAGGATTTCTGCAGAAGATAGGCCATTTTGTTAAGCCTTTGAATATTCAAATTGAAAGTATCGCGCAATCATTGATTGTCAAATCATGGGTTTCTAGAGGTTTTAAATACTTGGCATGAGGGGGGAAAAACTCAAACCTATACCCGAAGGTATAAAACATTAATTCTGTGTATCTCCTACTCCAGGGACCTGGGTGCTGCCTCGTGTTTTGTGAAACTTTAAAAATGTCGCATCTCTGCCTTTCTCCCTACACAGGAGCCCTCCTAGGTGCTGAGTCTCTGCAGCTGCAGCATCCAGTCTCCAGCCCAGCTCCTGCTGACCACGATGTCGGGTAACTCGACTGCTTCTCCAGGGGTCGGGTCATGAGGGCCAGGGGCACTTAGATCCGGTGTATTTCCTCTGCTTTTCCTGCGTATAACAGAGAGTCACAGAGTCAGAGCAGGATAGTCAGGGCCGGGCATGGATCCAGAGAGGGCGCGGGCCCGCTGTGTCGGCTCCCGCTGGGTAAGGGCAGAGGCCCAAAGGCCCACCCGGCTGTGCAGGACAATCGTACCCCAGGCCTCTGTTTGCCCCTTCACTTTTCCACTTTGGCGTCCTGGGAATTGCAGGCTCGGATCATGTGCGCCCAGAAGCGGCGGCGGGGGGAGCTAGAGGCTCACCGTGAGCCCGGGACTGGAGCAAGGACGCATTCGGCAGGGAGCTGGGCTGGGGCTGTCTCCGCGTAGACCCCCTAGGCGCGCTTGCAGCCTACAGATCCCCGGAACCAAGTCAGGCAGTGGGGATGAGGGTGGGGGGATGGGGGAAGGAGACCGGAGCGGAGAGGGCGCGCCCTGGCACTGCGGCGGGACATCCGATTCCCAGGATCGGGAAGAAGAATCGCGCAACGGCTTTCCTGTGGGATCCTAGCTCTCAGATCTGGCTCGTGGGTGGGGGTCTCCCAGCTGTCCAGCCGCGGTCCCAGCACTAACCAGGCGAGGCGCTGGCGGCCTGGCATTGTCGCCAGATACCCAGGCCAGGGACCACTGCGCTCCGCCCCTCCCCGTGCTGCTCCCAAGTGCTTGCTCTTGGGTCAAGGTCGAGGCGGGAGTCACCCTGGATTTCTGCGACAAACCCCGCTTGGAAAGGGCATCTACCCGGTCTAACCTGGCCTAACAACCAGCCAGACCTACTCACTGCGCTCTGCACCCAGGCTGTCACAGGTCCCTCCCAGCCGACCCCCCGCCTAGCGCGGCGGGCCACTTGGGCTCTCCCAGGCCACCCGGCCCAGCTCTGCAGGCTCAGGGGCGGCCCCTTCCGGAGGGCGGCCTCCAGGCGACTGCGCGGTCCTAGGGAGCCTCGGGATGCCTTTACTCAGAACTGCAGCTCTTGCTGGAGAAATCTCCACAGCCCAGTTCTCTGAGAAGTACCTATCCCGGAAACCGAGGGGGTGGGAAGAGAGCTACAGGGTCCGAGAATGGAAGGAGAAAGGGGATGAGAAAGAAGGGGAATTAGAAAAAGAAAGGGCTGACAAGAGAAAATTCCCAGGGTTTGGCCCCTTTTCTGGGGGTCAGTCCAAAGTACCTCACAGGGTCTGGACAGGCTGCCCAGACCCCTGTTGCTTGTCGGGGGGGGGGCGATTCCAGACCAAGGGCACCACAACTAAAGGCTGTACCTCCCCAGAAGCCATGTCTGGCCTGATGGAGGAATACAGTAGGGGCAGAGGAGGTCTCACAATATGTACCTCACATTATGATGAGGTATGGGAGGTCAGTTACTATGAATCAGAGAGCTCCCCCAGGTCCACAAGCTCAGTCAGAACCCCAGATTTTGCTGTCTTAGCCAAAATAGTAGGCTTGCTGAACCTGCCTCCACATTCCAGAACAGCACAACTTGTACTGAACTAAGAATGAGGCCCAGCCTGGGGTGAATGACTTCGTAGATTCCCAGATGTCCATGGGAACTGTTCCCACTAAGACCCTGAGCTTGTCTGCACCTTATCAAGTTTGGGAGAGTTCTCTCTCTCTCTCTCTCTCTCTCTCTCTCTCTCTCTCTCTCTCTCTCTCTCTCTCTCTCTCTCTCCCCCCTCCTCCTCTTCCCTCCCTCCCTCCTTCCCTCCCTCCCTCCCTCCCTTTCTCTCTTCTCTCTCTCTCTTTGTGTTCTGCAAGGTAGAAGAAACTTGGCCATGGGTACCCTAGCCTTAACAATGGGACCCTAGCTATACCCCTAGATACCCAAACTTTAGGGTTGACCATATTGACCCGGTTGCCTCTCCTGCAGAAAAACCGAAGGTGTATCAAGGTGTCCGAGTGAAGATGACAGTGAAAGAGCTACTGCAGCAAAGAAGGGCGCATCAGGCAACCTCGGGGGCAACCGTAAGCACAACCCCTCCCCCACCCCCAGGCCCCGTGGGCCTCCTTCAGCCCTGTGTCTGGGGAGATGTAGAAGCCACCCACACGCACAGCCCTGCTCAGGGATCCTTACAACTTCTCTTCACAGCTTCCCCCCAGGTTACCACAGGCAGTCACAAAAACATGTGGGACATGGTGTAGGGCTCAGGGTTGTGAGAGGCTCATCGCTCACTGTTGGTAGTTGAGTGTGGAAGGCTTGGTGGTCCTCTGCAAGGGAGAGAGGCAGCCAGCAGGTAAGTACGTTGTTACAGTGTTAAGACAGATTATAGATAGAGCCCGCACAAACTCATAGAAAAATCTCTCCCAGAAACTGACCTAGTTTCTCTGTAACTTAGACTCTGAGGTCATTTTTGTGGAAAAAAAAAATCGGAAGTCTCCAGAAGAAAAGGACCCTGTCTCTAAAAATACACAGAACTATTACAAAACTGATCTGGGAAACCATGGGGTACCCTGCCACTTCACACACTCTACCAGAGTGGACAGGGCAGCTGCCGAACCATGTACACTAGGTGTGCTCGCCCACCAACAAGAAGAAGTTCAATCTTAAGGGCCTCCGGCACAGGATACTGTTACTGCTCGTGAGTAGCTAGCTACGTGTGGTGTGGAGAGAGGATCAGACAGCCAGGACTCCAATCACATGTGTCAGTTACCACAGGTCCTCGTCTCCATGTGGGGCTGGTCGTGTTCCAAGGAAAACTTCATGGAGGGGACTTGGGCTCCTCCAGCAATTGGAGGGAGACACTGTGGAGGAATGGTGACATAGGTTTCTGAGCCAGAGGAACTGGGGTTAGTTCTCAGTGCCTGTGGCTCACGTCCCTGCACATTAACTTACTCTCTTTTGTCAATTCCCCCCATCTTTCAGCCGAAAGCTAATAGGGCTGTATAAGTACTTAGAACAGAATCCTCCATGGTGAGTGCACAACAGATATTATTTGGGAAAGAAAATTCCAACCAAGGGTGGATAGGTAGTACACACTAATGTATAGTATACCCCTGGCTCAGAACTTAGAGTTCAAGTATATTTGCTATGAATGTGGTATATAGAGCTAGAGAGATTAGTTCTCTCCATTTGCAGAATTCCAGGTGGCTGTAGAATGCCCTTACATTGCAAAGGGAGATTTGCCGTGTTCTTTTTTAAAGCACTCTTATATATTCATTATTTCATTGGTTGTAATAAGCAGATGATATAAACAGACCAGAAATCTGTGTTCCTCCATGACAGCTAAGTCTTAAAGTTGACAGCAGGCTAAAGGCAGAGACGAGGTAGTTTTATTTTTCAGTATTGGCTCTTCTGAACTCATCATACTAAGCGGGAGTTTAATAACCTCAATGGTTCATAGCTATACCATTAATAAAACTAGGGAGAAGGGAGCTGGAAAGGGCTTTTGCAGACAAAGATCAACCCACCAAGGTGTTTACAATAAAACACAATCTTTCAGCAGGGAGCCTTTGTACTTGGCAGAGCTCTACTTAGGCTGTACAGGGAGCATCTATCCCATCTGGGCAAAGCAATATTGTCACTGTTCAATCCTCACAGCTGGTGGACCACTGTGGGCTCCTTAGCAGAGTAAGAGGAAGTATCTGACCAGGTTCTGGTCCTAAGAGAGTTCTGATTTGACATTTCTGAGTTCCCTCTGAGAATGAAGAGGGACTTCAGAAGCAATGTCTATCAAGAACATACACTGTTTGCTAGAATAGTCTCTACTCTGCTTCTTAGGAGGTTCTTACTCATCCCTGCCCTTTCCAGCACTTGAGTCATGAACATAGCACTGCAGTAGGAGACCCAGACGCGAAATCTCTTTCTGAGAGCAATGAGAAAGACGTCAGATTCTGGGGCATCTCCAACAGTGTACTAAGTTGGCAAGGGTGTTAGTTAACATCCCAGGGAGAATAATGTGTGTCTGTTCCATGCAAATCTTCCTAGTTTAACAGAGACTGTATCCAACTTGATTCAATGTTAAAGGATGTCTCTGGGAAACAGTAATCCAAGGAGAGAATTTATTGTGCCAAATATTGAAAAACAAAAATAAGTCTGTTTTGATTTTTGCTGTGAAGTCAGAGCAGTAGCTGAAATTTTAAGAGAGCCATCATGAATGGTGGTTACAGACAGAGCTAGATGACCCCGGCCTCTAGTGACCAGAAGAAACTATATGTGTCAGACTGGAACATTTAATTTTAAAAAGTTATTTCCGCCATATCAAATTACACACACACACGCACCACTTCTTTTACTTTAGGTAAAGAAAAGCTTAAGTTAGTATTTATCTAAAGATAAAAAAAATTTTTTTAGCACTAATTGTTTTTGTTTTTTAATACCCTTGATGTGTTTTTATATACTGATTGTGGATTTGTGTGCTGTTTGAAATCTAAGAGAGAGGAGTCATGCTTTGTATTCTTGGAGCAAAATAGAAAGTGAACCGAGGGCTAGAAAGATAATATCAAGTAGGATATTGTAAACATACCTCTGGGTGATAACAAGGAAGCAAGCAAACAGACCAATGGGGGAAGCAGGGGGTTAAAAACTAGCTCTACAATGAAGCAGATTTTTTTTTAAGACCCATTCCTCCCAAGTCCTCCAGCTCAAACTGCAGTCAAATATTTGCATAAAGAGCAGGTAAAGGCTTCCAGCTTCCTGGTTCATGACATTACAGCATGGATCGTTTTCAAAATTAGCACACCTCCTGATTGAGCCATGGCTGGCTGTGCAGGTGGCTCAGGGGACAGCAGTGAGTATATCCCTGGCAGCCCAAGAGAGGTGTGGTGAGTAGCTTCCTAGCCCAGAGCAACAGCGCCATGCGCGTGCTCGCTGGTCCCTTTAAAATTTAAAGTCACCGCCTGAAATCTAAAAGAGAAAATCCCAAATGGCTCGGTTAATGTAATTGTCCTTACAGCTGGTAAAAGGCAAGCTGCTTAACTTTAATTATTTAAAAGGCTCAGTCTTAGGAATTTTCAGCATTTAGAATCAATAATTTTTAAAAGTAAATTGTATAGAAAACAGTTTTTTGAAATATGCAAAGAACTGAAATTGTTCTGGCTATGAACTCAAATGTGTATAGGTTCTGAATCACTAAATACTACTTCAAGACATTATTTTTATATTTTAAAGGCCATAAATGTGAATATTTTAGCATCTCAGATTTAACAAATCTAGAAACAATGTCTCATTATTGTTAATTTCTCTAGGGGAAATGAATTGCTAGGACTAAGAAACCAAGTAGTAGATACAAACCTAGAGGAAATGTATTGGCTAAAGTCATAGTTGGGTTAAGTAAATGTTAACTCTTACTCATTATAAAATAAATTGATTAATAAAAAGGCTGCTTACTGAGTTTTCTTGTATTGTTATATTTCTGTAACAAAAATTATTTACATTAACCTTTATCAAAATTAATCACTTAACATTTTAGCAAGGAATCTAATGTTAGGGGAAAAAACAACATACACTCCCCAAATAAGCAAATATAAAATCAAATCTAAACTATCATGCTGGTTTTATTTAAAGCCCCATGTTCTTAGAAGAAGGAGTCTGGCTTACCTACCTCAGCAGAGCAGAAGGAGAAGCCCCTGCCCAGCTCCCCAGGGTGGACCTGCAGCCAGCTCTTGCCCTTCCCCCACTCCTCCCACCTCACCCCCCACCCCTGCAGCAGAGCAGAAGGAGAAGCCCCTGCCCAGCCTCCCCTGTGCAGACCTGCAGCCAGCGCCTGCTTCCCTTTGCTTCAAGCTTCTCTTCTTGCCTTGACAGCTGTCAGGAAGCAGCAGTATCCACCTTCCAGACCCCAGCACGCCGACGCCTGCAGGTCAGTACAACCAGCTCTCCAGTTGCCTCAACCCCCTGCAAAAGTCCATCTCGGAAGCCCTGAGAGCCTGACTCAGGGGTTAAGAGAGGCACCACCATTTAATTGGAATCCAACCAATCAGAAGGTGACTCCAGATGCAAGCCCAGCAAGGAAAGAAAGGCAAAGTTTTGCCCTCATCCGGTACTGTCTATTCTGTCCCAAGACTTTGTCCTTCACATCTATCCCCAGTTGCTGGTCTCCAAGCAACTCAACTCCACTATAAATCAGGGTTTGTTTTAGAATTTTGTTGTCTTTTCTTGGTGCACTGTAAGTTGGGATCAGAATATCCAGAATGATGCCTTTGCTCTTAATCATTTAGCTTCCAGCCGACAGGGGCTCCCTTCCAACTCTTTACTCTCTTCCCAGAACGCAGTTCAAACAAGTGTAAGTTTCCCCAGCCCAATATGAATAACTCCATTACATAAACACTCTGCCCTACGCCACTCAGCAGCTAAGAATTTAAGGAGGTTGTACAGAAGGAAGCCTGTGCCTATGGCAGTTCCCACCAAATATGTCACTTTAGCTTAACCTGAAAGGAGACTGAGAATTCTATAAGTCCCTTTAATGGGCTCTCTCTAAACCTCTCCCCTGTGAACCTTTGAGACTAATTATCACACGTGGGGACTGCTCTTATTATCCTGGAAAGGGGGTGACGTGTGTCAGATTATTCCCCTTGGCTTGCTATCACTTTTGTTTCCTTTGCACTCTCCTGTTAACATGTCCACAAATAAGACACTTTGGTTCTGTACTTCCAAGCAAAGAGCTATCGATTTGCACTCTGCTTTCTAGGCTTCCAGATTTAGTGTATGCATCACTATTAATGGCATTTCTCAAAACCCTGTCCTCGGCAATTTAAGTTGCTACACCAACAGTTTAAGAAAGCAGCAATCCTGAATCAAGAGTAGAGTACCAGGTTTCCCAAAGCCCCCAGCAAGTCCATCTGTGGCTTCAGGGATGCAGATAGAGTTAAGATGTCAATGCTTCCATACTCCAAATAGCGGAGGCATGTGCTCTCCATTAAATGTTACATTTAGATGCAGGCTAGGCCACCTATGTGTTGTTTATATTTTACCCTGACCATATTTAGTGTTATCAGACACGTCTCCCTGGTACTTGGGTTAACCCAAGACAACTAAAACAGCCCAAATTCCTAAACTGTTTACTTTTAGAGAATTTCCTCAATCACCATTTCCCCCTAAATAAAATAAATAGGAAAAAAACTCTTTTCAAATCTACTTTGCAATTTTTCAGCAAAAAATCATTTCCCTTTCTCTTCTAGGACTGTATTTTGAACCAGAACCAATGTCTTCCACACCCAGTTATTTTCAACCCCGAGAATTTTCCACCTGTGTCTCTTGTGAAGAAAGTCCAAGCTGCCTCGAGCAGATCTTTGAGTCCTACCTTCAGACAGAGACAATCCCGGAACCTTTGCTCAACACCGCACAAAGTGTTCCCCACTATTTCCCAGACAGCTGTCAAGTGGCCCCTTTCTGCTATAACCAGAGCCTGGTAATTCATCTGTATCCTTCCTGGAACCTGATGGTTGCTAACTGTGGGGTAGAGATGCTTTGTAGAAGCGTTTGCATCATCTCGTGAGAAAGCTTACAAATGTTATCAACAAGGAAATAGTCAGGGAAGCATTTAAAGTTCAATGTGTGGGCACCTTGAAGGGCATAAACCTTTGAATACACATTTATAATGATTTCCAAGTAAATGGATATCTGGCAATAAAAAGGTCCCCCAGTGCTACTCACTTCATTTTAAATATATATATATATATATATATATATATATATATATATATATATATAAACAGTTAAGACTGTTAATTTGGAAATCATAGTTTAAAAAGTAGCCCTTAGATTTTTATGTTCTTAAAATGGATTGAGGCTATATATACATGATAGCAAATATTCTAATGAGGCCTGACTTAAGGGCTGAATTGGCTCTACTAACTGGCTGGTTTGGTCTGCCATAAGCAAAGCAACGTATTTAAGGCTGAGAAAGTAAGGCAGTTCTGTGGTGTATGCCTTTAATCCCAGCATGTAGGAGGCACAGACAGGATTAGGAGTTCAAGGCAAGTCTCAGCTAAATGCTGAGTGGAAGTACAGCCTAGGCTACATGAGACCTTTCCTCAAACAAAGACCCAAAAAGTCCTAATCTTTGAAAGAATTTGGATTTTCTGTTCTTAATGGATCTCAAATGTTCAGAAATAGGTTCTCTTTAAAATGAGTAAGATTGTTTCTATGTTTTAGAGATTTGTAATTTTTTAAAGTTTTAAATTAAGGCTTTTTTTTCTTTTAAAAAGAAATGTGAATATATTTTTCTTTTAGTTTGTCAAAAAGTCTTTATAATGGAAAGACTGAGTTTAGAGAAGACGGGAAATTAACTCCACAGAATGCATATCTGCATGGGGAACTAACACCCAGGGTTCGCTCCGCTTCCGAAACTGATGATTGTAAACTTGTTTAAGACGTGCTAGATCTTTGGCAGCTGGGAAGGGGAGATACAGTGGTGACAGAGGAGGGGTTTTCTTATCTTGGGGTGTTTTTGCTGGGCCCTGGAGGCCTCAGTCTTTACCTCTGTGTGTTTACCTGGCTTCTCATGGTCAAGGGTGTGGAGACACCTCCAAGGTACCACCTGCAGCTTACACCGTGGCGTGCAGCAGGATCTGAAGTGCAGGTGACCCGAGACACAGTGAGATTTTGTGGTTTAAGAACAAAACATCCTGCAAAGTATGGTTTTAACAAAGGAAGGCAGTGAAGCAAGGCAATTGATTGTTGGGAAAAAGAAAGGGGAGTCTAGGATGTAGTGTCGTGAAATCACGCAGTCAGCAAACGAGATTACTTCTAAGGATTTAGTGGACGGCTTGATTTTCTCACTTTGCACAATTAAATCCACACTTTTGATCCTGTCTAAGTTACCAAGTTTTTCATTCCCTGGTTTTCATTTCTCTAGACTCCAGGATCACCTTCGGATTCCTCCAGCCTCTCTGGCTCCTTTGACTGCAGCTACTCGCCAGCTCAGCCGCCTTCCTACACTCCAGAGAATTATACTTCTCCGCCTTCCCTGGATTCCCTGACCCATAGCCTCCCGGAGGAAGGTTACACATACCACCACCATTGGCCTTCCCACCCCCAGGACAACCACTTCTCCCCAGCCACCCCTCCGGTCTGTTACTGGGCATCCTGTGAAGCAGAGCATCTGGATGCCCACAGAACCTCAGAGTTCTTCTACCCCAGCACAGACTATGTGGACTTTGCCCCCTCGGCAGCCATCACTGGCGATTTCTATAAAAGGGAAACAAGCTGTGATATCTGCTATAGTTAGTAAAAACCGCCCTGGAGCGTGCCGTGGGCACATCTGTTTCTCTACTGCATCTAGATGTAAACATTCAACCCTTCACAAAACAACCCACGTAAGGTTTACATCTCAATGTTTTTAACCTCCTGATACTAGTGTAGGGATCGATAGAAAGCCTTCAAACCTGGTCTTGTGCCACACTTATTTTATACACTCACTGATAAAAGTTTTTGTATGGAATTTTCCCTGTGCCTTGCTTCTCAACGTAACGAACAAACTCTTTTGTAAACTAATAAATAACTTTGTATAATATATTTTGTTTTTTTTTCAATTTGCAGTAATAGTATCGTTTGATTTCAATATTATCAGTTAATCAGGAAACCGCTAACTATAATTGAATAGCTTCATCTAACTTAGTTGTGCATTTAAAATTATCCTCATATGATGAAATGCCGTGGATGCCATGGGATAGAGGAGTTGGGATTGCTAAGAGGCTGAGAAAGGAGAAACCTGCTTTGGCTAATTAAGGATGTACATCTTGAGCAACATCAGACAAAGATACGATGAGTCATTTGTCTCCTTTATCCAGCATTAGTCAATGGAATGCTAATGTGGCCAAAAAGCACACACTTTACCTACAGCAATGCTAACCCTGAGGTATACTGTTTTGTAAACTTTCTCAACAAATGTTGACCTTCTTTCTCTTGACATCTGTCATACAGTAGATCCAGTGCAGAGTTCAGATTTGTGGTTATCTTCTTTTCCTGAACTCCTGCCTTAGATCCTTAAATACGTATCCCACATGCTTACACGTGTGTGATTTAGAAGACTGTGTTGTTTACAACTGACTTTCAGAGTTCACATCCTCCAATCAGTTTATGAAGGAGCCCAGCCGTCTTCCAAGGTCACAGAAAGTAACCCATGTGGAGTAGCACTACACTGGTCGTACTACACTGGTTAAACTACAGTTTGCTGGAGGCACCTGGAGCTCAGGACATAATCACAGAGGTGAAATCCGGGCTGCATTTCCCATGTCCCACCTTTTGATTCATGGAGCTACATTGGCATCGCAGCTGTAATTCTGAGTCCTTTCTGGGTGCGATATTGTGTGCAGGTTTCTCAGGCATTAACCCACTGAGAACACTGAGAGCAAAATGAGGAGTCTGGGACTCATAAAAGTTAAGTCAATGGCCCAGATTCTCCCAGACAGTAAGCACCCAAACTCTACCCCTTACTCTGGGGTGGCAAGACGTTTGAGCCACCTTTTGTGAAATACTGTTCAGTAGACTCTGAAGTCATTAAAGCCCACACAAAGGCCTGTTTTCAGCTCTATTGGCCTCCTGGAAGGACCAAACTGTCCACAAGACACCAGGGTGTGAAGCTTAAGAAATGCTAAGCCCCCAGGGTAGTGTGAGGACTGCCACTAGGTGGACTTGTCCTTGGGAGAAGACAGGAGTGCTCTCAGAATGACACCATCTGTCCTTTCTCAGGCTTGAGCAAACAGGACAAGTTCTAGCCTGCCTCAAAGAATCGCTGTGCCATAGAAATGGAACAATTGCTGCCTTTCTGAGGTGCCAATAAAGTTAGACTTTTAATGGCTTGAAATTAAATTGATATTGGCCTGAAGTCAACAAATGCCTATTCATACAGTCGAAGGGCCCTTAATTCTCTCCATCCCATCTCCAGCAGCTGTCCCCAAGAGACAGCAGCAGAATAGACATTGCCCAATGGCTGCCACTAATACATCCCTGCTCTAAATTCCATCCCTCCTCCTGTTCTGCCTCTCTTCTCCCATTCCTCTTCTTCTTTCTCCTCCTGCATTCTCCTCCTCCTCTTTCCCCATTAGTTCAGTACCTTCTGAATCAATTCCCTTCCAGTTTTAGCAATGCATTTTCTGACGTCCTTATTTTCTTGTATTCTCTCTCTCCTCTCTCGGAGGTATACAAACATGCTCATGTGTATGCACATGTGTGTGTGTATGTTAGTTGTGTGTGGAGGCTAGTGATAGATAACAATAGACAGATAGATAATCCCTTCACCTTCAAATAATATTTAAGGATTCTCCAGAAATTTAGATTCGAGGCCAGATCAATAGTAGCATATTACTAAGTGGATGGACTCTGCCCAAACACCTGCCGTAACTCACAGAGAAGCTCTGGAATGGCTCATTGCCAGCAGCACGGGATAGCCTAAACCATGTACCTGGACACATGAACAACATACCAATGCCTCCGTGTGAGAAAGCATGACAGGATAAGTGAGGGTGGGGCCAGGTGCCTGCATGTTCCACAAAATACCTAAGTTTATCTCAGCCCTTAGCCCTTTGTCTACACTGCATTTTCAATGCCTGGCCATTCACTGGAAGGACCTATTAGCACAGTACTCATCACTTAAGTGCTTGATGTTCTTTCTGTGGACCTGTGTTTCATGTACTAGTTCTTAACCCACCACTGTCAGGTTACCATTGTCCTCATTATTACAAATGATGACACCGAAGTTAAAGAGACGAAAGAACTTGTCCCATGTCACAATCCTTCTAATATGAATTCTCGCAACAGGATTCATGAGGATGTGGTCCCGAAGGATATAGAGTACATGCTCCATAGATTATCCCTAGAAGAATGATCTTTTCAGAGTTTGACCTTTCGCTGTAGAAACCACAGCTATGTTTTAGCAGAATAGAGACATTTTATAAAATTATAGTTAGGAATTTAAATGAATGAATAAAACCATTATTCTAGAACCATCTGAGAATATTAGCCAATATAAACCACATGCTAAGTAAGTGCTTTCAAAATGCATAGGGAAGGATTGAAAAGGGGACTCAATTTTTAAAACTGAGGTCTGAGCATTTCTGTTAGGATGGGCACGGGCTTTCAAGTCCTTTGGAAACTTAAATTAAGGGTCAGCTCTTGAACCTGAGAGAGGTAAGGTTGGGGGGGGGGCACAGAAGGTAATAAATCTTTGTAAACTATTACCTCAATGACCTAGAGCACAGACATCTTAGTGGGTAGCCTGAGCCTGCAGGTGAACATTTGGGAGCCCTCTGTATGTATACAAGGACAAGTGAGTGATGGAGATGAGGCTGCCTGCGGACACATGTATATTATTAGTAACTCATTAGTCTAGAAAGATTAATGTTCTTAAAGCACTGGGTTATGGACAAAGCCAATAACACTGTGGATAACCAATATCAAAATAAACATGGCCTCTTCATCATTCTCAAATCCTTGAACCCACATAACTTACCCCTAGTACGACACACGGGTAACACTGCTCCCGAAAGTGACCCTATGTCACCCCATCTCTTACAAACAATACAAAGATGATCTGCTTGTGAATAGACATGGCCAGTATCTTAAAGCCTTGGAGCTGGATTTTAATGCGGCCAGAGGATGCCATCTAAGACCCCCGTGCTTTAAATGCAGAGTAATTAACCTCTGTCCTTATGTTCCCACAGGCCCTTGGCAAGACGCAGACACTAAAAATATGAAGAATTTTGAATAAAGTTTTGCATGAAAATTAAGCACCAGACTCACTGCAATCAGGAATCTGTGCTCTCTAGGCCAGATAGCCAAGTTCATCTTGCTTAATATAGATGAAGAACATCCTGCAGGACTTTGGAAAATATAAAGGTACAGTCTGTGTGTGTGTGTGTCTGTCTGTCTATCTGTCTGTGTGTGTGTGTGTGTCCATCAGCTGTCACCTGGATAATTAATTGGAGGATGAGGGAAGAGGAGACACCTATTTGTCCCTCAACCTGATGGTTTAGATGTGGAAATACCACAGCTCCCCCGGGGCTTTCCTAGTGAAGTTACCCGCCCCCCTCCCATGGAGTAGTCTTGGTTAAGTAGTGCTTTGAGAAGAGTTTTGCTAGGGTTATCAGAGTTCTGGGATTGCCCTGTGAGGGAAGACCAGACTCCTGAGGAGGGGTTAATGTAAGAGTGAGCATCCTCACTTCCGCTGTGGATTAAGGTAAGGCATTTGACTGTGATAATACAAAGGATCAGTGCTACACAAAGAGGACTTACCAGAAGGCACGAATCTCCATGGGGAATTCGGATTCATCTTTAAATGGGCTCACTGTGAGAGGTATAATCGGGGGTGTCTTCTTTTGGATTGAGTCTTAGGGTTTCTATTGCTGTGAAGAGACACCATAACCACAGCAACTTCTATAATGGAAAACATTTAATTGGGGTGTCTTATGTTTCCAGAGATTTAGTCCATTATCATCATGGTGGGACATGGCAGCGTGCAGAAAGACATGGTGCTGGAGAAGTAGCTAAGACTCCTTGCAGGCGACAGGAAGTGAACTGTCTCACTGGGCATGACTTGAGCATATGTGAGACCTCAAAGCCCGCCTCCACAGCAACACACTTCCTCGAACAAGAACACACCTACACCAACAAGGCCACACCTTCTAATAGTGCCACTCCTTTCGGGGAGGGCATTTTCTTTCAAACCACCACAAGGTGTGAACCCAGGCCTACATGGGTGTGTTATGTTTGAACTTGTCCTCTCTCACATCTTGCTGGTTAACGCCATTTTTTCAGTAAGGTATTGCTTTTGGGTGAAAAAACAAAAGCCAGAGAATAAAGTCAGTACTGGAGAGCAGAGTGCCCTCTCATTCACCCCCTCAGCCGTTTCTAATTCCTGGGGTTTGTGATAGAGGGGCTCACAGGATGTGACCCTCAGCCAGTGAGTGCAGGCAAAGGTTTCAGTCATGAGCAAGGGCGTCATTTAAGAAGCAGCTCCAGGCCTTGGTTTAGAAGAGGAGGATGGGCGTCATGCAAGGGGCTGGAGCTTGTGTCACTCAAGAAGGTTTTCATGAGAAGAATAATAAACTCAAAACTGTCTCACCCTGACGTATTGAACATGCGAGTTCAAGACGGGTTTTGGTAAATTTGATCTCTGATATATTTAGGGCTAGAAAGGGACTTAGAGATATCTGCTTCAGTGGGCCCCAACTATGGTGGCGTGTCATGATGACCTGAGGAGATTTCTAAAATCATTAACATCTAGGCTGAGTGTGGTAGTAGTGTGCACCTGTACCCCAGAGCTGAGGTGGCCTTGGGGTTGTTGGACAGGCAGGCTAGGGGGGTTGGTGAATTCTAAGCCGGTGAAAGATTCTGTTTTGAGAAAGGTGGATGGTGTCTGAGGAACAACTCCAAGTTTGTCTTCTGGCGCGCACACACACACAGACACACACACGCATGCACACACACACATGAGTTAAAAATTAAAATCAGAAACCCAAAATAATGCATTGTAATCTCTGGTGTAGGATCTTGTCATTAGGAATGCTTTTTAAGTATTTATTTTAAAATTACAGGAAACTGAGAAAACAATATTTTAAAAAGCCTTATGCACTCCATGCAATTGTCACCTTACATAACTATAAGACAATAGTGTACTCAGGAAGCCAACATTGGTACTGTGCTGTACAATGGACTACAGACATTATTCCATTTTCACCAGTTTTTACAAGCAAGTAGAACTGCTATTTTTATTAATTTTAAAATTAATTTTTAAGTTTTAGATCACAAAGCTACATGTTTCCATGTGGGGATTTTACATATACTTCACTTTGGTTAACACCCCACCCCCATTGCTCCCTTTTGTCTCCCTGTCCTGCTTTCCCTGCTGTATGCCTTAGCCCTCAGCACAGCCCTTCCTCTTTGCTCTACCGTCGAACCCACCTCTAACCATATGAACGCCTTTCCAGCTTCCTGGGCTCTATCTGTTTAGTGCCACCTGGATACATACATGTAACAGAGACTAGGACTGCCACATGCCAGAACGTGTTTTATTTGTCCTTCTGAGCCTGAATTGCCTCGTTTAAAATATTTTCCAGTTCTGTTTACTTTCCTGCAGATTTCAATTCTCTTCATGGCTGAATAAAATTTCATTATATTTTTTTTTAAGTTATATGTAAAGATTTTAACTCACAGGGCAGAGAACTTGGAGTTGAGTCAAGCCAAACCTCATTTTACAAGTGAGGAAACTGATTCAAAAGGCAGAATGGCTTATTCAGAGAAGGGCAAGTGAAGGTAGTGAAGGCAGATGGTCATCCCGCTCCGGTGCTCTGTGCTGTACACGGACATGGACTCACCTCTACTCCTTTGTGGATTAAAGCTCAATAAATGTTGATTTCCTGGCATGGGGACAAAAAGGACAATATTTCTAACTTAAGTCATCCTCAGGAACAAACACGTATTTTAGCATCCCAACCTCAAAGTGTGGGTTTTTTTTTTTTAATTGGGGTTGTGGTGTGTCATACATCTTGGGATGACTTCAATCTATGAAGCCGAAGATGGTTTTGAACTTCTGGTCCTCTTGCCTCCATCTCCCAAGAAGTATAGCTGCTGTAATTGAACCCAGGGCTTTGTGCATCCTAGGCAACCACTCTACCAACTAAGTTACATCCCCACCCCCAAAAGCTTGCTGAGGGACTCTCAAAGAGTCATGAGACGCATGAGCCTTGGCAAGTTGTAGGCATGTTCTTCCTGTGTTGTCGTTCACTAAAGACTATTGGCTTGGAGGGGTTTGGGGATGGGGTTCTGAAATGCTGTAGACATTCTTCCGCTTTCTCTGTGTTGCAAAGAGCTTCCCAGAGGCTGGGAACACATAGTAAGGCTCGTAAGTGTGACCTCCCACCCAGCTCTCCCAAAATTATCCCTTCAGTTTCCGCTTGCAGCCCTTGGCCAGGCAAGTGAGAGACATCACTCACTGTGGTATCCCGGGCCTTTGTGGTCAGTACCCTCCTGCACTGAATAAGTCATGTAAACTTATTCCTGCTCCTCTGGCCTTCCCCTCACACCTTGAAGCTTGGTCACAGCACACCAGAAATAGCCTGAGGAAGGGCAGGATGGCACCATCCCAAACTTTCCTTGGCCCATCCTTTTGTATGCCACCCTTTGACTGAAATCGGGGGGGGGGGGGAATGCAGCTAGGCCATTCATTCCTCTGAACCTGCACAAAAGTCTGGGCCTTGAGGAGCTACAGACATGGTTTGGGGGGAGGTCCCCTTCTGGAAATGGCCGTGGCAGATTAGTGCTCTGCGCTCCCAGCCTCCCCAGGCTTCTCTTCCTCATTCTGCTCCCAGAACCTGCTTTGGGCTCACAGGACAACTTCCAATGTCAGTGTGTGGAGCCAGACTCTCAGGAGCGCCTTGTTCTTTGTGCCACCGACTTTACGAAAGCCAAACCAGACACAGACAGATAGAATCTCCAGGCGGCTCCTTTAAACTTCTTTCTGGGGAGTCTTAAGCATTTCACTAAGAGCCAAACTCAAAAGCTAAAGCGTTCTTTCTGTTCCTGCTTTCCTTAGAAGGCAAACAAGACTCAAAGCTGCAATGGACTTGGATGTTCTTCTCCAAACCTTCATCTCCCCTCCTGATGGAACAAGATGAGACCCACCATTCTGCCTGAAGGACAGCCATTACTGCTACCCCCAGGGCCTGGCTCGTGGCCACTCTTGGCTGAGGAACAGGAGTTCAATGATTAACTGGGGGAAGCCATCTGCAGAAGACTAAGGAAGCCTGGTAATGTGGTTAGCCATAAGCGTCCGCACTGTGGCATCCCCTCCCACTCCCTTCATTTCCACCCTTCTTGCAAGGCCTAGGTAGAGGAGAGCGGGGCTTCACCTTCCCAAGCACCAGGTCCACTTCCACATAAAGCAATATAGTCTAGACCTGCACGTCAGTGCCAGGCCAACCTGAGTTTGACCACTTACTTCGTGAGATTGGGCAAATGCTCTTTCTGGGACACAATCTAGAAACCAAAAGAACACAGACCAAAAGAATAAAACCTCAACATTCAGAACATGGGTTTCACCCTAGTAACCACACATGTAATTCTGTTTTCCTTGCACCGATCATGAGATCACAGCTAATATCATGTCAGAGAGACAAACTCCTTCCCACAGCCCAGAACACCCAAAACCTTCCCAAATTCTTTGAGATGCTGAGACGTGAAACTTCCATGTGGAAGAGGAGTCTCATCAACAGCACAAAAGCATGAAAAAGCCTCCAGCTGTTCGCCTCTGCTGATCCCCTGTGCGACTGCAAACATCCTCTATTTCGTTTGTTCCCCACACCTAGCTGTGCTGGCTAGTTGATTTTTTGTTGTTGTTGTTGTTGTTGTTTTGTTTTTTTGTTTTTTATTTTTTTCAACTTGACACAAGCTCTGGTCATCTGGAAAGAAGGCGCTTCAGCTGAGAAAATGCCTTCCACAGACTGGCCTCTAGGCAAGTGGTTGATGTGGGAGGGCCCTGCCCTCTGAGGGCAGTGCCAGTCACTCGTGGGCAGATGGTCCTGGATTGTATAAGAAAGCAGACTGAGCAAGCCATGAACAACAAGCCAGTGAGCAGTGTCCCTCTGTAGGCTCTGCTTCAGTTCCTGCCTCCAGTTTCCTGCCTCGAGTTCCTCTGCTGACTTCCCTCACTGATGGACTGCAATGTGCAAAGGGAATAAATCCTTTCCTCCCCAAGTTCCTTTTGGTCATGATCTTTATTACAGCACTAGAAATCAAACCAGAATACAAGCCAATAAGACAGGTGTTGTTATCCCACTTCCAGATGAGAAACCAGATTATGCAAGAACCAAAGGCCTAAGTCAGTGAACTACACAGCCACAATTCCAACATAAACCCATAGGACTCCACCATCTCTGCCTTTCCTTCCCTAAGAAGGGTCACTCTTTGGGATGGAATTTTCCTGAAGCAGATAATATAAACAACTGGCCCACTCTTCATTCTGTTCAGGTTTGCAGTAGAATAAGGGATTGCTCACTCTGACCACTAAATGTTAGTGTGAAAGTCTCTGTAGTAAAATGTGGTGAAAATAGAAAGAATCTAAGAAATCTGATAGGGTGTTATCATGGTCCCTGTGAGGAAACTGCTCCAATATAGTCCTGTTTCAAATAGTACGTGTGTGTGTGTGTGTGTGTGTGTGTATGCACACACATACATGTGTGTAAGCCAGAGCACAACTTTGGTGGTGTGGGAAGAAAGGTATTGAAGAGGTTCCTTATGGAGTTTTCTAGTCATTTGGGCAAGAAACTGCTCTTGCTTGGACTGCTTGATGTTATGCTGTATGAACTGGACATGCAGGACCCACAGAAAAATGATTGCTGAATTTGCCTAAAGGTGAGATGGTCCTTCAAGGTTCCTGCTTCGTGAAAGAATCTGCCAGACCCTCTGCATCTGTGTCCACAGATGAAAGCAACTGATGGACTTTGCCAATAAAAGGCAGAACAGATCTCCAAATTTCCTGCTTCGTGGAAAATTCTGCTGGATACTATGGATCTGTAGGATGAAGACTGGGTGCCTTCAATGTTACAGAAGAACTTTGGGTGATTGTCCAGGCAGCAAGATGTCTCTGTCAATTCTAGGAGTTTTGGAAGTTGCCTACAACGCACTTCCTGTTTACTTAGGTAATATTATATCCTTCTGGAGTCTTTGATGGAGTTGAAGAGCAGATGGTTAAAATTTTCCTTAGTTACGATAAAAGATAAAGTAGATATAAATATTGTAACTGTAATTTTTGCTTGATACCTATTTTATGATATGTAATCTTACTATGTTAAAGTTAAAACCCTCCTTTTCATTTAGACAGAAAAGAGGAAATGGTATGAGAAGTCCTTCTGTATATGTATTGTTTTTATTGGTTTATGAATAAAGAAGCTGGTGTGAGACAATTCTGTATTCTGTTGATTATATTTTAAATAAATGCTGTTTGGTCAGTAGCCAGGCAGAAAGTATAGGCTGGACAACCAGACAAGAAGTAGAGGCAGGTCAAAGAGAACAGGAAAATTCTGGGAAAGAGGAAGCCCATTCCTCCCCAGTCCTGTCCAGACACCGAAGAAGCAGGATGTGACCTGCCCCACTGAAAAAAGTGCTGAGCCATGTGGCTAACACAGATAAGAATAATGGGTTAATATAAATTATAAGAGTTAATAAGAAGACTGAGCTAATGGGCCACTCAGTTTATAACTTATGTAGACCTCTGTGTGATTTTCTTTGGGGCTTACAGGCTGTGGGAACTGGGCAGGACAGAAACTCCAACAAACAGGCCCTCATGTTACAAGAAGCTGCTTGGGCCTATGCCAGGGCAGAATAGAGGTAGGCAGGAAAGCTAAAATGAATGCTAGGAGAAAGAAGGTGGAGTCAGTGAGACGTTATGTAACCACCAGAGGAGACAGATGTGCCCCAGAATTTCATCAGCAAACCACAAACCTCGTGGTAAAATATAAAATAATAGAAATGGGTTAATTTAAGATATAAGAGCTAGATAGCAATATACTTAAGTATTGGTCAAGCAGTGTTTTAATTAATACAGTTTTGTATAATTATTTTGGAACTGAGCAGCTGGGAATGAACAAGCAGCCTCTGACTATACTTTGGTTCGTCAGGTTCCTCAGGTTCTTTTCTCTTTTGTGCTTATTTGATCTTTAAGACAAGAAGATCTTGTCTGTCAGGAACTCACCAAATACCTTGTGCTGGCTGGGCAATGAGCTGCAGGAATCCACCTGTCTCTGCCTCCTTATTATTGAGATTACAAGTACACTAAGTATGCCTGTTTAGTTTTTTTATTTTTTTTTATATTTAATTTTTTGTTTGTTTGTTTTCTGTCTTTTAAAAAAATAAGTTCTAAGGATTGAATTCAGGTTCTTGTACTAACAAAACTAATTATTCACCAACTGAGTCACCTCACCAACCCGTGAGCTATCAGCCTGAAAGTCCTGAAGAAAAATGGAAGGGAGCAGTCTTAGAAAAGGGTTGAAGTCTCCAGGCTGTTGGACACTCAAAAGGCATTTGTTGTGTTGCTACTATAGGCAAAATTCTGTGCCAAGTTCTCTGCAGGTAGAAAGGTGGTCAGGACCCATTTAATCCCTCTTGACAAAGGTTTGCTTTCACATTCCTATATGAAATTCTTTCTACCAAATCAGAAAAGATATAAAAACCAAAATACGGAAAGATTAGAATATAAGCAGAGAGCTATCAAGTCTAAGTAGTTAATAAGTGTTTGCTATTTTGCTTTCATCTCTAATGTGCACACAGGTGTCTATACGCTTTGCTGAGCTGTGGTCCAGGCCTTATCTTGTAGGGTAAATTGGAAAGTTGCTAAGTGTTGGCTTGAAGGCAGGTGGTGTTCCATGGGCACAATACTCAAGTATACCCAAGGATTTGGTTTCAGGGAAACTTTACTGTTCAAAAAAACTTTTTTTTTTTTTGTAGTGACCTTGGATAATTTACTTAGCGTCTATGCTATGCTTCCCTTTGTGAGAAATGAGGATAAAGAAGAATATCTACTTTGTAAGTTTGTTGTGAACATTAATTGAGAAAATATGTGAAATATTGTTTTAAACAAAATGTTGGTGAGAGTTGATGCTTGCCGTCAGACACATCATGAGTGGACAATTTGTTTTAATAATGAAAAGTTATACTTGTATACAAAAGAAGCATTTTCCTGTGAATGAGTTCTCTCTCCTTTCAGTCATTTCTTCTTTGAACAAACCCAAATATATAGGCGCCATTCTCAGCCATGAGAATTTGTCTAGGTGCCTAGGGGCCCCCTGGGGATCTTGTTCAGGTGAAGATTCTAATTTAGTAGGGCTGGCCCTAGATCCCACACTTCTGACACACTTCCAATTGAGTCTGATGCTGTTTCCCAGCAAACATGCCCTTTTGTGTGGTGACGGCAACTCAGACTGTAGCCATGGTGCTGGGAAGAAAATCTGGAACCATCAGCCCAAATGAGTTGCCTTGACCAGGGTGTTTTATCATGCAATAGAAAAGAAAGCAATGCAGGTGGGTTCTCTTTAAACATCTGTTCCTTTGGGGATGTCGCTGAGCTCATTCTTCTGCTTGGGAGGCAGTGGGAGTTAAGGATAAAGACAGGCACCTCTCCTGCCACTGATGTGGGTGGAACCCCTGTGCCAGGCTGCTGTCTGCACAGTTGGAGTACAGCAGTCTCTGTCCTCCGAGAAACTCATGCTCCTCAGACATGGGAGGAAGTGGACTTGAGCCTAGTTTTCCTATTCATGACCCCTTTTCACCTGAGAATTATTTATAGGACCCTGTATACATAGGCATATAAAATTAGTATACAAATCAAATGTTTACTACTAATAAATTAAAAAGAAATTTATTTTAAAGCAAAAAAAAATCGAATGCTTCTGAAGGCCTCACCTCACATGGACTCTGGTGCACTAAATGAAGCAAACATCATTTATCCACCTGACGGCTCACTGTGGGTTGGATTGCTTCCCTCCACTCTCCAACTCCCGAAAGCATCCTAAAACTTTGAAACTGTAGCTTCCTATTAGAGGTACAAAAAAAAAAAATTAAGGGAAGAAAAGCAAAACTACACAAGTCACTCCCATGTTTGAATCCCTTGAGGACATAGGCTTGTGTAAACAACCTTGCCGAGCCTTGATTTACCTGGATGGAGATGGGCATCGAGATGGCACTGCTTTGCCCCCTATGGTCTCCAGAGAACAGCCATGAGGCGCTCAGCCCTATGCCTAGTGTGAAACAAGTCCAGAAAGGGCAAAACTATGTAACGTTAAGATTTCAATTTCAAGTTTCCATGGAGATTTTTGTCCCCTACTCTCATACCTCTCTGTATCATGACCATAATTTACAGTGATGATAAATCAAGATTTCAGGCCCAAGTCTCAATGACGCTATCGCTGAAATATCTTGTAATTCATGTTAGATAATTAACATTTTGCCTGTTTTGTTGTTTGGTTTTTGCTTTACCTTACTTTCTTTGTGACAGGATCTTCCTATGAAGCCCACGCTAGCCTGGAACTCCTGATCCCCCTGGGATCACCTCCTGGGTCCCAGGATGGCAGGATCATGCCACTGTGCCAATCTTCAGCTGTTCTTCGGATGGACTGAGTCAGCAACTTGGAGCTCTGAGACAAGCCTAGCTTTTCAGCTACTACACATTCTTGTTGGCAGCAGAGGACTAGGGAAATACTGAGAAAGGGAAACCCGAGACAGGTCTATTCGGTACCCCCAAACCACTCCTTCCCTCTGAGAAAGAACCTACGTGGCCAAAACAAGCAGCTGTGGTTGACAACATGGGGCTAAAGGACAGGAACCAGATGTTCCCGAGAGACAAGGCAGCCAGCAGTTCCCTACACTGCCCAAGCAACAGCCAGCTCAGAGCGGATCTCAGGAGGCCTCAGGAGCAGGGGAGTGAGCTTGCCTCATCTTTACAACAGAGTCACAGGCCAGGAAGGTCAAACCTGACTGGCAAAAGTTTCTGGAAAGTCATCACAGGTGCCAGGCCAGTGTGAGCTCAAACATGGCTCAGGGAGCTCAGAGCTCTGTTAAGGAGGCAAGATTATCATGGGTAAAGACCTGAATCAGTAGATTATAAAGAAAAGGGAAACACTGGAGCATGAGAAAGAGAGAAATCGGGGTGAGGGTCATAAATACATCATATCAGCTAACTAAAGAGGAAAAACAGGACGATGTTAATGAATTCATCTTCACTCCCCAAGAAGAGAAAATGGCTCTCCAGAGAACTCCAATAGGCCTTGGCAGTTTGTCTGTGGAGATGGCAGAATCGGGTACCCAGTTGTTGCCAGTGTGATATAAAGATGTAGGACCCTTAAGAGACACGAGATCATGACGTAGTGGGACTGGGTTCTCTGAAAATGGCCTTGGTAGAATCGTTCTGCTTTTTGCCCTCTCCAGAGGGTTCAGGGTCATGGAACCTACCTTGAGAACTGAGTAAATTTCTATTCTGTACAAATTACCCAGTTTGGGATGTTCTGCTACAGGAGCACAAACATACTGAGATAGAACTTTTTGCTTTTTCTTCCTTCTCCTGACAGTTCATGAAGCTGGAGAAATAGCAGACTCCTGGAAGGGCGACTTAAATGAAGGCTGCAACCAGCTCATAGACCTGAATTCCAGACACTACCCCACCACCCTCCACAAAGCTGTCAATCAAAGCATCCCAAGGCCTAGGCCATGCATCCATTTCTTGCCTCACTCTCCAAGTGGAATAAGAATTGTACCTGACCACTCAAGTTTAGAGCTTGAGCAAGCTAAGATCCAGCAGAGGTCTCAAGTTCACAAACCACCTGCTAGGAAGAGTTTGTTCTTCCTGGACTAGTGTGTAGAACTGTGGAGTCCCTAAGCCTGTTTTTCCTCCTCCTTGGAACTAATAGCAGGCAGTATCCACCCGTTCCTTCTAATAAAGGCAAGGCCAAGAGAAGAAATTCAGCAAAAATTATAATGGTTCTTCCATCCCCTGTCAATTTCCCTCACATTTCCCAGTAGAAAAAAGTTCTAATTTGATCCATAGGTCCACCATCTTTTAGGGATCACCCAGCTTTCAGCATCTCAGAGAACAGCACTGAATTAACCATTACTTCCCTACACCTTCCCACCCAACTCTGAACTATGACTGGGGGCGGGCTTCAGAATTGATGGCCGGTTGGCCACTTTTTGAGAATAAAATAGTTTGGGGCTGAACTGTTCAAAATTAAAACCTGATGCTTCTCGGTGACTCCGTAGATTCAGACCCTCCCCACCTGAAAGGTCTCCATAGAAACATGTAGCAGTCCATTTTAAAGATTTTTGGTATTTTTTTTTTGTTTTTTGTTTTGTTTTGTTTTACAATAGCTGCCTAGAGAATTTTTACAATACCTTAAAAAAGCCTATCTGCCCGATCTGATCCTTGGAAATCAACCAGCAATGTCTCATGCAATCAGGCAACTTCTCATAAATGTGAAGCTTAGACCTAAGATTGTTCTCAGAGATATGCTATGCAAATATCCAGTTGGTATCAGCAGAGCCCATGAATTTAAGTTGAGGAAAACAGAGCCATTGAGGACCCAGAAAAAGGGTTCAGTGTCTCAAGCTGGACCTCTGGTGCAGGCATCCTCCAAAGGACCCCAGTGAAACCTGGCTGAGCTCTTCAAATGGTGTGTCTTGATCCTAGAGGACACTTCATTCTGAGACTCACATGAGTGGTCTTGAGCAAGCAACTTACACAAATAAGTGGGCTTGCTCGTCGTCATGAATAGAACATCACCAGTCTCTTGGGGACAGTACAAATGCCCAGAAAGAGAAAAGGTAAGGAGCATCCGACATAGAAGCCCAGTCTATCTCCTAGGGTTGTAACAGAGAAAGAAAACATGGACCAACTCAGCTTTCCTCAGACCTAAACGAGTAAGTGACCTGGCCACGGTCATGGACTTTAAAAAAAAGGGGGTGGAGTGTAGGATTCAAACCCAAGTGTTCTTCCATAAAAACCAGGATGCCCAGGATGCCCTCGGTCCTCAGTAACACATCATCACATCAGCCCACTTTGAGCCAGACCAGGCTCTCAAAAATGCTAAGTGTGCCGGGTAGGTAGCAATGCAAATGCTCATCTTCCTGAGAGGGGTAGACCAGGTGGCCACTCGGCCTTGGAATGTGCCCAGCCTGATAAGAAGGCAAATTTCTGACACCTTGTGAGACCAGGCAAGTATCAAATTTCATTACTGAGCCATCAAGGCAGAGTCCTATGTGGTCTTCACTTTCAAGGACTGGCTGGCACTGATGTCCACAGTCTGGCATGCAAGAGAAGCCAAGGACTGACTGGCACTGATGCTCACAGACTGCCACAGAGGAGAAGCCAGCAAAATGCCCAGGGAGTTTCCTGTTACCCCAGCAGTATTCCTGATGTCTTCTCTGTTGACTCAGTTTCTCAACACCACAAAGCAACAGACAGAGTCACATCCCTGTCTCAAAGCCCACCCTTAGGTCAAGGTTAGCTCATACCTGCTCTCAGGGCAAGAATTTCCAAGGTAAGTCCTAGCCACCTCTACCTGTGTGACCTTAAATGACTTACTTCAAGCTTCTGAACCTTAGCACCCTTCTCAGAATAAAATGAAGGCAAAATTTTCCACCTCCCAGGGATATGAAGGACTGAGGGGCCCTTCCTGGATAACCTGAGACAAGAATGCTCTTGTCCCTGAAATTCATTTTTTTTTCTGATCATCTATCTCACCCAATCAGCTTTTTCTTTTTTTCTTTTTTTCTCCCCGCCCCCCCTTTGGTTTTTTGAGACAGGGTTTCTTTGTGTTACAGTCCTAGCTGTACAGGAACTTGCTCTTGTAGACCAGGTTGGCCTCCAACTGATAGAGATATGCCTGCCTCTGCCTGGGATTATAGGTGTGCACCATCACCTGGCTCAGTTAGCATTTTCTTAAAGACTTCATTTGATTCTATTTAACCCATCACTTTCCAATCAAAGGAAAAGTTCTCTTTTCTTCTAGAGCTCCTCAGAGCTAAGAACCAAGGTTGGGTTTTCTCTTATCTCTGCATAACATTCCCCCTCCCCAGACACAGGAGAGACCCTAATGTGACCCACCTATTGCTGGTGGGCAAGCACTTATGAATGTATTAGCGATCCTGTCCAACATTCTGCAGTAGAGTCTTGAACTGTGTACACGGCCCGGTATACATCATTATGTTTTTCATCCTGGCAAGATGTCGCAGGTTCTGTTTATGTTCACTCGGAAGGTAATTGAGTCTTAGGTAGTTACAGTCCTCAAAGGTACAGCATAAGAGTGAAGAAAACCAGAGTCTAAATCCACATCCGCCCAACTCTGAAACTCATGCTTTAACCATTCGTTAGCATCTTGCCAGCCAAATGGTCAGGATCTGTTCCCCTGGCAGAACAGAGTGTGCCTCCAAACAGAAGGAAGGATGAATAGACAAGAAGGCACCCAAACAGACCCCGGGGGGAGCCAGGACTGGATGCAGTCTCCTTCTCTTGCCTAGGACTAACCCATCTCTCCTCCTAGCTGCAGTCAGTTCATTTCTGGTAAACACACAGGGACTGGGGTGAGACTCAAAAGCAAAGCAAACAAACAAAAGTTTCTTATTAGGATTTTCTCATGAATACTTCCTTCTTCAACAGCCAACAATGGCCCCAGATGCAGAAGGCTCCATTTCTATGGAGGAAAATAATAATAACCTTGATTTTATGCTCTTAATTGCAAGTGAAGAAGAAAATGCTGGCTTTGGAGTACTGAATCCACCTGTCTGTTATACCTCAAATTAAAACCATTTGCATATTTGCTAAAGGGTTTTTAAATTCCGAAAACAATCTTTTATAACTTGAAAGCCAAGGGTGATGGGGGCAAAGAATGACAGGGAAACCAGTCCAGACTTGCTCCTGGAAGATGCAACTGAAGTTTACCTGAATCCACCTCTGCGGTTGTAGGCATTTTCTCTGCAAACTGTGCCTGAGGTCTGGTCTTGGCTCAGGCTGGCCTCTGCTACCCAGGCTTCTGGAAAGGAGCCTGGCCTGGCTCAGTCAGCACCACTAAGCCCTAGCCCCAAGCCCAGGGCAGACTGCTCGCTGCTCCATAGCCTTCCTGATGCTTCTAGATTCCAAGAAGTCCAAGCAGATCTAAGGGAGGGTAGTCTCAGGAGTGACTCCAGGGGGTAGAGAGGAAGAGCAACTATTCCAGTCCAGTTGCCTCTCACTGAGCTCCCTGGCAACTCAGAGCTCGGTATGATGAACTCCAGATCCTAAATGAGATTCTTTATCCTTGTAATATCAAAAGCCACATTCATGGAGAAAAGGGAAGGGGAAATGATGTAATTCTATCATATTCTTAAAATAGAGACAGCATAAAAACTCGCAATCCCTTGTAAGTACTAGAGACATACTGACCAATGGAATCAAGTATAAGAAGTAGTCTTCAATCCTA